>NC_082655.1:60646392-60962756 GCF_028023285.1 Balaenoptera ricei
ATACGACAAATGAACAACGTTGTCAAGGAGAAATTTTTAAAAAGCAAAATAACAATTCTATCTCTTTAAAGTTCACTTTACAATTTTCTTTCTGGTTACCCCATGCTAATCTATATGTTTAAATGCAGCAGCCCCCTGCTACAGAAATCTTTTCTCTATATATCTGTTAACGGAAGCTCTAACAGTTAGCAAAAAATAAAAGCAAAACTTTATTAAGATATGAAGCATCATTATGAACTAGAAGTCAACAGTCTTAGGCTAACAAAACATTAAAATATACTAACATGCAAAAAGTGAAATTGGCTACTGTTTGATAATAATTCTAATTGGAGGTGAACTGCTTTAGTTTAAGTTGGAGTCTATATATATTTGTAAATAATATCATTCCTATGAGAATTTGCTACCATGTAACTGTTAATAGAAGGTAGAGTTTACTGAAAATGGAAGTTTGATGCATTTTATATACTGGGAGTTTCTCATTTAATAAAACCCCTTACCCCTCCCCATCCCCCCCAAAAAAACCTCTCCTCTTTCCCTTTCTGGGTATCTCCCTAGATAGTCCTTGATCTTCCCAATGAAATGTATTAACATGATTGGCTACTCTTGTGATTTTTCATTTCCATTTCCTCAGCTCCTACTCATTTTAATCCCAATCTGGTTCCTTTTCCTATTACTCCAGCAAAATAGTTCTCGCTGAGGTCACCAATGATCTTCAGAGCACTGATTCCTTGGGCCACTTTTTCAGGTTTTATTTTATGTGACCTCTCAGCAGCATTCAACATTGTTGACTACTCTCTTCTTCCTGAGAGACTATTTGACTTCCCTGACACCAAACTCTCTAGATTTTCCTTCTCCTCTCTGGCTGTTCCTTCTATATTTCTTCTCTCTCTCCTTTACAGATGCATCTTCTTCTAAGCCAGGAATATATGGAGTTCCATAGATAGATGACTCTACATTTGTCTTCTCAGCCTAGATCTCTTTTCTGAGCTCCAGACTCATGTATTCTATGATGGCTCCTTGAAAGATTCTCATAGATTTCTCAAAGGCATTGCAAACTCATTATATTCAGAATACATTCATGATCTTTTCCTACTCCTAACCTGATTCTTTTCTATTGACCCCAATCTTGGTGAATGCCCCACACTCCATTCAGTAGCAAAAAATCCAAAAACAAGGATTCATCCACAACACTTCCATCTCCCTACATCCTTTCTTTAATCTATTTGCAAGTTCTTTAGATTTTACTTTGTAACTATCTCTCAAATCTGATAACATTTCTCCATCCCCTCCAATATCTCACTAATCCAAGCTGCAATAATTCTTTTCCTAAGTGGTTACTGATGTATCTGCGGAAGTGCCTCAACTTAGTGTTTCCAATTCCATATTTACTCTGAAGCTAAAGTAACATTTTATGAATGTAAATTTTATCATAATAGTCTCCTCTATACCAACTGGCAACCCTTCAGCAGCTCATCGTTAATCTTGGTACAAAGCTAAAAGTTATAAAATTTGGCCAAGAAGTACTCTATCCTGTCTGCTAGTGATTCTTCCAGGTTTATCTTTCGTTTGTTCCTGCAGGAACTCTCCCCTATTTTATACTTACTATCAAAACAAGATATTACTTAATATTTGAAACAAATAAAAAACCTAAAGAGCATAGTTTATTCTTTGCCAAGCAAGGGAGAGTTGCGATTTCAAAGCACGGTGTCTCTTAAGGAAAATGCTGATCTTATAGGGTTTTAGGAAACAAGGAGTTCTGGAAGTGGAGAATTTTCAGAAGCATAAATCTTTAGGCATTGGCTGACTGTCAGCTGTGGAAACATGCTTTCTGATTGTGGCTGCCGCTGATTGACTTTCTGAAGTGTAAGCTCAAGAGACTGTTGCTGATTGGCTTTCAGAAAAGTGTCCCTGTTGCTGATTGGTTGGCGTTCAGAGCATTGTTGCTGAAACAAAGGCATGATCACAGTTGGATTGGGATAGATTTAAAGTCAGTTCCTGTGGCTAATAATTCACAGCTTGGGTCAAGGGCCAGAGAACAATCTTTTCTTGAATTTGGTGAATAGAAAGTTTTTATTTTTAGCATATGATTTATTCTGCCCCATATCTATTGCATATGCTAATGCTTCTTCCTTGAAGATAGGGAAGAAACAGAACAAGAAGACTTCTGTGTACACCTCTTTGTCCTGCACTATGTCATATGGTTTATTCTCTTGCTGAAAGGAGAGATGGTGATTTAGATTGTTGGCTTTTACATCCTCTATAATGAAGTCAGACAAGGCAGAAAGGGCTGGAAATAGAAATTGAGTCAGGTAACCTACAGTGACTACCACATGAGATAAAGCAGTTAATAGAGCACGAGATTTTTTCCACAGGAAGCTGAAGGACATTAAATTTTGTCCATATAACTGCAACTTTACGTCTGTTAAGAGGGTGGTTCCTATTGTGTGTGTAAGTGTGAGAGAGTGACTGATGACGTTCATTTTGACATGAAGTAATCACAGGCAGAATTAATTTTTATACTATGTCCCGTAGATGAATCTGAGCAATACTTACTATGGTGGAATGAAGCAAACAAACAAAACTTAACCAAGAATCTGAAACAGTCAAAAATAACTTGTTATTCCATGTAACTTAGAATCTTGGGAACAAGATGTGAGAGCTGACAATTGTTGAGAGTTTCAATGTATAAGCGTAATGTTTGGCAAACAGTACACAATCTGTAATTTTTGTTGAATTATATTGATACAGCTTATAATATTTGGAAAAGTTTTCTAATAAATAATAAATATGTCCTATAAATTGATGTTTCTCTACTAAAGCTTTTGGCACTGTCACAATTGGAATTAAGTAACTCATTAGAAGTTCACAAAATTATTTAAATATGTTATTCGACTTAAGGTACATATAAAAGCACACTGTTCCCTAAATTAAAATGATTGTTTATAGGCAAAAAGTATTTTACATATCATCTATTTTTGAAAAAAAAACAGTGAGTTAATAACTGATCAGAAAGAAGATAAAAGATGTACTGACAAAATTTCCTTCTTTGTTTCAATGATTTTAAATGAATATACAAATGTTTGTGGAAACCATACTCAATTTTATTGAAATAAACACATTATTTAAAAAATAAGGTTGGCCATATTGTTACCCAAAGTGGGGGTCTGTCTGCTCGCTGCTCAAAAGCAAATAAAAAGGCAAGATTGGTGGAAAGGAAAGTTTGCTTTATTTTTGAGGCTGGCAATTGGGGGATGGCATGGAGGGTGAACTCCTGTCCAAAGGCCAACCTCCCCCCCACTGACAATGGGCAAGAGCTTTTATAGACGGAGGGAGGGCGCTACATGCAGGAACAGCGCGGTCAGCTCTGACAGTCATCTTGAAATTAGTCCTGCAGTGGTCTGATCAGTGTCATCTTGATTGCTTTAAGTACCATTAATCTTCAGTTCCAGGGTCAGTTTGTTCCCATTTCTTCGAGGCCAGTTCTCGGAATTGTGGCTGCTTATGTCATGGCTACAGTCTGGTCATCATGTAGCTAATTTCTTCTACCTGCTGGGGGTTTCAGTTTCTATAAGTCAGCTCAAAGGATAGGGCTCAGAATATTATGTATAGCCCTTGAGAAGGAACTAAATGTCCTCGACTTTGCTTAATGACTACACTATTATTATTTGGCCTTGTTTGACGGTTTTCCTTCGTTTCTGCATTTTCTCACTTCTATGATTAAATTTTCTTTGGTTAAAGTTCTTCTACAGACAAAAGGCAGGCAGAGGACATGGTGGGCAAGGACCATGGGGTCCTGCTCCGTTTCAATATTAAGTGCATTTCAAAACATGAGGCACTCTAGTTTTTGTTTTTAACAAAACTTTATTCAAGATTGCATTCCATTTTTTCTCCATTTAAGAATGTGGTTATTGTTGTTGGTTAGTTTTTGGACCCTTGTGACTTTTATCAACTCCATTTAATTTTATTTCAGCTCCACTTGGAAACTGTCAAAATGATAAACTTCTTTTGGACTAAAAGGAAGCTTCTCTAATCTTTTTTCTTCTCTATGCACTCACCTCCTTCACCCCTCACTTTAGGTTTAACCCAATAATAAATGAGACAACCCTATTTTTAGAGGCCTTCAAAGAAGAATTTTCTATTGTACTTGATAAGACATTATGACTTTTAAGTGGCCTCAAGACTGGTTTTTGGCAAAAGAGCTAGCTTTACAAGTGGAAGACATGGGTTCGAGACCAACTTTGACCTTTGTTACCTGTCTAAATAATTCTGCATACCTGTATATATAATTTCCTAAATACCTGTCACATAATTCCACAAAATGAGCAAAATAACACTGTCATGCCTTCCCACAGGACTGAAATGCAAATGACTTGCAAATTTTACATGAAGATTTTATTTTTATTTTATAACATTTCCCAATTTTAAGGAGGATTGAATCATAATTATAATAGAAATTACTTATGTGGCTTTTGAAATTCTCAAAGAAAATCTTTCTAGATATGAACCATTCTAATGACTCACATTCATTAGGCAAGATAAATCTGGATTTACAAATATAAGTTTATTGTTCTTTAAGCCAGTAATAAGAATATCTAAGGAACCTGAATGAGTAGCATCTCTTCAGTTCAGTCAAGTACAAAAGCTGAAGCTTAGTCTGTTTCTTGTTATCTTTGAGAGGCTTATGTATTTTGTAAGGAAAGTTTCACCGGGGTGATTGTCTTAATTATTTTTATTTGAGTAACAATACCTAATAAAGCAATCCAGATTGTTACCCAGCCCAGTAGGAAAGAAACTAACAAGGTATCTTCATATCTTCTGCCCAGAAATTATGTCATCAGTTACTTTGTTTCTTCCTCTTTTATTGTGGTGTGAAGACTAAAAAGCAAAGCACCCCTCTGTGGGGAAGTCTTACAGGGAAGGTAATCTGGTTTTACCCTGCTTTTTAGGACTCTTTGCAGTTTGGAAAGACATATTTCTCACTTAAAAAAAAATATATAGTAATTTCAGTGTGGATGTGGATTCTCTTTGATCCCCAGGCTTTGTCTGAAAAACTTGAGGAAGGAGGAGAAAGCATCAGATGGTGATGGATGGAGCTCATGTGGCTGACTCAGGTGGCTAGGATGGCACCCTTCTGACTGTGTGATGCTTCAGAGAGATTCCTTCCTGCAGTCAGCAGGGAGAGAGGTCCTTTTAATTCTAAACAACAACAACAATGCAATCTTCCTTTATCAACACCATATTATGAAATGTTAAGCTCATTAGGAAAAAAAAATCCAGCAGAATAGTGAAGTCTGTTTTTTCCCCCCTTTTCATTCATTCCTAGCTTTTGATTATTAGAAACTAAAAGCGGCCATGTGCTTTTGAAACGCAGTGAGAGGTGGGGCTGAGGAGAGAATGTTTTGAGAACTTATCATACTAATTTCGATTAGAGAAGGGTCAGTGTGCCAGGACAAATTGTCTGTTTCCAAACTTGAAAGATTTATTTTCCCAAACAATTCATTTCTGGTAGGGAACTTGCAAGCAGGGGTCATCCAGAGAGAAAGTTCTTTTCCTAAGATTTCAAAAGAAATGTGTGTGAATTTTTCTGAGTTAAAAATATACCATTTCCCGAGATATAAGATATCAAATCTTCTCTTCATTATCTTTCAAGATTCCTTATAGAGTGCATTTGCTTGTACTATATCAGTGTAAGAAGCAGGGATTCAATAAATCTGTTTGAATTATGGATTTTAGGATTTTCATTTTGTTCTTGAAATAGTTTATTTTAGAACTTTCTTAATGTATTTTTCTGCTAATTTGTGTACAGTTTTCATTGCCCAGCAAGTGTTTCACTATCTTTATTGGCTACAAAGAGAATTGAGTAATGCCTTTTAGCAGATTTAAAAAAAATGATTAAAAAATTGATTTAGAAGAGGTTGGAGTTTAAAAACAATTAAATATATTTTAGAAAGGTAATTTATATGAATGGGTAGAGATGGAAAAAAAGAAACAAAGCAATCAACAAAATGTGTAAGTTCCCTCATTTAAAGGTATGCAACAATGCAACAATATGTCTATACTAAAAATAGTGACGTTTGAGAAAAATGAAATAATGGGATATATAGTATATATTTTTGAAGAGAAATGCGTGCAGTTTTCTTGATCATTTTAATTTAAGAAATTATTTACTGCGGTTTACTCAATCATTTTCTCACTGAGTTTTGGCTTGTTTTACTGATTGACTTCCAAAATAACTCAATTCGTCTTTTGTCAGTGTTCTATATTATTTAAATAATTTTTTGACTTTCCTGATTAGTTGGATAAAAGGACATTTTAGTTAGAATTGAAGTCTGCAGTTCACATAGTGACGGTGTGGGAAGTAGGATGAAATGTCATCTCTTATTTGAACTGGAATTAGACTGCAGTCTTGGAGTTCAAACGATGTTTTCCCCATCTCCCACCCTCAAGTATTTGCAAAAACCTCAAAAAAGAAAAATCGAATGTGATCAGTTCTGTTGATTTTTATTAAGATGGATTTTGATTCCTTATTGAGGCTGGATTCTAAAGCTACTGTCCACTGTGCCAAGCCTATAGGAAACTTAACACTGATTTTTGTTGCAATTCTAGTTGACAACTGAGGGCTGCCTCAGGGTCAGTCAAAAGGCAACAGCACAGCTGTCCTCAGTGCTGCCCAAAGGGAGTAGCCTTACCTTTGTTCAGGACTCTCTGTCATTTTATCTGACATATGGAAGGTGACAGCTGGATGGAACAGCATCCCTTCTTCACAGGACTTATTGCCATATCATCTGTATCATGTTTATTTGTTTATTGTCTGCCTGCCCACACCCCCTCCCCACAGAGCATGGCCTTTCTGTAGGCACTTAATACTGACTTACCATAGGCACTCAGCTAATATTTACTAAGTGACTTATGAATTAATTTCCAAAAATAGTATTTAATTTAAAATATTTTTGTAACAACCTTAGTTGGATATGTCAGATGGTATTTTTAGGACACCTTTCTAGACTCCAGTACAGATTTCCAAGTGACTTTTCCTAAATTTCATTTGGATTTCAGCTCCCACCGTCAGTGATTAAATACTGATTTTTCTGAACATATCCTGGTACTGAATATAAAACTATTTTAGCTAATCAAGTTGAAAATAGAAAGATGCTACCTAATTTTAGTCAATAATCATTTGATTACTCTTTCTTAAACGCTCCAACCTAACATAATGTAAATATCTCACATAAAATGAAGAATGCACTCTTCCCTTCTCCAAGGAAGTAACACCTAGTCCTTTTATCGTAACTTACAGCATCTTCAGCGAAGGTCTACCATTTTTTTCTTCTAATATTACAGTTTTGTACTGATGCTTTGTAAATTTGGAACATTCACTTCTTGCAATATTATTGAGTGTATAGTCTGAAAAATCCTCCTACTAAGAATGTTAAATACCCAAATATTAAATAAAATAAACACTTTTTAAGATGTTTTAATAAACATTTTTAAGATGAGAGCATCTAACAACCACCACCTTAGATGGTCTCATAGGAAATGATCCTTTAAGTCATAGGAGACTCCTTAAGAAGGTATGGGTAGAGTTTTATCCAGAGCTGAGAGGAAACTTCTTAAAAATATTTTTAAACATATCAAACTTTACTTTATGGCCACTTATTTTGTTTCTTGTTTAAGAAACCTTTCTCTACTTCAGGTGTAAAAGATATTCACCTAAATTTGCCACTGGCAAGGACTGAATCCGCCCCCCCCCCCCCAAATACATATGTTGAAATCCTAACTGCCAAAGTGATGGTACAGTATTTGGAAATTAGGTCTTTGGGAGATAATTAGGTTTAGATGAGGTGATGAGGGTGGGGCCCTTATGAAGGAATTAATGCTCTTTTTTTTTTAATTTTGGGAATTCGTTATTTGTCTTTTGCTTATCTAACTTTTCTTAAATTTAATTTTCTTTATACAGCAGGTTCTTAATAGTTATCTATTTTATACATATCAGTGTATATAGGTCAATCCCAATCTCCCAATTGACGCCCCCCTCCCCCCCTTCCCCCCTTGTGTCCATAGGTTTGTTCTCTACATCTGTGTCTCTATTTCTGCCTTGCAAACTGGTTCATCTGTACCATTTTTATAGATTCCGCATATATGCGTTAATATACGACATTTGTTTTTCTCTTTCTGACTTACTTCACTCTATATGACAGTCTCTAGGTCCATCCACGTCTCTACAAATGACCCAATTTTGTTCCTTTTTTAGCTGAGTAATATTCCATTATATATATGTACCACATCTTCTTTATCCATTCATCTGTTGATGGGCATTTAGGTTGCTTCCATGACCTGGCTATTGTATATAGTGCTGCAATGAACATTGGGGTGCATGTGTCTTTTTGAACTATGGTTTTCTCAGGGTATATGCCCAGTAGTGGGATGGCTGGGTCATATGGTAATTCTATTTTTAGTTTTTTAAGGAACTTCTATACTGTTCTCCATAGTGGCTGTATCAATTTACATTCCCACCAATAGTGCAAGAGGGTTCCCTTTTCTCCACACCTTCTCCAGCATTTGTTGTTTGTAGATTTTCTGATGATGCCCATTCTATCTGGTGTGAGGTGATACCTCATTGTACTTTTGATTTGCATTTCTCTAATAATTAGTGATGTTGAGCAGCTCTTCATGTGCCTCTTGGCCATCTGTATGTCTTCTTTGGAGAAATGTCTATTTAAGTCTTCTACCCATTTTTGGATTGGGTTGTTTGTTTGTTTAGTATTGAGCTGCATGAGCTGTTTATATATTTTGGAGATTAATCTTTTGTTGATTTGTTTGCAAATATTTTCTCCCATTCTGAGGGTTGTCTTCTTGTCTTGTTTATAGTTTGCTGTGCAAAAGCTTTGAAGTTTCATTAGGTCCCATTTGTTTATTTTTGTTTTTATTTCCATTACTCTAGGAGGTGGATCAAAGAAGATCTTGCTGTGATTTATGTCAAAGTGTGTTCTTCCTATGTTTTCCTATAAGAGTTTTATAGTGTCCAGTCTTACATTTAGGTCTTTAATCCATTTTGAGTTTATTTTTGTGTATGGTGTTAGGGAGTGTTCTAATTTCATTCTTTTACATGTAGCTGTCCAGTTTTCCCAGCACCACTTACTGAAGAGACTGTCTTTTCTCCATTGTATATTCTTGCCTCCTTTGTCATAAATTAGTTGACCATATGTGCATGGGTTTAACTCTGAGCTTTCTCTCCTGTTTCATTGATCTATATTTCTGTTTTTATGACAGTACTATATTGTCTTGATTACTGTAGCTTTGTAGTATAGCCTGAAGTCAGGGAGTCTGATTCCTCCAGCTCTGTTTTTTTCCCTCAAGATCTCTTTGGCTATTCAGGGTCTTTTGTGTCTCCATACAAATTTTAAGATATTTTGTTCTAGTTCTGTAAATAATGCCATTGGTAATTTGATAGGGATTGCATTGAATATGTAGATTGCTTTGAGTAGTACAGTCATTTTCACAATATTGATTCTTCCAATCTAAGAACATGGTATATCTCTCCATCTGTGTCATCTTTGAGTTCTTTCATCAGTGTCTTATAGTTTTCTGAGTACAGGTCTTTTACCTCCTTAGGTAGGTTTATTCCTAGGTATTTTATTCTTTTTGTTGCCATGGTGAATGGGATTGTTTCCTTAATTTCTCTTTCTGATTTTTCATTGTTAGTGTATTGGAATGCAAGAGATTTCTGTGCATTCATTTTGTATCCTGCTACTTTACCAAAATCACTGATTAGATCTAGTAGTTTTCTGGTGACATCTTTAGGATTTTCTATGTATAGTATCATGTCATCTGCAAACAGTGACAGTTTTACTTCTTCTTTTCCAATTTGTATTCCTTTTATTTCTTTTTCTTCTCTGATTGCTGTGGCTAGGACTTCCAAAACTATGTTGAATAGTGGTGAGAGTGGACATCCTCGTCTTGTTCCTGATCTTAGAGGAAATGCTTTCAGTTTTTCACCATTTAGAACGATGTAGGCTCTGGGTTTGTCATATATGACCTTTATTATGTTGAGGTAAGTTCCTTCTATGCCTACTTTCTGGAGGGTTTTTTATCATAAATGGGTATTGAATTTTGTCAAAAGCTTTTTCTGCATCTATTGAGATGATCATATGGTTTTTCTCCTTCAATTTTTTAATATGGTGTATCACATTGATTGATTTGCATATATTGAAGAATCCTTGCATTCCTGAGATAAATCCCACTTGATCATGGTGTAAGATCCTTTTAATGTGTTTTTGGATTCTGTTTGCTAGTATTTTGTTGAGGATTTTTGCATCTATATTCATCAGTGATACTGGTCTGTAATTTTCTTATTTTGTACTACCTTTGCCTGGTTTTGGTGTCAGGGTAATTCATTTCTAATATCATAGTGTTGTGGTCAGAAAAGATGCTGGATATGATTTCAATTTTCTTAAATTTACTGAGACTTAACTTGTGACCCAAGATGTGATCTATCCTGGAGAATGTTCCATGTGCACTTGAGAAGAAAGTATAATCTGCTGTTTTCAGATGGAATATACTATAAATATCACTCAAGTCTATCTGGCCTATTGTGTCATTTAAAGCTTGTGTTTCCTTATTAATTTTCTGTCTGGATGATCTGTCCATTGGTGTAAGTGAGCTGTTAAAGCTCCCCAATATGATCCTTTAAGTCTTAGGAGATTCCTCAAGAAGGTATGGGTAGAGTTTTATCCAGAGCTGAGTGGAAACTTCTTCTTTTTTTTAAATGTCACATTTCTTTTTTTAAAAATTTTATTTATTTATTTATTTATTTATTTATTTATTTTTGGCTGCATTGGGTCTTCGTTGCTGCATGCAGGCTTTCTCTAGTTGCGGCAAGTGGGGGCTACTCTTCGTTGTGGCGCGCGGACTTCTTATTGTGGGAGCTTCTCTTGTTGTGGAGCACAGGCTCTAGGCGCATGGGCTTCAGTAGTTGTGGCTCACAGGCTCTAGAGCACAGGCTCAGTAGTTGTGGCGCACAGGCTTAGTTTCTCCACGGCATGTGGGATCTTCCCGGACCAGGGCTCGAACCCATGTCCCCTGCATTGGCAGGCGGATTCTTAACCACTGTGCCACCAGGGAAGCCCTAGAGGAAACTTCTTAAAAATATTTTTAAGCATATCAAACTTTACTTTATGGTCAATTATTTTGTTTCTTTTTTACGAAATCTTTCTCTACTTCAGGTCTAAAAGATATTCACCTATATTTCCCACTGTTATGGACTGAATTTTCCCCCTGGACCCCTGCCTCAAATACATATGTTGAAGTATTAACTACCAAAGTCATGGTGCAGTACTTGGAGATTAGTTCTTTGGGAGATAATTAGGTTTAGATGAGGTGATGAGTGTGGGGCCCTTATGATGGGATTAATGCTCTTATAAGAGATACCAGAGAGCTTGTTTCCTCTCTCCCTCTCTCTCTCTCTTTTTCTCTCTTACTCCTCTTCCTCTTCTTCTTCTTCTTTCTCTTTCTATTTCTCTGCTATGTGAGGACACAACAAGAAGGCAACCATCTGCAAGCCAAGAAGAGAGCTCTCACCAGAGCCCAATCATGCTTGCACCCTGACCCCAGACTTCCAGCCTCTAGAACTGTAAGAAAATAAAATTCTGTTTAAACCCCCTAGTCTATAGTATTTTGTTATAGTCGCCTAAGCTGACTGAGATACCCATTAATTTTTTAAAGTCTTTTTAATATTTAAATATTTTAAATATTTAATATTTAAATCCTAATCTACCTGAAATTGATTTGTTGACAGTTTTATGATTCAATACTTTTACTTATAGATAATATTTTTTCCAACTCACAAGTTAATACTTCTTCTAAATGTATTCCTAGCCTTAACTTCTTTTTGCCCTTTCATGTGGTGACCAGTGAATTAAATAGCCATATAAATTTATATGTGATAATTAAATTACATTTTCTTAGGCATTTGTGGTAAGTTAAAATTGTTTGTGCTGTGCTACTTATTTATAAATTACTATGTTCATAGTGTAGATGATAATTGGGTAATTCAAATATCCATCAAGGCTGCATTTAGAAGCATTTCTTAACAATTTACTGCTAATAAACTCACATACCAATTAATCTCTTGGAGACATAGGAAGCATAATATAAAACTTTCAGCAGTAGCTAGGTAGCTTAACCTCCTGATGAAGCCTGACAGTTTTATCTGGATGAAATTTTATCTGGATGAAAACTAAATATGCATTACCTTTAAGTTAAGAAAATCTTTATTATTTTGGGGAAACAGTGGTAGGTTTATGTAACCCAAACAGAAATAGCCAAATTTTGTTGATAAAATGGTGGCGCACATGAACATGTATTCAGAATCTTTCCTGGGAATAGTGTACAGACAATGAAAGAATAAAACATTCTCTTTCTACTGAAGTTGCTGAACTGTGCCTATAATGGTGTTCCAGAAATCTATTTCTGCATAACAAACCACACCAAAACGTAGTGGCTTAAAACAACAATAATTTATTTTGATCAATTTCCTTTGATTTGGGCAGGGCGCAGAACAGTGTGTCTCTGCTCCATTGGGTCCTCTTCACAGCCCTCCACAGGCTGCTTCGGCTTCCTCACTGCACAGAGGCAGGATTCTAAGAAAAAAAGCCCAAGAGAAGCAGGAACAAGACGTATCAGCCTTTTTTGATCTTACCTCAAAAGTCACACCGCATCATATCTTTCATACTTACAGCCCTGTCCAGATTTAAGGAGAGGAAATATTGACCTCACATCTGAATGGAGAGAATTTCTAAGTCACATTCTAAGAAGGACGTGTAGAATGAGGAATTATTGGGCTTCCCTGGCGGCCCAGTGGTTAAGAATCCACCTGCCAATGCAGGTTCGAGCCCTGGTCCGGGAAGATCGCACATGCCGCGGAGCAACCAAGCCCGTGTGCCACAACTACTGTGCCTGTGCTCTGGAGCCCGCATGCCACAACTACTGAGCCTGTGTGCCACAACTACTGAGCTTGTGCTCTAGAGCCCGCGAGCCACAACTACTGAAGCCCACACACCTAGGGCCCGTGCTCTGCAACAAGAGAAGCCACCACAATGAGACGCTCGCACACCACACCAAAGAGTAGCCCCCACTCACCCCAACTAGAGAAAAGCCCACGCACAGCAACGAAGACCCAACCCAGCCAAAAATAAATAAGTTAAATAAAGAAAGAAAAAAAAGAGATTATTGCAGCTAGTTTTGGAAGATTTTAGGGAGATTTTAAAATGCAGATTAACATTTTCTATACATATTGAATTTTTCATAAATAAAAATGAAGTTATGAAACTACTTTTTAATTGTTATTAGCTATCCATACAATTCTAGTTTTAGAAAAAAAGTGACATTTAAAAGTCATGCATTATTACTATACATTTTTTGGTTTTATCATTCAGTTTTAGTGGTTGCATTAATGGTTTATGTAGAGTGCTTGGAAATAGAATGACTGCTAATATTAATTAACCTGATAAAATCATAATGACATAGGTATTTCCTAATTTTGATATTAAAAGACTTTATTGTGAATGAAAAATTATTTACTTCCCAATGATAGTTCATAACAGGAAATGTTGAAAGGAAGAGATAATCTCAAATAAAAATAAAACAATTTCTTTATTTTCCTTCCTTTCATTTTTCCTTTCTCCCATTCTTCCTTTCTACTTTCCTTTCTCTCTTTCTTGGCAACATCCCTTCTTCCTCCTCCCCCTTTCCTCTTTCTTTCTTACATCTGTAATTTTCATTTTATTCAATAAAAATAGTAACAACAGCAGCAACTAGAAAAAGGACATTGTTTCATAACCTTTTTCTGACAGAACTCTGTGGTTTATCAGAATGTTTCAGTTAACTAAAAGAAGGTGCAAACATCTGAGTCCATGGATGCTATAGGAATTTTTTTGAAAGATTTGAGGGGCAAACATTATTTTTCCTGCCCTTGGGGCTCTCTACCTTAAAAATTATATATACATGCATATTTTTCCCTTAAAGTAAAAAGAGTTGAGGGAGAGCACTGAAGTAAAATTCAATGATGGTGCATTTCAAGTGAATGTAATGTGTAAATTAAGAGGATAACATAATAATGCTCTTTTCTCTGCCTTCGCATAGAATCTATTTCTTCACCTTTCTGCATGTAGTCAATTCTCTATTAATTTTATATATTGAAAGACAGTGTGTTTTGCATTTTATGTGTTTTTACATGGGGACTACTTGAACAAAGTGCTTAGAACTTTATGGCGTTTATGATATTGTCAATGGAAAATATGTCTAAAGTTATCACTGGACAAAGAAGACAAAAACAGCTCTGCCATTTAAAGTTTATAGAAAAAGTATATATTTCGTATGTTCTCTTTCAGATACCAATTAAACATGCACAGTATGTGTCATTTCAGATAACACTGAAAATTTTGTACCAACTCTGATTCTGAGAGCAAGGATGTTTGTGGTCTGGACCATCCTAGGTCCTTACGAAAATAAAAAAAAATAATTTAAATTAAAAACTCTGGGGACATACGCATATGACACTGGTTTAACAGAGCCAGCACATGCTGCTAGGAAGGTGTGCAGGACCTCAGTTACTATGTCCAAGAAAAATGTCCAAACAGAGATCTGTGGGCCTGAGCAGGAGTGAAATGCCCTTTATAGCATTTTGGCTAGGTGTATCAGAGTCTGCCTTTCATTCCCATATTTTCTGTATATGTTTAATCTTTTTAACTTTATTTATGGTTAAAGGTGGTTATTTTATGTTTTTTGAAGGTGGATCTTGATGTTTGAATATGTTTTAACCTTGCACAATGTCTATATGAACAATGTACAGGTTGTTTGATAAATAAATATTTAAAAATATTGTTATGATTATTATCTCACATATGTATTAATTCCTATTTTTATAAGAGGTGAATGTATGTGTATGGGTGGTGAGAACTTAAGTTATATTAATATTTACAGGAATTATTTTTGCAGATATTATTAAATCAAAGATTTTTTTTTCTTTTCCATTGAGAGATCTTATATTAATCATAGTGGATAGTACATAGTGATATATTTCTATTTTTTATGGGTACTAATATATTGGCACTGAGAAGAGCCGTAAATTCTTAAGTCATCATAGAATCAGTTTATTAGACACCCAGTAAATATTTTTTGTGCTTCTAGTATATGTAAGACTTTGGGTTATTTGTTGTTTGCTGTTTAAAAAGGAACTCAAGACAAGCCTCTTAGATAGCCTCATCCACCAGAGGGCAGACAGCAGAAGCAAGAAGAGCTACAATCCAGCAGCCTGTGGAACAAAAACCACATTCACAGAAAGATAGACAAGATGAAAAGGCAGAGGGCTATGCACCAGATGAAGGAACAAGATAAAACCCCAGAAAAACAACTAAATGAATTGGAGATAGGCAACCTTCCAGGAAAAGAATTCAGAATAATGATAGTGAAGGTGATCCAGGACCTCGGAAAAAGAATGGAGGCAAAAACTGAGAAGATGCAAGAAATGCTTAACAAAAACCTAGACGAATTAAAGGACAAAAAAACAGAGATGAACAATACAATAACTGAAATGAAAACTACACTAGAAGGAATCAATAGCAGAATAACTGAGGCAGAAGAATGGATAAGTGACCAGGAAGACAGAATGGTGGAATTCATTGCTGCAGAACAGAATAAAGAAAAAAGAATGAAAAGAAATGAAGACAGCCTAAGAGACCTCTGGGAGAACATTAAACACAACATTTGCATTATAGGGGTCCCAGAAGGAGAAGAGAGAGAGAAAGGACCTGAGAAAATGTTTGAAGAGATTATAGTCAAAAACTTCCCTAACATGGGAAAGGAAATAGCCACCCAAGTCCAGGAAGCACAGAGAGTCCCATACAGGATAAACCCAAGGAGAAACGTGCTGAGACACATAGTAATCAAATTGGCAAAAATTAAAGACAAAGAAAAATTATTGAAAGCAGCAAGGGAAAAATGACAAATAATACACAAGGGAATTCCCATAAGGTTAACAGCTGATTTCTCAGGAGAAACTCTACAAGCCAGAAGGGAGTGGCATGATATACTTAAAGTGATGAAAGGGAAGAACGTACAACCAAGATTACTCTACCCGGCAACGATCTCATTCAGATTCGATGGAGAAATCAAAAGTTTTACAGACAAGCAAAAGGTAAGAGAATTCAGCACCACCAAACCAGCTCTACAAAAAAATGCTAAAGGAACTTCTCTAAGTGGGAAACATAAGAGAAGAAAAGGACCTACAAAAACAAACCCAAAACAATTAAGAATATGGTCATAGGAACATACATATCGATAATTACCTTAAACGTGAAAGGAATAAATGCTCCAACCAAAAGACACAGGCTTGCTGAATGGATACAAAAACAAGACCCATATATATGCTCTCTACAAGAGACCCACTTCAGACCTAGGGACACATACAGACTGAAAGTGAAGGGATGGAAAAAGATATTCCATGCAAATGGAAATCAAAAGAAAGCTGGAGTAGCAATACTCATATCAGATATAATAGACTTTAAAATAAAGAATGTTACAAGAGACAAGGAAGGACACTACATAATGATCAAGGGATCTATCTAAGAAGAAGATATAATAATTATAAATATATATGCACCCAACATAGGAGCACCTCAATACATAAGGCAATTGCTAAGAGCTATAAAAGAGGAAATCAACAGTAACAAAATAATAGTGGGGGACTTTAACACCTCATTTACACCAATGGATAGATCATCCAAAATGAAAATAAATAAGGAAACAGAAGCTTTAAATGCCACAATAGACCAGATAGACTTAATTGATATTTATAGGACATTCCATCCAAAAACAGCAGATTACACTTTTTTTCTCAAGTGCGCACGGAACATTTTCCAGGATAGATCACATCTTGGGTCACAAATCAAGCCTCAGTAAATTTAAGAAAATTGAAATCATATCAAGCATCTTTTCTGATCACAACACTATGAGTTTAGAAATGAATTACAGGGAAAAAACCGTAAAAAACACAAACACATGGAGGTTAAACAATACGTTACTAAATAACCAAGAGATCACTGAAGAAATCAAAGAGGAAACCAAAATATACCTAGAGACAAATGACAATGAAAACACTACGATCCAAAACCTATGGGATGCAGCAAAAGCAGTTTTAAGAGGGAAGTTTATAGCTATACAAGCCTACCTCCAGAAACAAGAAAAACCTCAAATAAACACTCTAACCTTATAACTAAAGGAACTAGAGAAAGAACAAACAAAACCCAAAGTTAGCAGAAGGAAAGAAATCATAAAGATCAGAGAAGAAATAAATGAAATAGAAACAAAGAAAACAATAGCAAAGATCAATAAAACTAAAACCTGGTTCTTTGAGAAGATAAACAAAATTGATAAACCATTAGCCAGACTCATCAAGAAAAAGAGGGAGAGGACTCAAATCAATAAAATTAGAAATGAAAAAAGAGAAGTTACAACAGACACCGCAGAAATACAAAGCATCCTAAGAGACTACTACAAGCAAATCTATGCCGGTAAAATGGACAACGTGGAAAAAATGGACAAATTCTTAGAAAGATATAACCTTCCAAGACTGAACCAGGAAAAAATAGAAAATATGAACAGACCAATCACAAGTAATGAAGTTGAAACTGTGATTAAAAATCTTCCAACAAACAAAAGTCCAGGACCAGATGGCTTCACAGGTGAATTCTATCAAACATTTAGAGAAGAGCTAACACCCATCCTTCTCAAACTCTTCCAAAAAATTTTAGAGGAAGGAACACTCCCAAACTCATTCTAGGAGGCCACCATCACCCTGATACCAAAACCAGACAAAGATACTACAAAAAAAGAACATTACAGACCAATATCACTGATGAATATAGATGCAAAAATCCTCAACAAAATACGAGCAAACAGAATCCAACAGCACATTAAAAAGATCATGCACCATGATCAAGTGGGATTTATCCCAGGAATGCAAGGATTCTTCAATATATGCAAATCAGTCAATGTGATACACCATATTAACAAACTTAAGAATAAAAACCATATGATCATCTCAATAGATGCAGAAAAAGCTTTTGACAAAATTCAACACTGACTTATGATACAAACTCTCCAGAAATTGGACATAGAGGGAACCTACCTCAACATAATAAAGGCCATATATGACAAACCCACAGCAAACATCATTCTCAATGGTGAAAAACTGAAAGCATTTCCTCTAAGATCAGAAAGAAGACAAGGATGTCCACTCTCACCACTATTCAACATAGTTTTGGAAGTCATAGCCATGGCAATCAGAGAAGAAAAAGAAATAAAAGGAATACAAATTGGAAAGGAAGAATTAAAACTGTCATTGTTTGCAGATGACATGATACTATACATAGAGAATCCTAAAGATGCCACCAGAAAACTACTAGAGCTAATCAATGAATTTGGTAAAGTTGCAGGATACAAACAATGCACAGAAATGTCTTGCATCCCTATACACTAATGATGAAACATCTGAAAGAGAAATTAAGGAAACACTCCTATTTACCATTGCAACAAAAAGAATAAAATAGCTAGGGAGACAAAAGACCTGTATGCAGAAAACTATAAGACACTGATGAAAGAAATTAAAGATGATACCAACAGATGGAGAGATATACAATGTTCTTGGATTTTAAGAATCAATATTATGAAAATGACTATACTACCCAAAGCAATTGACAGATTGAATGCAATCCTTATCAAATTACCAATGGCATTTTTTACAGAACTAGAACAAAAAATCTTAAAATTTGTATGGAGACACAAAAGACCCCAAATAGCCAAAGCAGTCTTGAGGGAAAAAAACGGAGCTGGAGCAATCAGACTCCCTGACTTCAGACTATACTAGAAAGCTACAGTAATCAAGACAATATGGTACTGGCACAAAAACAGAAACATAGATCAATGGAACAAGATAGCAAGTCCAGAGATAAACCCACGCACCTATGGTCAACTAATCTATGACAAAGGAGGCAAGGATATACAATGGAGAAAAGACAGTCTCTTCAATAATGATGCTGGGAAAATTGGACAGCTACATTTAAAAAATGAAATTAGAACACTCCCTAACACCATACACAAAAATAAACTCAAAATGTATTAGAGATCTAAATGTAAGACTGGACACTATAAAACTCTTAGAGGAAAACATAGGAAGAACACTCTTTGACATAAATCACAGCAAGATCTTTTTTGATTCACCTTCTAGAGTAATGGAAATAAAAACAAAAATAAACAAATGGGACCTAATGAAACTTCAAAGCTTTTGCACAGCAAAGGAAACCTTAAGCAAGACGAAAAGACAACCCTCAGAATGGGAGAAAATATTTGCAAACGAATCAACGGACAAAGGATTAATCTCCAAAATATATAAACAGCTCATGCAGCTCAATATTAAAAAAGCAAACAACTCAGTCCAAAAATGGACAGAAGACCTAAATAGACATTTCTCCAAAGAAGACATACAGATAGCCAAGAAGCACATGAAAAGCTGCTCAACACTACTAATTATTAGAGAAATGCAAATCAAAACTACAATGAGGTATCACCTCACACCAGTTAGAATGGGCATCATCAGAAAATCTACAAACAACAGGAGGATTTAAAGTAAAAAAATAATAAGCTTATAATGTAATTTTTCTCAAATAAGACATTCAGATAAGTAGACAACCCAGCCATCTACCTCTGAAGGAGGGCTTGGGAAAGAGGTCACAGGGAATTCCCTGGCAGTCCAGTGGTTAAGACTCCTTGCTTCCACTGCGGGGGGCATGTGTTTCTTCCCTGGTTAAGGAACTAACATAACCACAAGCCATGTGGCATGGCCAAAAAAAACAAAAAAAAAAAATTGAAAGAGGCCACAAAACAGACTGTTAGTGCATCTACTTACATTCAAAATTTTGTCATAATCTCAATCATTAAATATTTCAGTTATCATTTTTGTTTTGGTTTATATTTCCTAACAGAACGTAATCAATGTCTTCTATCACATAGGATATTTAATATAATATTTGACTATTGGAAACCACATAAAAACCATCCCACCTCATTCCTTGACACTCATTATCCTCCAGAATGCTTATTCCTTTATAACCATAACTTTTCAAGGCCTTAGGAACATCTGATGAGTACACAATAACTTGTGTGCTTGCTTGTGTATGTCTGCTCTGATCCAAACTCCTTTTCTCTTTCTCTGTCCTTGCTTTTGAGACCAGCCTCTTAGTACTAAGAACACAATTCTGTTCATGGCTTTATATTAATAGTGACTTAACAGTGATATTATATAATTTATATAATACATGATATACTAAATTAATTTATGGATTAAATCTTCCTCTACCAAGGAAACATAAAGTTTTGGACCCAGTGTGTTCTGTGGATGTGTGCATGCATGCGTGTGTGCATGTGTGTATGTGTGTGTGCATGCTGAATATATGTAGCTAAAGCATTTTTTAAAGTCTTCATATTAACTATCATGTTGGTAATTCTTAGGTTGAGTGGCCATATGCCATTTACTCTAAATATCTGCCTTTCCTCTTTATTTTTCTTTTTGAAGGACTAGCAAATTTCCTTCAAAAGCAAGGTGTTGAGTTGTTTCAGGGCTAGTTCTGGGATACCTGTTATTTTGTCCATGGATTGCAGCAGGTCAGGGATCTACTGTCATAAGGTTTGAGTCACTCATTTTGAGTGTGTATGGCACTTGGCTATTCTAACCTGATTATTCACTGAGTTAAATCTTTAATGATCTTTACAGCAATTCTTCACTTCTTTTCTTCATTATTTCAGAGGCCAAAGAGATTTGGTTTGTTTTACAGCATCAAATTTTATCCATTTAAAAATTATTTTTCCCATTTTCACAGCCTCTTTTCATTTCAGGAAAGCATCTACTTTTAATAATAGTTTCAGTTTCCATCACCATGGATTTCAAGGTTTTTATATATAGATTTAAACTTTTTTCAATAAAATTACAATGATATTTATTTTCCTCTGTTATGTACAATCTTATAACTCTTTAACTTTTGTGAATGTAATGATAACTATAAAGTTTTGAGAAATCAGCTCTGTTCTAAAATGAGGGGAATATTATTAAATCAGTAATGTAGATGGCAACCCTTAAGTATATCTAAATTGCAGTAGATTGTTATAACTATATCATGGAAAGAATGGCGTTTTAAGCTTGAAACATCCTAAATGCTTAATAAACATTGATAATGGAAGGCAGTTCAGTGCAGTGGTTGACTGTCTGACTTGGAGTCAGACTGGCCTAGTATTTGAATCCCAGCTCCGACATTAACTACATATTGGACAAGTCATTTAACCTCTGTAACTGAGGTTGTTCAACTGTTCTAAAATGATGACAATAAAATCTCAAGAGAAAATTATCTAATTTAATTTAATGTACTTAAAGTGCTTAGCATGCAATGTAATGTGAATATTTGCGGTTGCATGGCACATATTCAGTGGTGTTGATCATGATGATGGGGAAGATGATAATGAAGGTGATCTTGATTGAAGCAGAAAGGAATACATTGGAGATGTTGATAAGCTAGACTGGCTTAATCTTCCTTCTCCCACATTAGGCACAGGGGAGGCTTGGCCATCTAGTGAGGTCCCATATCCCTTGGGATGGAAACTTTCTCCCCTGTGGCTCTAGATATATGGCACATCCAGAGCAGAGAGCAAAGATAAATATGAATTAGAAGTCAAGATTCTAGAGTGTAAAAAGAGTCCAATGATAAGGAGGTGGAGTGTAGGACAGATTGGAAACAGGTATCAAAGTTACCAATCTAAGCAAAGGATGTGAGTGTAAGGAACACAAAGGGTAGAGTGTTAGATTGCTTTCCTAGAATTTCTATTATTACTTAAATGTGAATACAGAATGTACTTCCAGTTAAAAATTGACAGTTCCAGCTTTAAAGAAATATTGCATTTTTAAGACTTCAACATGAAGACATGCCTAGCACAGTGCCTGTTACATAATGATTAATAGCAAATATTTAATATATATTTGCTGATTAGCTATTATTTAATTAATAAAAATAATTGAAAGTAGAAAATATGGTGCAAAGAAAATGGGAATTCGGGTTATAACACGGAAAAGAATAAAAATTATTACCAATATGTTCTAATAATGTGACATTAAATTTGGCTTTTAATGCCAATATATTTTCATTTTTTTCAGTTTTATTTTATGTTGTTTTATTTTTTTATTAACTTTATTTTCAAAATTCTTGATTTATTTATACTCTATAGTTATTTGAATAGTGTTTCTATTATGGAGGAACTATGAATTATGAAGACAAATTTAAAAAGAATTTTCAGCTTGTTTCAGATTGTTACTGGTTGAATCTTTCACATCAATTTGGCCTTTGTGGTAGACAGACCCTAATGTGACGCCTCTTCAATGGTCCCTGCCATTTGCTATTCATACATCTTCTAGTGTAAATGGTGCCCGTGACTGACTTCTAAGCAATTGAATATTGGAAACTTGATGTTTTGTCACTCCCATGACTTTGTTTTAGTATATAAGACCATTTTGTTAGTAGACTTCTTCTTATTCTCCTGCTGGATTTGAAGAAGCAAATTATCACGTTGTGAAATGCTTATGGGAATATCATGCAGCATGTAATGTGGGTGGTCTCTAGGGTCCAAGAGAGGCCTCTGGCTAATAGCAATAAAGAAGTCATACAGCTGCAAGGAAACGAATTCTGCCAACAAACATTGCTCCCTAGTCCAGTTCCCAGAAGAGAACACAGCTATAGCTTTGGTTGTAACCTTGTGAGACTCTGAGCCAAGGACTCACTAATCCATGCCTGGAATCTTGACCCACAGAAACTGTGAGACAAAAACTGTGTGTTGTTTAAAGCTGCTAAATTTGTGCTAATTTTTATGCAGCATAGAAACTGTCATTATTTCAACATTTCTCATTTTATTTACAGGGATTTTTCTTGTATCATAGTTTAAAAATATTACTACTCTTCCATTGTTTTTTTTTTTTTTTTTTTTTCCCAAGATCTCCAATTGTGCAGATGTTAGATCTTCTTTGGTTAACCTTTAGACTATTTTCTCTTTGACCATTTTAATTTATTTTTAATTTTATTTTTATTCTTATTGTTTTATAATTGTTATTCTATCCTTTTTAGTAAGTTTGCCTTAAAACTTATTGGTTTTGGGGTATCTGTTAGTTTAATATTTATTTCTGTTATCTTTTCTTCTTTTTTGCTCCCAAGTTCAATTATCTCTCACTATTATTCCTTTTCACTTTATCTATTTGTATTATTATTGAATTTTTGATTTGAGACGTTTTAGTGTATTCCTAAATGTTTCTTTGATGATACATAACCCAATTGGAATGGTTGTGTTTCTTCTACTTCATCATTCTTTTTTTTTTTTTTTTTAGTGACAGTGGAGGAAGAGTTTATTAGCTGAATTCTTTGGATTTTCATTTCCTTTACAGCTGATACTTAGAAGGGTGTGTTGACTACATTAATTTAACATGCTTTAAGATTATTTAATGCTATAAAATTTAAAAAGAGCTTTGGTTTAAAAATTACAAAAGAATGATTTAGTATAATTTGGTTCATTGTTGCTCTTGAAGAAACTTATTTCTCACTGCTGGAGCAATATGATTTGTTTGGTGTGAAATAAAGATAACTGACTAAATTCTCATGCACTGTTTCTATCAATGTGAAGATCTGTTCTGATGCACATCTTTGTGTAAAGAAAAGGAATCCCTTGGCAAAAGTTAATGAGTGTCAAGCAGACCAGTGAATAAAAAACTAACAATAAAAACTAGTATTTACTGCAATAGAAAATTCCATTAATTGACCGTTACTTGAATTTAAAAACCTGGGTGGAGAAAGAGGGGCTCAGTGGAAACTTCCTTTGTCAAGCATATATTCCTTGCCTAATTTAAATATTAGCATCATCTAGACTACTTTCACTTTCTAGTGAATCTGAATTCTAACATGCATGTTTATCCTACAGTAGAAATATATTTTTTTTAAATAGAAGGAGTTCTGTTTTAAAACAAGGAGAATAAAAGTCAAAATTTAATTCAAAACATACAGTAATGGACCATAATTTCAATGGCTTGTTAACAGGCATGGTATACTAGTGTGTGTGTGTGTGTGTGTGTGTGTGTGTGTGTGTGCGCGTGCTCACAATCTTGGTATTACCTAAGATTACTTCTAACTAAACACTTAATACTAAAATTGCTTTTATCTTATTTAAGCATGTTAGCATTGAAATGACTTAGAGAGAATTTAAATATTTTATTGTTTTCCTATTTGAATTTTAAATAACTTTTATAGAGGAGGAATTCGACAATTATTTGCAGCTGTAATTGTATTTGAGACTTGTGTTCAATTCATTTACTATTGACACATTTATCATGCTTTCTGAACAACACAAACTCAGTTAATGGAAATTTAGTGTTTTTACCATTTTTGGTGTTAAGGAAGAATGTTGGTAAAAGAAAAATTTCCACTGTTTCATCTTTGGTATGTTTGATTCTTAGATTACTTCATAATTGTGATTCATTTTGGAGAATAATTACAAACTTCACTCTCCCTTCTCTTCCTTGAAGCTTTTCCTTTTATGCCCCCTCTTATTCATTGTAGTTGGTTTTTGGAAATGACTCCGAAATATTGAAGGAATTTAGTGTTTTTCTAAATTACTTACAGCATTGGAAAGCAATGTGTAAAATTCAAACTTTGTATGGGTTTGGTCCAAATGTATAAGTATGTATGTGTGTGTATATATATGTGTGTGTGTGTGTGTGTGTGTGTGTGTGTGTGTATATATACTTATAATATTCAGAATTAACAGTATCAAAACTGGGCTTTTTTTTGTCTATGAAAATTCTGTTTAAAGTTTTTACTTTATTTTCTGGATAATTTCCCACCTTTATTGTATTTTTCTACTCTCCATTGTTTAGAAAGCTGTCAAAGATGATTTTTTAATGATGAAGTACATAAGCAAATTTGATTGCTTTTTTCCAAACTTTTATTTGCTGGAAGAACTGAATTTAAAATGTTTTTCTTTTCCTTTTGCTTGAAGAAAAATATCCTTATAACTAAAGTCCATTTTCATGGAATATCCATTTTCATTTTCTGAAATATGCACCTTAGAACTTGTTCAAAGAAAAAAGAGAAAAGGAAGGAAAGGCATATTGTAGTAATTTACCAGTAAATAAGTAGACAAGAAAATAAGTAACTATTTTTTGTTGAAGCCCATATGACCACTATGGAACTTCATTGAACTGCAACCAGTTACTTCAAATAATGTATATAAACAGCATGCGGCAGAACTTGAGCTTGTCATTTTCAGTTTCTATACTTGGGCATCTATATCTTAGCAAAGTCTCAGCTCACTAGCACACTGAGCTATGTAGTGGATATAATCTGAATCAAAGCACAATTGCAAAAATGTCAAACATGATGAAAAAGAGAAAAATCACTACAAAGGGGAATTCACCACAGTAACTCTTTGCAGTTCCCAACATAGAGGCCTAGTAGCCTCATCAAAGATACAAGAGATGGAAAAGGCCCATTAGGTCATCAAACTTATCCCCTCACCAAAGAAAGAAAATGAATTCAAGCAACCTTATCTGCTGGCTTCAAACCAAATTCAGGATAGAAGGACCCTGCTGCTGCTCTTGACACATTATTTCATGACACTGGATGTCATTTATACAAAAAACTGAAATGAATTGACTGCCCCCAGCCTCCTAGAATCACAGAATAGACTTTGAGAGCTGGAAGGTACCTCAGTCCAGCCTCCTCATTTTATAGAAGAGTACTCTGAGGGCCTGAGAGGTTAAATGACTAGTTCATATCCACAAAGCCACTCACAGCTGGACTAACATTAAAACCAAAGTTTCCAGAGATATCTAAACTGTCCTTTCTAGCAAATAATTCTCTTCTTAGAAAAAAAAAAAAACCACCTTCCAAAAATCTATACTATCTTATATCTAATGCATTTGGATTTAACTTATTTCTTCCAATGTTCTCGTTTTTTAAATTCTAACTTTGAAGTGGAAATCTAGGTTTTCAAATCTAGGTTATCACTGTCAAAGCATAATTCCCACAGTTGATATTGACTCCAGAAGAGACTTTCAGTTGTACACTTATTCCCTCTTCTGTGTTAGGCTCAGGGAAATCTACAGAGATATAATAGCTTCATTGGTTGACTATGCATGTAATGAGGCTAAGAGTGATAGATTTAAAAATTTGTCTACACATTATTTCCCCACCCCCCAAGCCATTGGAATAATTCTATTTGATAGATTTTAATATTTTACCAGTGGAGACACGGGGAAGATAGGTAGCCTGGGAAGAGATCTGCCATTTGCTGAGGGTTTCTGTCCTAGGCTTGTTTGAGGATAAAGTACAAGGTCAGATGTCTGATGAGTGAAGTCAGCTGAGCTAGAGGCAGTCAGACTCAGCACCCAAGAAAGCAGATGCTACTTAGTCTTAGAGGACAGAACACTTGTGGTAATGCAAACACAACATCACCAGATCTTACAATTTTTCAAGAGAACCTGGAATTTCTAATGTTTATGAAAAATTTCCTGATTTTCAAAACACTGGTCAGGTTAAATAAAGCAATTCTGTAGGCCAGATATGTTCAACAGATGCCGCGTTGTCATAGGCATTTGTATACTATATTGCACCATCCTAAGAGCCATGTTAAATGTTTCATAAAAATGGAGAAAACTCAGGCTCTGAGTTTAATAAGTAATCAATTAGTTAGTTACAATTAATTAATAAAATGTAAAGCTGGGTTATAAGAATTATTTAAACCAATTTATGTAACATGCCATATCTCATGTAAGCTCTCCAAGCAGAAAAAGTGTTTGATTCACACCTTTAATGTCTTATTTCTTCATAACTCAATTATTTCTTCCCTTTTCTCTAAAATTTTTCTTCTGCATGATGATGTTAATATTTTCAAACTAAAGCTAGGCATTTTGGTTAATAGCTTTGAACTTTTTTTTAGGATTTTAAAAACCCTTGACATTAACATGGATTCAAGGATAGATTTGAGTTATTTTGAACAATTCTATATTATTCCATTGATAAGAAACCTGTATTTTTAGTAGTTAAGAATTCATTTATCTCGTAGTGAGGAGAAACATGCCTGGAGTTTTGGGGTTTATTAGCCCAGCGGTTCTAGACGTTAGTACGCATCAGAATCATCAGGGAGGCTTTTTAGAACAGATTGCTGACTCCACCCTCAAAGTTTCTGACTGAGTAGGATCTAGATGGGGCTTGATAATGTGAATATCTAAGAAGTTCCTGGGTAATGCTGCTACTTCTGGTCTGAAGATAGCACTTTGAAAACCACAGCTTTAGAGAACTGGCATATTTCAAGGTGTAACATTTTGAGAGCAAATCAGAGTCTTCTTGCATTGTTGATAAACTGAAGAAAGGGAGCATGATGAGAGTTATTGGCTCAGAAAATACCTTTGTCCGTGTCTGTGTTCAACTAATTGATCAAGATAAAGTATTTTTTGATACTCCTAATAATAGCTAAACTTTCTGTAATGCTTCCTTTGTGCCAGATTGTTCTCTAAGTTCCTGAGTCACTCCTTAAATCTTTATAAAAATCTTGTTTATATCATCCCCTTTTTACAGATAAGGAAACTGAGGTAGAAGTAAAGTAACTTGCCCCAGTTACACAAACTAATAAATAGTGGCGTTGGAATTTAAGCTCAGTTAATGTGGGTCCTGAGCCCATGCCCTTAACCACTGCATGCACTACCTCTCAGGAAAATGACTACTCTCTGCCAGTCATCTCAATTTGTCTTGGTTCATTCCATGAGCCCAGTCCTAGATCAGCTTAGGAAGAATAGTATAAATTAATATTTTCAGATATGTCTTTATTAGACAGTCTATTGTTTAGCACACTTACTAGAATCAAAATTGCTATATAAGCCTGGTAAGAGATTCTAAAAGCCACTTGCATACAGGTGAATATCATCAGTGCCCATTTCTTCACTGAGTTGACTGGAAATGTGTTTTGTGACTGGAAAATGAACATAGTTTATGTTACAATCAGCACAACCACAGTACAGTTTATTTTTGCAGAAAGCATTTTTGGCAAATAGGGTTCATCATCACATCAACATTCCTTAGGGTAATACTCGTTAAGTACAAGTTTATAATACTTTTGGTTCCTCTCTTAACTGAAGTTTTTAGAGACTCTCTATGTATATGTGTATATGTGTGTGTGTGGGTGCACGTTTGTGTGTATATGGTCTTATGTTTGTCTTTAAATCTCCCTTCATTTTTTTTTCTCTTTCTCGTATGCTTTCCTTTTTATTTTTCCATAATTGTTACTAGAACACTAAGTTTGTACAAGAATTAGACAAAAATACTGCCTGGGTCTATAAGTCTATTTATTCTGTCACATGATTGTTTTAGTGTTGTTTAAAGCACTATTTTGGAGCCAGACATAATCACATTCTACAGTTCCTCACCTTGTTAACTGACAGAGCACTGTTCCTATTAGACAATTGATCCTGGGCAGATGAAGCCATTAAAAACAGTACTAATTAGCTAAAGAGGGAAGACAGTAATGCAGGCTGCCTCACTTCCTTTTATGCTTAAGGAAGTTGATGTTCCAGACAAATAATAATTGATATGTAGTCTGCCTTAATTGTGGTTGTTAACAGCCAGTATTATAAGGACAGGCTGACAATTTCTGTCTAGCTTATTGTATGTTTATTTAGGAATCCAAGAACCACTGGGTAACCTTTTTGGTTAACCTGAAGTTAAAAGAATACATTTTATAATGCCCCTGAAATCAAAACTTGACAGCTAGAAAGTTGTCTTGAATTTGGGATACATTTAGCAAATATCTGATAAAATTGCAATATCCTTTTCAGTTTTAACATTGTACGTCCCCATCAGTACCTGAGTCATCTATTATCTGATAAAATATTAATTTAATTGTCTCAAGAGTAGATATAGACAGTTGTTCCTTAGTGTGAAACTTTTAACAGAAGCATACCAAGGCTAAAACCAGCTTTCTTCTCCCAAAGACTGTCACAAAAAGGCCTCCTTCTTTATCTTTTCCACAAAAGGCATACATAGAAAATGATGGTATTTGTATGTCACAATGGAGTTGAAGAAAAAGATGCCTGAAACAAGGATAAATTGCCTGGGAATTCTCTGGCCCTGTTTGGGACCACAAAAGTGAGGGGATTTGGGTCTTGGCATCTTAGCACCTCTGCAGCATTTCCAACTGAGACATACTGAGGGGAAGCTCTGAGATAAGTGGAGAATAAGTGCCAGGATAAGTGGAGTTAACAGAATCACAAAAATAATCTCCCCTATATCACCAAAACAAACAAATAAACACTCTTCCCCTCCAAGACTGTATCAAACTAAAAATCTTCTGCAAAGCAGAAGAAACTGTCAACAGGGTGAAAAGACAACCTACAGAATGGAAGAAAATATTTGCAAACCATATATCTGATATGGGGTCAAATTCCAAAATATGTAAGTAACTCATACAATTCAATACCAAAAAACCTAATAACCAGATTAAAAAATAGGCTAAGGACTTGAATAGATATTTCTCTGAATAAGATATACAAATGGCTAATAGGTTCACTAATCATCAGGCAAATGCAAGTCAAAACCACAATGAGATATTACTTCAAGCTTGTCCAAACAGGTATTATAAAAAAACCAAAACAACAGCAACAAGACAACACCAGAAAACAAGGAAAGGATGTGGAGAAGTCGGAACCCTTGTGCTTCGCTGGTAGAAATGCAGATTTCCTTGGTTTTTACCTAACAGCTTCTTATTGTTCCAGGGTTCCATGAAAGATACCATGTTATATTTAGTAGTCAAGTCTCCTAGGCTTCTATGGGCTGGGACATCTTCTCAGACTTTCTTTGTTTTTTATGACCTTGACAGTTTTGAGGAGTACAGGTCAGGTATTTTGTAGAATGTTCCTCAATTAGTATTGGCATGATGTTTTTCTCATGATTAGACTGGGGTTATGTGTCTGGGAGAGGAAGATCACATTTTCATCAATCATATCAAGGGTACTATGGTTCTGCACCCTAGTTCCACCCTAGTATGGGTTTTTTTCCCCCCACACCACCAGGCAATTCTCTGATCCTAGCTGGGTGTCTTACAATTCAATTCAATTCTGACACTATCTACCTGGAGACAGCATCAGATTCCATAGGTTAAGGACTCAGTCCTGTAAGACTGCCCCCACTTCAGATGCCAATCACTAGTCTAGGTTGTTAGCTGTGCTTCTGAGGGACTGGCTATAAATCAGAGGTTCCCAGAACCCCCTCCTTGAGCTCCATTAATTTGCTAGAGCAACTCAAAGAACTCAGGAAACCAGTTTTCTCACTAGATTACCAGTTTATTACAAAGAGTATCAAGGGATATGAATCAATAGCCAGCTGAAGAGAAACATAGAGCAAGATCCTGAAAAAAATGAGCTTGTAGAGTTCTTGTAGAGTTTGCAGCCAGCATGATGTGATGTGTGGAAGTGCTCTTGTTCACTAACCTGGAAACTCTATGACCCTCACCCTTTTGGGGTTTTATGGAAGCTTCATTAAGTAGGAGGGATGGATTAAATCATTGACCATTGGTGATTGAACTCAATCTCCAGCCCCTCATCCCTCCCCAGAGGTCTGGGGGTGAGATTCAAAGTTGCAACCCTCTAATCACTGGGTTGGCTCCACTGGCAACCAGCTCCCCCCCATCCTTAGGTGGTCCAAAGTTTATCTCATAACAAAAAAAAACCACCTTTATGGCTTCCAACACTTTGGAAACTCCAAGGGTTTTAAGAGTTTTGTGGCAAAATTGGAGACAAAGACCAAATATATATTCCTCATTAAAAATCACAATATCACAGGCATATACTATCAACATGACTTATCACTGTTGACGTTAACCCTGATCACCTGGCTGAGACAGTGTTTGTCAGATTTCTCCACTGTAAAGTTATTCTTTTTTTTTTCTATAATCTTTGGAAGGCAGTTATTATGCACAGCCAATACGAAGCGAATGGGGAAATATGCAGTATCTCCTTGAGGGGGGGTGTATCTTGGAATTTGTTTCTTCTTCCCAATTTATTTGTTTATTCGATAATCTTTTGCTTCAGTATGATTCATTAATACTTATTTTATACTTCGGGTTACACTCTAATACTACTCTATTCTCTTGCTCAAACCGTTCCAGCTTTGGCTATCATGAGTTCTTTCATTTACTTCCTTTGTCCCTTTAACATATCTTAGCATTGTGATTTTTTTCATTTACTTCCTTAATTTCTGGAACTAAGTGATGCTCTAGGCTCATCTTGCATATTTCCTACCTGAGTCTTAGAATCAGCCATTTTTCCAGTGGCCTTGGTATGTTTTATTGGAGAGTGGCATTAGAAACCAAGATCCAGGGACCAGGTATGCTCTTTGCTACTGGTGTATTATTTCTTTTAGGCTCTCTCAACTGACAGAGTGAAGAAATGCATAAATGTATACCAACATGTTCATATGCACATACCTATAAACATTTCTATATGTAACCATCTGTATTAAGATAACATGAGTTTGATACTAAGGTCTCTAACTATAATCCATTAAATGGTACAATTTTTACATCCTCGCCTAAGATCAAACCCTTCCTGAAAGAGTTAATAAAATCAAAGTGCAGGGAGGACTCTAGTTCTCAGCACACAAATTAGCACTTGCAATGATTATTCTAGGTGCTTACCTCTTAAATATGCTCCATTGCAGAAAGCCATGTAACTTCCCCTAAGAAAATACTTAAGTTTATCATCTTGGATTTCTAGGCTACCTCAGTAAGCCTCCATCATTTCCTTTATGTTTCATTTATATACAAATTTCTTGAGAGATCAGTCATAACCATTCCATGTCCCTCTTCCCTGAGATCACACTTAATCACATACCTTAGGTGTTACAACCTTACACAGTAAATTCATTTTTAAATCTATTGCTGATACTTGTATTAAGAGTATTTCAGTATATATATGTTTATTGTGTATTTTATATATACATAGCTCTATGAAAGTGAAAACAGAAACATTAATTAAGAGCCAATTATGGGTATTATCATCATAGAATAATAATATCTCAGAGCTGGAAAGAAGTTTAGAAATCATCTATACTCTATCCTTTATCCTGTGCATTTATTCCTTTTGTGACCTCCCTTACTTCTCTTCTACATACTGCTGAAATGCCTCAGATTATTATAATAAACATCCATGTGTTAAAAAGGTACCCATGATTTGTTTTAATCAGGTACAATGAGACACATGGACTCAGAAATTATTTTCACAAAGGGAGAAGTTTATACTCATAGGTCCTTAGAAACAGGAGGCATGGCTCACCAAGCAGGGCCACATGGGGAAAGAGCAGGGATGGTCAGCAGTCAGAGGGCAGAGGGGAGAATATGACCCAGAACCTAAATTTTTTTTTTTTTTCAGGAAGGAATGGACAAGGCAAGGTAGGTAGATATACTAAGTTTAGGATTGCATAGTTTGAATAATGCCAGTGGTCTCTGGACTATAAGGGTGGTCTCTAGCTGCCATGTAACCGCCCCTAGGGTGATTTAGGGCAGGGGGAATACTGGCTTGATATATGTAAGAATTTGATAAAGGAAGTAGTTGGGGATGTAGGCTCTGGATTGATTGGTTTATGTATCAAAAGTGCATTGGCAGGGGATTTGTTTGCTATCTCTAGGAACTGACTAGCAATGGGAGGGGCACTCTCTCCAGGATCAAAGTCTCAAATGCTGGAGCATCAAAAATACAGAAAATAAGGAAATATAGTTAATATAATCCCCAAGGCAGCTCCATTTCCTGTACATTTCTCTAGTGAGTTATGTTCTTCTGTGTCATAACATGTATTGAATTTTGTTACTAATCATGCCATCAAGTATCTACACAATGGGAAAATTTCTCAAAATTTTTAACTTATAATTAGGATATAAATGCCTTTATCAGTCACTTTGTTGTCAAATAATAAATTGAGTATATTTACATTTTCACAGTTCAGGAGTTGTTATAAAATTAAAACCAAGATACTGGGCTTCCCTGGTGGCGCAGTGGCTGAGAATCCGCCTGCCAATGCAGGGGACACGGGTTCGAGCCCTGGTTTGGGAGGATCCCACATGCTGCGGAGCAGCTGGGCCCGTGAGCCACAACTGCTGAGCCTGCGCGTCTGGAGCCTGTGCTCCGCAACAGGAGAGGCCGCGATGGTGAGAGGCCCGCGCACCGCGATGAGGAGTGGCCCCCGCTGGCCGCAACTGGAGAAAGCCCTCACATGGAAATGAAGACCCAACTCAACCATAAATAAATAAATAAATAAATTAAAAAAAAAAAAAAAAAAAAAAAAAAAACCAAGATACTTTTAGTTAGTTTTGCAAGGTTGTCTTTTCTTTGTTTTGAATACAGAATGATAATGAAATAAATAGCATCCAAGAGAAACTGTGTAGACTCAAAAGTTCACAAAAAGTTGCCAAGTACAAAAATAAATCTGACTAAGGTGAAAAGACCAAGATCTTCCCATCCAAAGAATCTGGAGATAATTGGAATGCTTTTCGATATAAGTTCAATCTGGGCCATTTTACTGGCAATTAATGAAAACAAGAAATTTAGCCCCAAAATGTCAGCATTCAGATATCACATAGGACATATGAATTAAACTGTTAAGACCCAAAAGATCCTATTTATAAGAATAAAAATATGCAATAAAGAAAGAAAGAAATAAGGGTGTTTGCTGGGGCAGAGATAAGGTTAATGTCACTTCTTGGGGTTAGTATTCATCTATGACACTAAAAGCTAACTAGAAAAAAAATTCAGTTTACCTTCATTGGTTCATAATTAATATAAAATTTACTGATACAAGTGCTAGACAGAAAATGGTGGTACAAAGAACCATAACTTTGGTTATTTTCCTTCTTCAATCCTCCCCTCTACTTGAACCCCAGTGACAAATGGCTTGAGTCTGTGAAACTACTAGAAAGCTGCTACTTGTTCGCTCGGCATTAATTTTCTGAGGACTTCTGGTCTGCCAGTGTTTGGGAAGTGAGGTAAACTCAAACAAGTTTAAACTAGAACCATAAGGCTTGTGTTTAAATATTGGTCTCTTCTTTTATGAAGGCTTGAACAAGTCACTTAATCTCCTTGACTCTTATCATGGTGGAGAAAGAACCATAATCAATAAACATGTGTTAAACACTAACTAATTGCTAGGCATTGCATTATGTCCAGGTATTAAGAGGTAAGTAGAACATGCTGTCTAATCCAGTATGGTAATTAAAAATGTAAAGAAAAGATTTCACTGCCCTGTGACAAATATTATTATACATGTTCTAGGCAGAGAAAATACAATCTAGGGAAGTATAGAAAAAATTTAATGATTATAAACATGACATGCTTGTGAAATTTCAAATAGTTCAGAATGTAAGAAACTTGCATTTTATAACAGGAGTTTAGGAGATGATACTTATCCTAAATCATTTGGATTTTTACCTATAGTCAGTGAGCAGTCATTAAGTAATTTGATAAAAGTTGTGTTTTGGGACTTTGGTAGTTACTAAGGAGATGGAACTTAGAGTGGGAGGGCTGGAATCCTGAAGGCAGGTCATTAGGGGGGCTATTTCCACAGCTCAGACTAAGCCCTCTTGAATAAAAAAAGAGAGATGATACCTTTGAGAGATGTTAAAATTACTTCATGAAGATTTTTAAAGATTTTGTGAGATAATAGATGTAAAAGGAACTTTTAACCCATGAATTGCTTCATTAGGTTTTACTACAAGGTCCTAACATTAAACCTTCTTATTAGAAAGTACCAAATAGAGAGATAAAACTGGCTTGTTAGAAGTTCTAGTGATTCTGCCGCATCTTTCTCTGCTACTAATCCCTAACTCACTTTATCAAAACCAAAATTTCTGTAAGTGAAAAATAACATTTTTTTAATGTCAGTTTCACTTGCCTTCTATAAAGTCAATTTACCAAAATGAGTTAGATTGCCTAATCTTGGGACGAGTGCCCATCTGTGGATGGCTGGATGTGTGTGTAAGGGGTTATCATGTTCCTATGATTGGTACATCAAAAAGAATCACTTGGTATGGGTGGTAGACATTCCACCCAAAGAAGAATGCTCTGTCTTCTCAAACTGAATTATGGGATCAAACTCAACCATGGGATCAAACTCATCCTTGTCACTTCTTGACAACCACAGACAGAATTAGTCCCTCTTTTCTTTCTGTTCCTAGCGCTTTGGCATAATCTTACTGGACCTTTTGTTCTTTTAATTCAGGTATTTAGCAAGTAGTTATTGAGTGCTAACTATGTATCAGGCACTGTGATAAGCACTAAAGCAAACACACACTGTCCTTGCTCTCTTCCAGCATATCGGCTTAGATCCTGCTTGATGGTCCTTACTTGGAAGTAGAGACGGGGCTTAAACTCTCCCTACCCCAGTGTTTAACAGTGACTGATGCATTGTATTATGCTAAAAAATATATTACTTATCCAATAAGTAAAGGTATAAATGAAATTATGTAAGTAAAATAAGTCGACAGTTCATCTTAACTGGCTGAACATATTTTAAATGATTATATTAGTCACAAAATGAATTACATATTTTTTTCCATTCATCTTTCCTGAATTCATATTTACCTTTGGCAACTGGTAACTTATTATTAAAGAACACACGGAAGTTTCAAGTAAGATATAATCTTTGCAATATTAATTTTTAATCTTTCATGGAAACTTTCCCTATAGATTTATTCAAAATACTCAGATCTAGTTTTGCCTTCTTTGATGGTTAGTACCCATGAATTATTGTTTGTTTCACCAACACAAAAAATATAATAGGATTATCAGGAATAGTGTCAATTAATTAAATCTAGTATTTTTAACAGCACCGATTTTTTTTTTAGTAAGAAATATAACAGGTAGTAAAGTAAATGAAGGAGAATATTAGCAGAAATTGTATAGAAATATGTAGGATTTCTATACATTATATCAGAACAAGTGATAAAAGGAAAACAGCAAGAAAGAAACTGAGAGAAATCTGAAGTTCATATAAGCATTTAGAAGAAATTAAAAGACAAAATAAGATTGCATTTAAAATGTTTAGTGCTCAAATGATTATTTTACATATTTTGACTTGAAAGAGAACACACAACCCAAAGCACAATAGTAAGAAATTATCATAGATCCTTATTCCTGAAACAAATCTTCAGGTCCCATCGGATTGTTTTGTGCCTCTCATTAAACTAAGCTTACGTGCATGTGTGTGTGTTTGTGTAACCAACCTGAAACATTTCTTTTCTTTTCCAAAAGTAGTTCTTGCTCCTGCTCTGTTCCATTTTGGGAGGTTTTCCTCTTTTTAATTAGTTTTTCATGATTCTATAGTGAGAGACAATAAAATAACATAAAATGCACAAATAAACTTATAGTAAAAAAAAATGAACAAATATTTTTGAGCCAAAAATAATTAACTACCTGGTCCTGAGGGAAAAATACTACATTCTTTGCTTTTTTTGAGAGGAAAACATAAATTACTCACCAAAGAATTAAAAACCCTTTCATTGTTGGCAGCCTCTAATTTATTTCCCTCTGATTACTCCTAGATATTCAGTTAAGGTTGCAGAACTTCTGAGCATTTATCTATAATACTAGAATAATTTTGTGAGAGTCAGAATGTAACAAAGTATAATACAGAGTTTAAAAATGAGTGGAAAAAAAAAAAAACCCTTTTTTAAAAAAATAAAAAGACAGTGAAGAGAAAGCATTGGAATTCTGTTTGGAAGACAATTATTTCCCTTCCAATATTGTAAGTAGAAATTTAACATTTAAAAATATTTCTTTGGTTGTTTCCTATATTTATAACAAATAAATAAGTTCCTTTGTAGGTGTTTCTGTGAGTTATTTACAGATGTCTGTACTGAAAATTTTAAATGCCAAAGTTCCCAGTAAAACATTCACTCATTCATTCATCAAACTTTTATTGCATCCTTGTTCTGTATCAAACACTGTGTTCAGAGCTAAGGGATAAAATTTAGAAAAAAAAATTGCTTGTGTTGTCAAGAAATTATATTTAGCAGCAGAGTCAAAATATGTACAGGAATAATTATTTATAAAATAAAGAGAGAATATTTCTGCCAGGCATGTAAATATAGTGCTCTGCATTCAACCCATTTAAAAAAAATTTGAAATTATGAAATATTTAAACATACAGAAAAAATTTCAATAAATAATATACATTTGTGTTTCCATCATCTGGATTTAACAGTTGTTGACATTTTGACTTATTTACCACAGGCCCATTTATTTATTATTTATTGATTGATTGATTTATGAAATACAATGCTACCTACACCACTGAAGTTCTTTCCTTAACCCAGTCCCCTGCAGTCCTGCTCAGAGCTAACTGCTAGCCTGAATTTGGTATGTATCCTCCCCCATCATGTTTTAATGTATTTAGTATATGTTTATAATCCAACACAACATAGAGATGTATATATTTTAAATTTTAAAATGAATGCTTTATTTTATGTATTGTTTTGATCATATTTTTTCCTGGAATATTGTTCCTTTTCATTCTCTCCAAAGTGGTGTTTTCTGCTCAAGATACTTTGGCTTCACTGCATACTTCATACTCACAAGACTACATTCCTGTTCCTTCTACCTAAAGACCGCCCTGATAGCGAGACTAACAGGCACCATTTATTGAGCTGTCACTTTGCTCCAAGTGCTGCTCTAGTCTTTTACATGTCCTCATCATTTAGTTCTCACAATAAATATGTGAAGTTAGGAGGTATTATCATTCTCATTTTGGGTGAAGAGGGCACTGAAAAACACAAATAACTTGCCCAGAGTTATATACCCAGGAAGTGGTTGAGCAGCTTTGGATTTTAGGAAGCCTAGTTGCAGAACCCAGGATCCTCACTTACCTGCTTACTAGTGAAGTTAAAGCAGCTTTATGCTTATTGAGCTTCAAGTGTGCTCTTGTGTGACCTGCCAATTCATCTTTTACTCTTTTATTATACTGGTATATTTGTCATTTTCTCATTTACTGATAAGAGGCTCTTCTTATTGAGATTAACCCTTTGTCATGTATTATCTTTAAAATATATTTTCCCCCCAAAGAGAATCATCTTTTAAATTTGTTTTAGTGACTTTTATTATGCAGAAGACTGTCTTTTCAAAATAAAAATTGTCACATTGCCTTTTTTAGTGTCTTGTCCAGGAAATATTGCCCTATACTTCCTATACAAATGAGTAAAACCCTTCCTTATTCTTTCCTATACAAACACATAAAAATATTCTTTTACATTTTCTTCAGAGTTTTTGTCTTGCTTTTCATGTTTTTATATCTTTAATTTAATGATAATTTATTTTTAAATGGCCAGAAACAAGGATCTAATTACTTTTCCATATGAACAGAAAATTAAATAGTGACTGATAGGCTATTTCTGGGTTCTGTAATCTAGTCCAGTGCTAACTTTGTGTATCTCTGTAAGGAGATCAAACTACTTTAATTATTACTGGTTAGAATTTTTCCTGATATTTGAAAAGGCAAATTTTCTCTTTTTTTTCTTCATGAGAGTTGTCTAAGAAAAAAATTTTTAGCCTCTTAATTTCACATAAGAATTTTAAAAATAAAATTTCACATTTCCCCAAGTGCTTCACATGATTTTATTACTTACTTATTTCTAAGTGTCCTACTTTTGTTCTTGTTGCAGTTGTGAATTGTATAAATTTTATTATTATATTTTGTCTGATGGCTTTTACTCATGTGTAAGAAACCTATTATTTTGTATATTAGTCATGGATCCATGAAATTACTGACCACTTTTTAATTCCAATAGACTTTGATTTTCAGCATGAACAATTGTGTTGCTAGAAAACATGGCAATTTTCCTACCTTTCTGATTTTAACACTTTTTTTTCTTCTCTTGATTTATTGCATGGTGCAGGAATTGCAAAATAATGTGAATTAGATATGGTGACAGCAGATGTCCTTGTCTTTTGGCTGACCTAAATAAAGAATGCTTCTAACATTCATCATTAATATGATGCTTCCTGTGGTTTTAAAAAATTTTGTGTAAGGGATAAGTAGATTTTCTTATCAAGTAAAGAAATTGCATTTTACTCCTCCTTCAAAATTTTTCTAAACACAAATGACTGTTAAATATTCAAATCATTCTCTCAACATTTTATACCAAGCTGAAAAACTAAAATAAAATTAAACCTACATGTAGGCATATTGGCACACATTTAGACTTTAGACAAAGGAAAATGATCCCAAAGACAAATTTGAGAGGCAAGAAGAAACGTAGCACAAAAATTTATTAAAAAATAAAGGTCATTCTAAATAAAATTTTTAATATAATATAAGGGCAATATAATAATAATAATATTATTATTATAATTATATAATTATATAATTAAAATAATATAATAATAACTGGTACTTAAAGAGGTTACATAAATAGAATTAACATAAAGAAAATAATAACAAATGAGTTTAGAAGGAGGAACCAAGTATTTTAAGGTATTGTGTGGAAGGAAGGTTAAAATGTAACCTTATACTTTGATACACAAATATTGTACAGTTTTATAATCACTATGAGAAAAGAATAAATGAGTAAACTTCCAAGCCAACAGAGGAAAAATTTGAGTGTTAAAAACAGGTTTTAAATTTTAATTATCAGTTAATTAAAATATAGAACGCAACATTTTAAAAAGCCGCAAGAAATAGTGGGACAAATAAAAAACGGAAAGAGATGGAGAAAATGCATAATTTGGAATAAAATTTAAATATAACATTCAATAAAATAAAATATAAACAGATTAACACACAAAGTGAATCATGAAATGTATTAAAAATAAGTAAAACAAGACGTGGGCTTAGCTTCTACCATGGATGATGATATATCATAAAGTGAAGAGTATAATTAATGTAGCATTCTGCACCTAACTTAAACAAACAGAAAATTTCATCTGTCTCTCTTTATTCTTCCCTTCTCCTTCTGAATAATTCAGCCCTAAAACTGTTTGCACAAGGTGAGCACCCATGGCTGAAACAGTGGGAAGGAGCTGTGGTGGGGCAAGAAGCGTGTCCATGTAGGTGCTTACCTAGCACAGGCCGTCAGTGCTTGAGCAGAGAAGGGAGGCTAGCTGTGCAGTGTGTGTGGGTGTATTTGGGTGGGTGGGTGCGTGAGGTTGGAAGTGGTGCAGGAGGACGGTGGGGTCTTAACATTTGAGAAGTGCAAGCGGGACCTTCATGGAAAGGACCAAGCCGGCCTGGGGTATCAGAGCTCAATTACGCTGGGGAGCGTATCTCTACAGGGGACACCCTAGCATGGCCTCTCAGGGCTGAGAGGTGGGAGGCAGATGTCACATGGGAGAGCTGGCCTGGCCAAGGCTTTCAGAGTCTGAGCTGTGTCAGCGTGGTGTTCATGTAGATGGTTGTCCTGGCGTGGGTTGTCAGCGCTAGAGCAAAACGAGCAGGTATGTCCCATGAGAGTGGTGGCCTAGCAGAAATTGTCAAAACACCAGTGTGGTGAAGGGGGCTATTCCTAGCAGAGGGGATAGTGGTAGAAATGCGAGATTGGTTAAATACTGCTTGTTAATTAATATATATGTATTAAAGATAATTGACAGAAAATAAACTTGAATTAGCTTTGTAACTTTGGATTGGGCATGAAGGTAGTGGTACAAATATTTCAAAGTTTATAAATAGATATAAAACTATCCCCTTACTTTCTCCATTGAGAGAGCCTGGTAGTGACACTCCCACAGTTCTAAGTACATCAAGCACCAAATCTTTTAAATAGGGGTTGAGGCAGGAAAATCATAAGATTGATCTGGACTATTCTATTGTGTCCCAAAGCATGAAAGTGCTCAAAGAATAAAGGGATATAACAAAGTACACAGGAGCCAGTATGCAGAGGTTCCAACTGGTCAAAACTGGGTCAATCTGAATACCAAAATATAATAGTGGATTATAACCCCTTAAATAAAATAGGATACGGACCTTGAGTCTATATTAATGCAAATTAATAAATAAATAAAACAAAAGTTTGATGAGGAACGGATATTTACATAGCTTCAACTTCCTCAGAACATACATACGATTATTTTTTTAATTTTTAATAAATTTTATTGAAATATCGTTGATATCCAATGTTGTGTTAGTTTCAGGTATACAGCAAAGTGATTGTTTTATATACATATATATTCTTTTTTAGATTCTTTTTCATTATAGGTTATTACAAGATATTAACTATAGTTCTCTGTGCTATATAGTAGGTCCTTGTTGGTTATCTATTTTATATATAGTAGTGTGTATATTTTAATCCCAAACTCCCAATTTATCCCTCCCCCCATTCCCTCTTTGTTAACCATAAGTTTATTTTCTATGTCTGTGAATCGATTTCTGTTTTGTAAATAAGTTCATTAGTATAGTAGTTTTTAGATTCCACATATAAGCAATATCATATGATGTTGTTCTTTCTCTGTCTGACTTACTTCACTTAGTATGATAATCTCCAGGTCCATCCATGTAGCTGAAAATGGCATTATTTTTTCTTCTTTTATGGCTGAGTAATATTCCACTGTTTGTATGGTTTGTATGTATATATACACATACATACAAACTATACAAAGAAGATATGATATATATATATATATCTATATATAGATATATATAGATATATATAGATAGATAGATAGATATATCTCACATCTTCTTTATCCATTCATCTGCCAGTGAACACTTAGGTTGCTTCCATGTCCTGACTATTGTAATTAGTGCTACTATGAAGAGTGGGGTGCATGTATCTTTTCAAATTATAGTTTTCTCTAGATATATGCCCTGGAGTGGGATCACTGGATCATATGGTAGCTCTCTTTTTAGTTTTTTAAGGTATCTCCATACTGTTCTCCATAGTGGCTGCACCAATTTACATTCTCACAGTGTAGGAGTGTTCAGATAATAAATGCTGGAGAGGATGTGGAGAAAAAGAACATACGTATTAAATACAAATGGAAGACAAAAGCAGCTCTACAATTGAGAAGCCTCACAAGACACCACCTTAATCAAAAAACAAAATGAAATCATCAGCAATGAGAAAAGTTAAACTGTATGTCACCTAAGAGGATGCAACGAGACGAACAAGCATCTCCTCAATTCTGTAATGCACCTAATATATATGGGAATATATATGTATTCCTGAATATATAACCTGACTCTAAACATGGCGAACATCAGACAAGCCAAAATTAGGAGACACCCTACACAATTTAATTGCTGGATATTTAAAACTGTTAAGGTCACTGCAGTCCAGGAAAGACTGAGGAAATGTCTCAGAGTGAAGGAGACAAAAACGACTTGACAACTAAAGACAATGTGCAATTCTGAACATTCTGGGGACATTTAGTGCAACTTGAGTCATCTGAGGATTAGTTGGTAGTGAAGTATCGATGTTAATTTCCTGCTAGTACAGTGGTTATGTAGGAGAATGTCCCTGTTTGTAGGAAAGAGACACTAAAATATTAGGAAATGATAGCATATCCAGCTGGCAATCAAAATGGTTTGGGGAAAAAATTCTATGTACTCAACTTGTAATTATTCTGCAAAGCACAAAAATGCATCAAATCAAGACCAACTCTAGCATACATGGCTCATTGCATGAACTTTCACCCCAGGGTAGATGTACTGTCTCCCATATGGCCTAGCTTAGCAGAGGTTTTGGTGGATTTCAGCCTCTATGAGCCTTATTTGCTCTTGTCCCTTTGTGCAGTTCGTAAACCATATGCCATACATGTTAGCTCTGCATAAAAAGAATATTTTATGTGGAGTATTTTATGCAGATTCAGAGATCTACAGTAATTTTTTAAAAAATCACTTTAAATTTTTCCCTCAATCATTAATTAATATTTGAGTAGCATTTACCTATAAAACTTTGGTTTATTTAAATGAGATTCTCAATTGTTAAAGCAGAGAAAGCAAATTATTCTGGAGACATTTATCTTCAAAGAATATGTGTAGGAAAGAAAAGTACCTATTAGAAATAGTAACAGTATTCTGTTTGCCATGCTTTTGATTTGTTCAAATACATTTAATTACAAGTATAAATTATATATACAGTTTAGAAACAAAGTATTTAATAATTTAAGGATTAACTGTGAGTCAAAATAATTTGTTTAGTCTAGCAATAATTTAATTGCAAGTTGTTCACAGAAGTGTACACAACACACAATAAATATTTATTATGTGTTGAATGAGGCAAAGAATATCAAAGAGTTTAACAGTTTGGCAAATGCTTGTGCATTAAAAGCTTTTTTATTTGCTTAGGCATGGAATTAATTTGAGATAAAATAATTAAAACCTAGCACAAACTCTATTCTGAGTTTGTGGGTTTTTAGATGTTAGCTATGTGGTGATTTTATGAAATTGAGTATGAATTAGAAAAACTCAAATTTGCTTATTCTTCCTCACATGTTCAATAGAATATTAATTCCTAGAAGAAGTATTTATTGCATTAAGAACTAATCAAACCTTGCAAAGCTCTAGAAAGTTAAATCTATTGGCATTAGCCATTCATTGTTTAAATTCTCCTGACCTCATTAACCTTTTATTGTAACTAGAAATCAAAATGCCTAAAATTGTATCCCAAAGGGAAACCATCAGCATCATTCCGAGAAGCTTCCCTTTTCAGAATCTCTCACAGCATCCTTGTTTCTTCAAGTTGTTTCTTCTTCCAGGTATTTTTAAGTTGAATATTTCTGAGTACAACTCCATCACAGTCTCTGTGAGGTTTAACCCTGGAAGTGTGAGGGATTTGACCACCATTATTGATATCAAAATGATAACTAGGAATCTTATCTTCATATCCCTCAAAGAAAATATATAAATCCCAAGTTTACCACAGTACCTCTCTTGCTTTATCGTCACTAGGTAAATTTTTAAAATATAAGTATTTTTAATTATTTGGGGGGATACATTACTAGAAGAGCAACAGCAGTATCAGAGCAATGAGACTTTTGATTAAGACCATTCTAGAATTGTCATCCAGAAAATTGGACCAGTTACATCTTCATGATTGAAGAATCAGGGAGTATATTATTCTGTAAACTTGCCAACATATGATATTACCATTTTAAAACTTTTACATTTTGATAGGTAAAGGAAAGTATTGACTAATTGATTAATTTCTATGTCTTCTTTAACCAGTATAATGCAGCTTTTTATTTATTTATGTTTTGGATATGGTTGTCAGAGATTTCAATTTCTTCTTTTCATTAGTTTTTGTTCATATTGTATGTCTTTTTTCTATCTAAATGTTTGACTTCTTGTATATTCATAAGAATCACTTGTATAAATAAATAACTATATACAGAGAGAAATGTAATAAAACCATTTTCTTATTGTGATATCTTCCTTTTAATGATATTACTTTGAGGTCTTTTTCTGATGTACACTTTTTTATGTTTTTTACTTTTATGGTCCAAACTCTTTATGCTTTCTGATTACGGTATTGTCTATAAAGACCTTCACTTCCAGTGTATGTGATATTATGCATATTTTATTCTAATTCTCTTTGATTTAATTTATTCATATTTAACCTGTTAATTTACAGAATGCCAAGCAAGCTACTTATCTAAAACTATTTATAGAATAATGCATTAATTTACTTCTTTTCCTCTTCTCTATCTAGATTATTTTGTAGATGATCTCATCCAGTCCAATGACTTTGAATAGCATCTATAAGATGATGGATCCTTAATTTAAATCTCTAGCCTAGCTCTTTCCTCCTAGTACTAAACATATGTTCAGATGCCTTCTTGACATCTCCAATTAAGTGTCTTATTAGGCAAACTAAATATGCCCAAAATGAAGCTCTTGATCACTCCCACCAAATTAAGTAATTTATTAATTTCCTCCACCTTGAGTTTGTCATCTCATAAAGTAATATCACCAAACAATGCGAGAATCAATACTGATTCTTCCATTGTCTAAACCCAGCATATCCAACCCAACAAGCAGTCTTGTCAATTCTATCTTCAAAGTATATTTTGAGTTTCCTGATTCCATTTATATCCTCTGTCCTTACACACTTCCAAATCTCTATTATCATTTATCCAGGTATTGCAACAACTCTCAAGTGTCTCTGCTTCTACTTTTGTCTCGTCTCCATTAATGCCTTTTCCACACAGAGGTCAGAGTAATTTTTTGAAATATTTGTTAGATATTGTTATTCCATTGTTTAAAATCCTTCCATCGTTTTCCTTTTTTTTCTGTCTTTGTGTTACTTTGGATTCCCTCTGTAGCAAACTCAGGGACCAGAATTCAAGTGCAAGTAAGAGTTGTTTGCTTTGTAATTTTTTTTCGGAAGTACTAGAAATGCTTGTAGATGAGTGGGGACACAGTACCAGAAAGGAAAGGAGCCAAGAAAGTGTGCGTGAAAAATCCAGAGAAAAAAAGGAAGACTGGAACTTCGCTCACTGGGTTCACTTTAGGAAGTAGTATAAGCAATACATCACAGGATTACCAGCTCTCCCAACCTTCAGAAGGGAGGTAAAATGGATGCATATTTTCTTAGTCACTGTTTGAAGAGTGATGGAGTGTGGGTAGTATTCTACATACCTCTAGCTGGCACAAAAATCTCCCAGGCACAGAAATGTAGATATAGCCTCTGGAAGTCTGAACACACAGAAATGGTAAGGTTCAAGATGTATGGGTACTCACGGTGTCTGTTACAGCCCTGCATAACCTGATTTCTATTTCCATTTCCACTCTAATCTCATACTTCTCAGTCCTAGTTTTCTGTGCTCCAGCCATACTTGCTTCATTTTTTATTCTAATTTTTTTCTTTACTCATGTTGAAATTTTTTCTTCTCTTCGATTTTCAGTTCTTATTCTTCAAGACTCAGATTAAATGCCCCCTCCTCACAAAGCCATTTAGCTTAAGTCTACTAAATTACGAATCACCTAATCAGCAGTTGCTTTCTATTAAATTACCTTTTTGATTTCTTTTATAACACTTGTTCTCAATATTATGGTGTCTCAACAAGATTTATTCTACTGTTGTCTTGTGTTGCAGAAATGTAGTTCATAAAGCTGATGGCACTCTGACTCGTCTGGGGTGAGAGGTATGATTGTTCTGAAAACACAGGGCAATCCAGTCTCTCTGGACAGAATAATTAGTTTGATAATAAGCATGTGTGTAGAAAAGAACTTGGACTTGCCCAAAGAAAGGTCTTCCCTTTGCCCTTGGCTTCTAATACCTGATAGGACTATCTTTATTTGGGCAAAGGACTGAATATATCAGCTGGTAGAGTAGAGAATGACTACACCAGTAAGACAAGCCATGTGATTTAGGGTAGGGGCTTTTAGTTCACGTGTTGTCAGTTGACCTCTAGAATAAAATCAACCACATGGGCAATCAATCTATCATGACCAAATAAAGGAGCCCCAGTTAAAAACTCAACACCAAAGGTCAGGTAAGCTTCCCCATTGACAGGACCCTGTGTGTAGTGTCATACATTGAAGCCACGCGTGTAATGCATTCTGACTCCATAAGAAAGGTCAGTGAAAGCTTTGCATATGGAACCCTGCCAGACTCTACCTAATGCTCTTCATTTGGCTGAATTTAATCTGCTCCCTTTCCCTATAATATACTAATGTTGTGAGTAGCATAGCTTTCCAGTGAGTTCTGTGACTTCTAGCAGTTTACCAAATCTGAAGTTGGTTTTTGGAACTGTATAGACTTGCAGTTGATGTCAGAAGTCAAGGATGGTCTTGAGGACTGGGTTCTTAGACCTTGCAGTTTGACTAAGTCTGGGTACTAAGAAATTTAAGCCTAGGCCCAAACCTTGATGTCATCTTGTGTCCTATTTTTCACACATGCTTAATAAGTAATAAATCAATAAATCCCACCGACTCTTCCTTAAAAACATACCCACAAAACAACCTCTTCTTCAGCTCTTGCCACAACTCTTTTTAGGCCTTCATTCTCTCTTACCTGGATTACAGATTTTCTTGCTTCTACCTTGCCTTCTTAAACTTTGTTTTCAACACATCAACCAAAGAGATCCTTTTGAAACATAAATCTGGCATGATACATTGAGTTACCGTTCAAAATATACAATGTCTTTCTGTCTGGGCCCCTTCATGCAAGGTCCTGCACCACAGAATCCCAGCTATGTAAGGATTATAGTTTTCATTTCATTTATGTTGGGCTTGGTTAGATTAATGGATTGGAAAATGAAATGTATGTGTAAATGACTTTGTTACTTCTGAGTGGAAATTTAAAGAACCATTGCATGATTTCATCATATCTTTATCTCATTGCTACATCATAATGGCATTGTCACAGATAAGTACTGGCTTTTCATCCTGGTTCCTAAAGAGAACATCGAGAACTACAGCTGACACACAGCTTGTATATATTGGATAAGGGAAAACTCTACTGTAAAAAAATCCACTGAGATTTTAAGATTGTGTGTTTAAAGAAACCTTACATATAGAAAACTTGACACAGAAATTAGTACTAGAAGTGGGATGCTGCTATAAGAACAATTAAAAAAAAAAAGAATGATATGACTGATTTTAAGACAGATGGAACATGGTGAGAAAACTACAATTAGAGGTTGGAAAATAACAGCACGTGGTATGCAGTAGTGAAATACTTAGTATAAGTGCCAACTGACAAAAAAATACCAAAAGTCAGTTTATATTTCAACATGAAGAGGTTGGGGAACAGATGCTATTAGCATGCCTAGTTATTATTGACTGCATTTGATGAGACTGTAAATGAAGGAGATGATCTGAGAAAAGAACTGGGGTGGGGGGAGTAAGAAAGTTGCAAGGAGATAAAAGAGAATGTAGACCACCCAGAAATTCTGAAACATTCAAGATCAGAAGATGCAACTATTTCTCATATGCAAATGGGAAAAAGATAAATAAATGATAGTAAAAATATAAAACAAAGCAACAAAGGATAATTAAATCTTAACCTTGTAGCAAGGTCAAATCAGCCATCTTTGATTGAGCTCAGGAAAATAAGATCAGGGAAGGACTTGTCAACAGAACTACAAAAAATTCTGAATGCAAAAAATTAAGTCTAGAGATCTATTTGTTTCTTAAAAAGTATTGTGAGATGACTGTCACCACATAGAGGGTACTACAAATATATAAAAAGGCAAATAGGGTTTTGATAACATTTTACATTGTAATATGCCATAACTGTAATTTCCACTACTCTCCATGACTGGATAACTGATACTGAACTTGCCCTTATGCTGCAACCAACCATAAAAAAGACAAAATGCACAAGGCAACTATTTTAACCTCCACTGGAAAACAGGTCACACAAAAGTTTTATTCTTGAAAGAAGAAAAAAATAGTAAGCCCCACATTTGCCTGAGCTTTCTTCCTGGGGTATTTTCCTGATTACAATGCAACTAGTAGGGGGTCCAATCAGATCAAGACAATAAAAATGAGCTGAAGAGGCAGAGATTAGATTTTGGAGCTGACAAAGTAGCTGAATTTTTAGGGCAGGAACTAGGGAGGAGCAGGAAAAGAGCGCAGAAGTTTATACGTGATTCCCATAGGTCTTTGGCAGAGAGCTGAACTGTACAAATGCAGGGTGAAACTCTATGTGGTCTACCAGAGACTAGCTATTTTAAGACTGAGCATTGAACAGTGGTAGTTTTTAGAGGTGGTATTTGAACTAAGGTAGGTAGTTCAATCAGGATGAAGATAAAATGTAATAATAATGTCAATCTTTTTAGAACCAAGGGCTTATCTATGCACTGCATTAAAGTACAGTGGAATGGTATAACTCTACTCATGGAGAAAGAATGCACATCTAATATTTGTAGATGACAGAACCCCTTCGGGGATCTTCCAACATTCTAAAAGAAGTCTTCCCACCAACAGTGCATGAGGGTTCCCTTTTCTCCACACCCTCTCCAGCATTTGTTGTTTGTAGGTTTTTTGGTGATGGCCATTCTGACCGGTGTGAGGTGATACCTCATTGTAGTTTTGATTTGCATTTCTCTAATGATTAGTGATGTTGAGCATCCTTTCATGTGTTTGTTGGCAATCTGTATATCTTCTTTGGAGAAATGTCTATTTAGGTCTTCTGCCCATTTTTGGATTGGGTTGTTTGGTTTTTTGACATTGAGCTGTATGAGCTGCTTGTATATTTTGGAGATTAATCCTTTGTCAGTTTCTTCATTTGCAAATATTTTCTCCCATTCTGAGGGTTGTCTTTTCATCTTGTCTGTTTCCTTTGCGGTTCCTTAAAAAACTAAAAATAGAACTACCATATGACCCAGCAATCCCACTACTGGGTATATACCCTAAGAAAACCATAATTCAAAAAGAGTCATGAACCACAATGTTCATTGCAGCACTATTTACAATAGCCAGGACATGGAAGCAACCTAAGTGTCCATCGACAGATGAATAGATAAAGAAGATGTAGCACATATATACAATGGAATATTACTCAGCCATAAAAGGAAACGAAATTGAGTTATTTGTAGTGAGGTGGATGGACCTAGAGTCTGTCATACAGAGTGAGGTAAGTCAGAAAGAGAAAAACAAATACTGTATGCTAACACATATATATGGAATCTTAAAAAAAAAGTTCTGATGAACCTAGGGGCAGGACAGGAATAAAGACTCAGACGTAGAGAATGGACTTGAGGACATGGGGAGGGGGAAGTGTAAGCTGGGATGAAATGAGAGAGTAACATTGACATATATACACTACCAAATGTAGAATAGATAGCTAGTGGGAAGCAGCTGCATTGCACGGGGAGATCAGCTCGGTGCTTTGTGACCACCTAGAGGGTTGGGATAGGGAGGGTGGGAGGGAGACACAAGAGGGAGGGGATATGGGGATATACGTATACGTATAGCTGATTCACTTTGTCATACAGCAGAAACTAACACAACACCGTAAAGCAATTATACACCAATAAAGATGTTTAAAAAAATTTTAAAAAGAAGTCTTAAGTCCAGTTTTGCAAATATGAAGTAATATAAACTTGTCCCCAATGTTTGAAGAGTTGGAATTTACAGCAAATGATGAAATTCTTAAGCCTAAACACCATCTTGTTTTTATTTTGTTTTACAAAAGGAGGAGGAAGCTACTTAAATTTACATTTACATGCTTGAAAGTTTTAATAATCCAGAGGTCTTAGTATGGGTTCTTCCAAAACTAGAGCTTGAGACAAAGACTTAGATTCAGGTAGTTTATTTGAGAAGGTGGTATGAAGGAGAGAGGGTCGTAAAATAAGGAAGGAGAAAAGCCATCAAAGGGAGCCTTATTATGCTGGTCATCACTGTGTGCCACCGTGTATCTATCTCACTGGGGATATTGAGGACCCAATAGAACATACCACAGAACTGCTGCTTCAAAAAGAGTGAGAGACCAGAGTGTTTATCCTTTGGCTGAGATTTGCCTTCAAGGGTGTTAACTCTTCTGTCTAATGACCAGCTCCTTGTTAAGGCTGAGTGAGCATCTGTGGCTTCAGAGATAACCTTGAAGCAAAAAGTAGAGAGAAGTGACAGGCACTCAAGGTGGGATTTTGTCAGGGTACATTGGAAGTGCCAGTGAAACTGGAGCTGAGCCCAGGTGATGTAGCATGGAACATCAGAAGCATCTGCAGCAGTCCACTTCAACTATTACTCAGATTCACTTGTATTGCACTTACTAGTTACATTCTCTTACTAATCCTTCAAAATGATAGCCAGTGGTAATGGCTAAAAATACATGGGACGAGTTATTTCACAAGTGATATTCCTTACTGCTGTAACTGATCCGTAAATTATATGTAATAATCATCATTAACTTTCTCCACCACCCATTCCACTTTTATCTCACCTCCAGCCTGCACTTCTTGTAGTGTACATAGTTTTCCTAATGGAGCAAATTAGACCTTCTTTCCTAAAACAGTGAGCCCTTGATTGCCTTCCCCTTTTTGGGACATGATTGCTGCAATTATCCATTCACTATTATTACCTTACCTAGAAACTTCATTCCTTTCATCATAGTCAGCTGGGGCTGCCATAACAAAATACCATAAACTAGGTGACTTGAACAACAGAAATTTGTTTTCTCATAGTTCTGGAGGCTGGGAAGTCCAAGATCAAGGTGCAGGCCAATTCAGTTCCTGATTAAAATTCTGTTCCTAGCTTACAAACAGCCCCCTTCTGGCTGTGTCCTCACAAACGTTTCCTCAGTGTGTGTGTGTATGTGTGCGTGTGTGAAAAGAGAGAGATCTCTCTCTCTTCATCTTCTTATAAGACCATCAATCTTATGGGATTAGAACCACAGTCTTACGACCTCATTTAACCTTAATTATGTCCTAAAAGCCCCTACCTCCAAATATGATCAGAGTAGGAGTTAGGGTGTCAACATATGAATTTTGGGGACACAATTCAGCCCATAGTACCATCATAGCAGCCACTGGTTCAACACCTCACCGTTCAGTAGAGCCCCTCAACCCCATAGAGCATTGTCCCTGAGTTGGTGCCTAAGTAGAGGCTTTAAAAAGCCATTCACATGTTCTAGTAGATTGACTGCTTTCAGGGTGCTGTACATGCTAAGAGGAGTGGATTTAGCAAATACTATGGTTCTGTGCCCATTGACTCACCTCTTTGCCATAAAATGTATCTATTATTTCTGATGCAATGTTTTACTGAATATCAAGTAGGTAAATCTGCCACTCAGTAAGCCCTTGGAAATTTGTGTTTGTAAAGCTCTGCAATGTACCCAGTTCAGGATAAGTATTTCCAGTGCCATAGTCACTTGATGACTCATATTCATCAAGGACTCCATAAAACTCTAAAAGGTAAAAGGTTGCATCAAGATGTAAAATGTACATACACTTTGATATTAAACATTCAACTTATAAAAATATAACGAAACGATCATTGCGATAGACTGGATGTTTATGTGCCTCCTAAATCCATTTGTTGAAATCCTAACTCCCAAATGATGGTAATAGGAGGTGGAGCATTTAAGAGTTGATTAGGTCATGAGGTCAGAACCCTCATGAATGGCATGTGTCCGTATAAAGAGACCCCAGAGAGCTCCCTCATCCTCTTTCTGCCATGTGAGGGTACAGTGAGCTATCAGCAGTCTACAACCCTGAAGAGAAACCTGACCATTCTGGCACACTAATCTGGACTTCCAGCTTCTAGAACTGTGAGAAATAAATTTTTGTTGTTTATAACCACCCAGTCTATGGTACTTTGTTATAGCAATCCAAACTGACCAAGACAATCATGCAAGTCCACAAAAGCATATCTACACTTTATGCTCATTACAGTATCATTTGCAGCAGAGAAAACTTGGATTGAATCTAAATATCCTCTAATAAAGAACCTCTTAAATAACTTAGTGGAATATCTACACAATAAAATATTATAATAAAAATGTTCTAAATATGTGTTTGTATGTATGTGTTTGTATATGAACTCACTGTCTATTAACATTGTAAAGAGGGTTAGGAGTGACTATTGGGGTATAGTCTATATACCAATACTTTAGGATAATACATGGCATTTTTATGTGATATAACGTTAATTTTATAATTTTAAAAATAACTTGTGTTTTGAGAATTAACAAACACAAAAATTGCTGTTCTATAGGTGGCTCTCAAAGCAAGAGCAAGTAAGGCCCAAAGGAGAAAAAAATATACTCTTTTCACAATATGTGTGGTTTTGGCTGCCTCATCGACTCATGGATCCCTGACTAATGAAGGGAGCAGCAATAGGAGCAGCGTCAGTGGACTTTAGAAAAATTTCAGTGGGAATGAAGGTGCAAAGAGGTAGGGTCCAGAGGTGTAAAAACTGTGAAGAAATATTGCCTATGATGATTTAGAAAATGATAAATTTATTTCTAATACATAAAATGATTTACAGAAAATACAGATAGAGGATCAATAATATAGTCAAAGTATCCAGAAAAGAGTGAAAACTCACAAGAAATACTTATGATCCAAAATGTGGAAAACTAACAATTGTTACCGTTAAGTAATTCATATCTATGCTTTATAAATGTTTAAATCATTTTTAAATCAGTTGTGCTGATTTGTAATCCCAATGTACCTATGCTTTATAAATATTTTAGTCTAAACTCTAATCTTTTATTAAATGTTTAATTGTTGGGTATTTACACATTTATCAATCACTTAGAAATGAATACAAATATGTTTATCTGTATTCAAGTGAAAATGAATACAGCTATAAATTTTCCAAGCTTGTTCATATAGTGGTTAGCGACTATAGCTCAGAAGTTAGGAAGACCTGAGTTTGACTCCTCTAACACTGTAACTGTGGGAAAATTAAGAAATCTGATCTCTAAACTTCTTATGTTCTTTGAAACGGATAATAATGAGGTTATTATTATTTATGGTGTGATTAAGAAGACTAAATTAGATGTTATGTATTTTATTCGAGGTATAGTGTCTTGCACAGAGTAAGCCCTGAACTGACTTATCACCATTATTATCACCCCTTTTGAACTCCCACAGGACTTTGGCTCTCCCTACAACCCTGCTATGATAATTGTAATTGGATTTGACATCCTTCTTTCTCTTGTTACAGGGCACTTTAGTGTTTAATACTGACCTGTTTCTCTGACTTTCCACTGCTTTATACACGTTCTCTAGCCGTACTGGAAATGCATGACATGTACTAAATCTTATTTCAATTTTTTGCACAATTTATTTCCCCACTTGAAGTCTTTTTCTTCCCCTTTTCTCCCCTCTCCTCACCCCTCAAAGTCCGTAACTCATTCTGTCCTTCAAGACTCAGTTACTCCCTGGATTTATTTCCTCTCATGTGCTCCCATAATCTCTCTGCCTCTCTGTAGAGTTTTATCACTTGCCAATCAGTATTTACTTGGAAATACAGCAGGACTGTCACAAAGAAGACACTCAATTAATAAATGACTTCAAAAGGAGAAAAGGAAAAATGGGAGAAAGAATAAGAAAGAGAGAAAGAGAAAGAGAAAGAGAGAAGGAAGGAAAGGGAGAAAGAAAGAAAGAAAGAAAGAAAGAAAGAAAGAAAGAAAGAAAGAAAGAAAGAAAGAAAGAAGAAGGAAAGAAAGAAAGAAAGAAAGAAAAAGAAAGAAAGAAAGAAAGAAGGAAGGAAGGAAGGAAAGAAGGAAGGAAGGAAAGAAAGAAAGAAAGAAAGAAAAGAAGAAAAGAAAGAAAGAAGGAAAGAAAGAGAGCAAGGAGCTGCTCTTAGGTCCTAACCTCTTAAATGCATGTTATTATCAGGAGATGAAGTTGCTAGAGGGAATCTGAGACTGTTCCTGGGGAAGATTTTAGTCTGAGGCCAAAAGTTAATGATGAAAATGTTCAACCAAGTTCCCTCAGGGGCATCAATGTGCCAATGTGGTGGTTTGTCCAAACCCACCTTATCTGTCATTTCTGACTATCTTCCTACTCTGTTCTTCAGAGACCCTCAAGATCAACACTGCGCACTTGGCCGTGATTAGTGTAGCTATACTTCTTGCCCTGCCCTCTGCTCCATCTTGATAGCTTAAATACAGATTCCTGTTAACAATCCCACCTGCTATGGCAGAAGAACATGTAATACAAAGTTCATAAAATTTAGTAAGGACATCCAGACTATCCAGTCTGATAGTGACAGCTGTTCAAAATGTACACCGTCCACATGGCATGAAAAAGCAAGTGGTTTTCCAATTTTGTCTGTGAATGCCTGTTTTTAGCTGAAAAATGCTCAGCTTTTGAACTGCGTTTTTTCTGGACAAGCTTTTAAACTAAAGAATGTTACTAAATTTCTAACAAAAATCCACTCCTCTGCTCCCGCCATATAATTGAGGTTGAGTTTAAAGCCAATGATCCTGCCGCTTTTGTAGTTTTAACAATAGTTAAATTATGTAAACAATAAAAAAATATATTATACACGAACATAAAAAATACATCTAAACATTTATACTTTAAAATAATGATATACATTTATTATAAATTAGTTTTCAAAGTTGGTTCTCGTAGATGTATATTTGATTCTCACAAAAACCATTGAATTAGGTATGAGTTATTTTCATTTCATAGATATAAACTTGAATATCAAATCAATTAAATATAACTTTCTATAAAGTTAACTTGTTGTGATTTTGTAGACTTGTTTTTAGAATTTAGTGCCTTTATACAATGCTATATTGATTTCCAAGCCCACAGCACAATTAGCAGTTTAACAAATGAGAGTGCCAAATTAGGTTTTTTTTTTTTTTTTTAAGTAGACTTTAGTTTTTAGAGCAGTTTTAGGTTTACAAGAAAATTGAGCAGAGAGTACAAGGAGGTATCTATATTACCCCTCTTCTCCCAAGTTTCCTCTATTATTAACATCTTGCAGTAGTGTGTATGCTATAACTGATGAACAAATATTGATATATTGTTATTATTAACTAAAGTCTACAGTTTACATTAGGGTTCACTCTTTGTGTCACACAGTTGTACAGGATTTGCCAAATGTAAATGTCATGTACCTAACATTCCACTGTCAAACAGAATAGTTTCATTTCCCTAAAAATCCCCTGTGTTCTACTTATTCATCTCTCCCCACTCCTTCCCCCAAACCCGTGGCAACCACTGATCTTTTTATTGTCTTCAAGGTTGCCTTTTCCAGAATGTCATATAGTTGGAATCATATGGTATGTAGCATTTCTTTTATTTTCTTTAAATTTTATATCTTTTATTTTTAAAACATCTTTATTGGAGTATAATTGCTTTACAATGGTGTGTTAGTTTCTGCTTTATAACAAAGTGAATCAGTTATACATATACATATGTCCCCATATCTCTTCCTTCTTGCATCTCCCTCCTTCCCACACTCCCTATCCCACCCCTCTAGGTGGTCACAAAGCACTGAGCTGATCTCCCTGTGCTAGGCGGCTGCTTCCCACTAGCTATCTATTTTACGTTTGGTAGTGTATATATGTCCATACCACTCTCTCACTTTGTCCCACCTTACCCTTCCCCCTCCCCGTATCCTCAAGTCCATTTTCTAGTAGGTCTGTGTCTTTATTCCCGTCTCGCCCCTAGGTTCTTCCTGACCTTTTTTTTTTTTTTTTTTTAGATTCTATGTACATGTGTTAGCATAAGGTATTTGTTTTTCTGTTTCTGACTTAGGTCACTCTGTATGACAGACTCTAGGTCCATCCAACTCACTACAAAAAGCTCAATTTAGTTTCTTTTTATGGCTGAGTAATATTCCATTGTATATATGTGCCACATCTTCTTTATCCATTCATCTGTTGATGGACACTTAGGTTTCTTCCATGTCCTGGCTATTGTAAATAGAGATGCAATAAACATTTTGGTACATGACTCTTTTTGAAGTATGGTTTTCCAGGGTATATGCCCAGTAGTGGGATTGCTGGGTCATATGGTAGTTCTATTTTTAGTTTTTTAAGGAACCTAAATACGGTTCTCCACAGTGGCTTTATCAATCTACACAACCACAATGCAAGAGTGTTCTCTCTTCTCCATGACCTCTCCAGCATTTATTGTTTGTAGATTTTTTGATGATGGCCATTCTGACCAGTATGAGATGATATCTCATTGTAGTTTTGATTTGCCTTTCTCTAATGATTAATGATGTTGAGGATTCTTTCATGTGTTTGTTAGCAATCTGTATATCTTCTTGGGAGAAAAGTCTATATAGGTCTTCTGCCCATTTTTGGATTGGGTTGTTTGTTTCTTTGATATTGAGCTGTGTGAGCTGCTTGTAAATTTTGGAGATTAATCCTTTGTCAGTTGCTTCATTTGCAAATATTTTCTCCCATTCTGAGGGTTGTCTTTTCATCTTGTTTATGGTTTCCTTTGCTGTGCAAAAGCTTTTAAGTTTCATTAGGTCTCATTTGTTTATTTTTGTTTTTCTTTCCATTTCTCTAGGAGGTGGGTCAAAAAGGATCTTCCTGTGATTTATGTCATAGAGTGTTCTGCCTATGTTTTCCTCTAAGAGTTTGATAGCGTCTGGCCTTACATTTAGGTCATTAATCCAATTTGAGTTTATTTTTGTGAATGGTGTTACGGAGTGTTCTAATTTCATTCTTTTACATGTACCTGTCCAGTTTTCCCAGCACCACTTATTGAAGAGGTTGTCTTTTCTCCACTGTATATTCTTGCCTCCTTTATCAAAGATAAGGTGACCATATGTGAGTGGGTTTATCTCTGGGCTTTCTATCCTGTTCCATTGATCTATATTCCTGTTTTTGTGAAAGTACCGTACTGTCTTGATGACTGTAGCTTTGTAGTATAGTCTGAAGTCAGGGAGCCTGATTCCTCCAGCTCCGTTTTTCTTTCTCAAGATTGCTTTGGCTATTTGTGGTCTTTTGTGTTTCCATACAAATTGTGAAATTTTTTGTTCTAGTTCTGTGAAAAATAACAGTGGTAATTTGATAGGGATTGCATTGAATCTGTAGATTGCTTTGGGTAGTATAGTCATTTTCACAATGTTGATTCTTCCAATCCAAGAACATGGTATATCTCTCCATCTATTTGTATCATCTTTAATTTCTTTCATCAGTGTCTTATAATTTTCTGCATACAGGTCTTTTGTCTCCTTAGGTAGGTTTATTCCTACATATTTTATTCTTTTTGTTGCAATGGTAAGTGGGAGTGTTTTCTTAATTTCACTTTCAGATATTTTATCATTAGTGTATAGGAATGCAAGAGATTTCTGTGCATTAATTTTGTATCCTGCTACTTTAACAAATTAATTGATTAGCTCTAGTAGTTTTCTGGGAGCATCTTTAGGATTCTCTATGTATAGTATCATGTCATCTGCAAACAGTGACAGCTTTACTTCTTCTTTTCCGTTTTGGTTTCCTTTTATTTCTTTTTCTTCTTTGATTGCTGTGGCTGAAACTTCCAAAACTACGTTGAATAATAGTGGTGGGAGTGGGCAACCTTGTCTTGTGCCTGATCGTAGTGGAAATGGTTTCAGTTTTTCACCATTGAGGATGATGTTGGCTGTGGGTTTGTCATATATGGCCTTTATTATGTTCAGGAAAGTTCCCTCTATGCCTACTTTCTGGAAGTCTTTTATCATAGATGGGTGTTGAATTTTGTCGAAAGCTTTCTCTGCATCTATTGAGATGATCATATGGTTTTTCCTCTTTCCATTTGTTTATATGGTGTATCACATTGATTGATTTCCGTATATTGAAGAATCCTTGTATTCCTGGGATAAACCCCACTTGATCATGGTGTATGATCCTTTTAATGTGCTGTTGGACTCTGCTAGTATTTTGTTGAGGATTTTTGCATCTATGTTCATCAGTGATGTTGGCCTGTAGTTTTCTTTCTTTGTGACATCTTTGTCTGGTTTTGGTATCAGGGTGATGGTAGCCTCATACAATGAGTTTGGGAGTGTTTCTCCCTCTGCTATATTTTGGAAGAGTTTGAGAAGGATAGGTGTTAGCTCTTCTCTAAATGTTTGATAGAATTCACCTGTGAAGCCATCTGGTCCTGGGTTTTTGTTTGTTGGAAGATTTTTAATCACAGTTTCAATTTCAGTGCTTGTGATTGGTCTGTTCCTATTTTCTCTTTCTTCTTGGTTCAGTCTCAGAAGGTTGTGCATTTCTAAGAATTTGTTCATTTCTTCCAGGTTGTCCATTTTATTGGCATAGTGTTGCTTGCAGTAATCTCTCATGATCCTTTGTATTTCGGCAGTGTCAGTTGTTACTTCTCCTTTTTCATTTTAAATTTATTTATTTGAGTCTTCTCCTTTTTTTTCTTGTTAAGTCTGGCTAATGGTTTATCAATTTTGTTTATCTTCTCAAAGAACCAGCTTTTAGTTTTATTGATCTTTGCTAACGTTTCTTGAATAATTTTTCATTTATTTTTGATCTGACCTTTATAATTTCTCTCCTTATGCTAACTTTGGGGTTTTTTTGTTCTTCTTTCTCTAATTGCTTTAGGTGTAAGGTTAGGTAGTTTAATTGAGATATTTCTTGTTTCTTAAGGTAGGATTGTATTGCTATAAACTTCCATTTTAGAACTGCTTTTGCTGCATCCCATAGGTTTTGGATCATCGTGTTTTCATTGTCATTTGTTTCTAGTTATTTTTTAATTTCCTCTTTGGTTTCTTCAGTGATCTCTTGGTTATTAAGTAGTGTATTGTTTAGCCTCCATGTGTTTGTATTTTCCACAGATTTTTTCCTGTCATTGATATCTAGTCTCATAGTGTTGTGGTCAGAAAAGATACTTGATATGATTTCAATTTTCTTAAATTTATCAAGGCTTGATTTGTGACCCAAGACATGATCTATCCTGGAGAATGTTCCATGAGCACTTGAGAAGAATGTGTATTGTGTTGTTTTTGGATGGAATGTCCTATAAATATCAATGAAGTCCATCTTGTTTAATGTATCATTTAAAGCCAGTGTTTCCTTATTTATTTTCATTTTGGATGATCTGTCCATTGGTGAAAGTGGGGTGTTAAAGTCCCCTACTATGATTGTGTTACTGTTGATTTCCCCTTTTATGGCTGTTAGTATTTGCCTTATGTATTGAGGTGCTCCTATGTTGGGTGCATAAATATTTACAATTGTTATATCTTCTTCTTGGATTGATCCCTTGATCATTATGTAGTGTCCTTCTTTGTCTCTTGTAATAGTCTTTGTTTTAAAGTCTATTTTGTCTGAAATGAGAATTGCTACTCCAGCTTTCTTTTGATTTCCATTTGCATGGAATACCTTTTTCCAACCCCTCACTTTCAGTCTGTATGTGTCCCTAGGTCTGAAGTGGGTCTCTTGTAGACAGCATATATACGGGTCTTGTTTTTGTATCCATTCAGCCAGTCTGTGTCTTTTGGTTGGAGCATTTAATCCATTTACATTTAAGGTAATTATCAATATGTATGTTCATATGACCATTTTCTTAATTGTTTTGGGTTTGTTATTGTAGGTACTTTTCTTCTCTTGTGTTTCGCACTTAGAGAAGTTCCTTTAGCATTTGTTGTAGAGCTGGTTTGGTGGTGCTGAATTCTCTTAGCTTTTGCTTGTCTGTAAAGGTTTTAATTTCTCTGTCAAATCTGAATGAGATCCTTGCTGGGTAGAGTAATCTTGGTTGTAGGTTTTTCTCCTTCATCACTTTAAATATGTCCTGCCACTCCCTTCCGGCTTGCAGAGTTTCTGCTCAAAGATCAGCTGTTAACCTTATGGGGATTCCCTTCTGTGTTATTTGTTGTTTTTCCCTTGCTGCTTTTAATATTTTTTCTTTGTATTTAATTTTTGATAGTTTGATTAATATGTGTCCTGGCGTGTTTTTCCTTGGATTTATCCTGTATGGGATTCTCTGTGCTTCCTGAACTTGATTAACTATTTCCTTTCCCATAATAGGTAAGTTTTCAACTATAATCTCTTCAAGTATTTTCTCAGTCCCTTTCTTTTTCTCTTCTTCTTCTGGGACCCCTATAATTCGAATGTTGGTGCATTTAATGTTGTCCCAGAGGTCTCTGAGACTGTCCTCAATTCTTTTCTCTTTATTCTGCTCTGCAGTAGTTATTTCCACTATTTTATCTTCCTGGTCACTTATCCGTTCTTCTGCCTCAGTTATTCTGCTATTGATCCCTTCTAGAGAATTTTTAATTTCATTTATTGTGTTGTTCATCACTGTTTGTTTGCTCTTTTGTTCTTCTAGGTCCTTGTTAAATGTTTCTTGTATTTTCTCCATTCTATTTCCAAGATTTTGGATCACTTTTACTATCATTATTGTGAATTCTTTTTCAGGTAGACTGCCTATTTCCTCTTCATTTGTTAGGCCTGGTGGGTTTTTGCCTTGTTCTTTCATCTGCTGTGTGTTTCTCTGTCTTCTCATTTTGCTTAACTTACTATGTTTGGGGTTTTATTTTCACGGGCTGCAGGTTTGTATTTCCTATTGTTTTTGGTGTCTGTCCATAGTGGCTAAGGTTGGTTCAGTGGGTTGTGTAGGCTTCCTGGTGGAGGGTAGTAGTGCCTTTGTTCTGGTGGATGAGGCTGGATCTTGTCTTTCTGGTGGGCAGTTCCATGTCATGTGGTGTGTTTTGGGGTGTCTGTGGCCTTTTTATGATTTTAGGCAGCCTCTCTGCTAATGGATGGGGTTGTGTTCCTGTCTTGCTAGTTGTATGGCATAATGTGTCCAGCACTGTAGGTTGCTCGTCATTTATTGGAGCTGGGTCTTGGCTTTGACATGGAGATCTCTGAGAGATTTTCACCATTTGATATTACGTGAAGCTGGGAGGTCTCTTGTGGACCAGTGTCCTGAACTTGGCTCTGCCACCTCAGAGGCACAGCCCTGATGCCTGGCTGGAGTACCAAAAGCCTGTCATCCCCAGGGCTCAGAGTAAAAGGGAGAAAAAAAAGAAAGAAAGAAGATGATAAAATAAAATAAAATAAAGTAAAATAAATTATTAAAATAAAAAATAATTATTAAAAATTTTTTTAAAGTAATTTAAAAAAAAAGAATGAAAGAAAGAAGAGAGCAACCAAACCAAAAAACAAATCCACCAATGATAACAAGTGCTAAAAACTATAGTAAAAAAAAAAAAAAGGACAGACAGAACCCTAGGACAAATGGTAAAAGCAAAGCTATACAGACAAATTCACACACAGAATCATACACATACATGCTCACAAAAAGAGAAAAAGGGGAAAAAAATATATATATCGTTGCTCCCAAAGTCCACCTCCTCCATCTGGGATCATTCGTTGTCTATTCAGGCATTCCACAGATGCAGGTACATCAAGTTGATTGTGGAGCTTTAATCCGCTGCTCCTGAGGCTGCTGGGAGAGATTTCCCTTTCTCTTCTTTGTTCACACAGCTCCCGGGGTTCAACTTTGGATTTGGACCCGCCTCTGTGTGTAGGTCGCCTGAGGGCGTCTGTTCTTCGCTCAGACAGGACGGGGTTAAAGGCGCAGCTGCTTTGGAGGCTCTGGCTCACTCAGGCCGGGGGGAGGGAGCGGTACGGAGGAGGTGGGGCGAGCCTGCGGCGGCAGAGGCCGGCGTGACGTTGCAGCAGCCCGAGGCGCGCTGTGTGTTCTCCTGGGGAAGTTGTCCCTGGATCACGGGACCCTGGCAGTGGCGGGCTGCACAGGCTCCCGGGAGGGGCGGTGTGGAGAGTGACCTGTGCTCGCACACAGGCTTCTTGGTGGCGGCAGCAGCAGCCTTAGCATCTCATGCCCGTCTCTGGGATCCGTGCTGATAGCCGTGGCTCGCGCCCGTCTCTGGAGTTCATTTAGGCGGCGCTCTGAATCCCCTCTCCTCGCGCACCAGGAAACAAAGAGGCAAGAAAAAGTCTCTTGCCTCTTCGGCAGCTGCAGACTTTTTCCCGGACTCCCTCCCGGCTAGCTGTGGTGCACTAACCCCTTCAGGCTGTGTTCACGCCGCCAACCCCAGTCCTCTCCCTGCGATCCGACCGAAGCCCGAGCCTCAGCTCCCAGCCCCGCCCGCCCCGGCGGGGGAGCAGACAAGCCTCTCGGGCTGGTGAGTGCTGGTTGGCGCCGAGCCTCTGTGCGGGAATCTCTCCGCTTTGCCCTCCGCGCCCCTGTGGCTGCGCTCTCCTCCATGGCTCTGAAGCTTCCCCCCTCCGCCACCCACCATCTCCGCCCGTGAAGGGGCTTCCTAGTGTGTGGAAACCTTTCCTCCTTCACAGCTCCCTCCCACTGGTGCGGGTCCCGTCCCTATTCTTTTGTCTCTGTTTTTTTCCTTTTTCTTTTGCCCTACCAGGTACGTGGGGAGTTTCTTGCCTTTTGGGAGGTCTGAGGTCTTCTTCCACCATTCAGTAGGTGTTCTGTAGGAGTTGTTCCACACGTAGATGTATTTCTGATATATTTGTGGGGAGGAAGGTGATCTCCACGTCTTACTCTTCCGCCATCTTGAAGCTCGGTATGTATCATTTCCAATTGTCTTCTTTCACTTAGCAATATGCATTAAATGTGCTTCATGCCTTTCCATGGCTTGTTAGCTTATATCTTTTAGTACTGTATAATATTCTATTGTATTGATACACTACATTTTGTTTATCCATTCACCTATTACTGAAATATTTCATGGTTACTTCCATGTTTTGGCAATTATGAATAAAGCTGCTATCAATATCCTTATGCAGGTTTTTGTGTGGTCATACTCATGTGAGTAAATACCAAGATGTACAATTGCTAGATTGCATGGAAAGCATATGTTTAGCTTTGTAAAAAATTACCAAACTGTTTCCAATGTGGCTGTGCCATTTTGCATTTTCACCAGCAGTGAATGAGAGTTCCTGTTGCTCCACATCCTTGTCAGCATTTGGTGTTCTCAGTGTTTTATTTATTTACTTAGGCCGTGCTGCACGGCATGTGGGATCTTATACCCCAACCAGGGATCAAACCTGTTCCTGCTGTGGTGGAAGCTCGGAGTCTTAACCACTGGACCGCCAGGGAAGTCCCCAGTGTTGTCAGTGTTTTAGATATTGAGGTCTTTGTTTGGATCTTTTGACCACTTTTGAATTGGGTTCTTTGTTTTCTTATTGTTGAATTTGAACAATTGTATATATGATGCTTTATCAGAAATGAGTTTTGGTAAGATTTTCTCTCAGTCTGTTGCTTGTGTTTCCATTCTTTGAAGAGCGTCTTTTGCAGAGCAGGAACATTTAACTTTAATGAAGTCAACCTTATCAATTCATTCTTTCTTACATTGTGCTTTTGGTGTTATATATAAAATGTCATTGCCAAACCCAAGATTTTCTAGAAGTTTTATAGTTTTTGTTTTACATTTAGGTCTATGGTTTTAATATTATATTTTCTTGACCAATTTAGATCATCAAAGTGAATGCCCTTGGTGTAGTTGTTAAAAATAATGTTTAGTATAGCTGATTCACTTTGTTATAAAGCAGAGACTAACACACCATTGTAAAGCAATTATACCCCAATAAAAATTAAAAAAAAAAAAAAGTATTTAGAGTCAGTCTTTCTGGGTTCAAATCTTGCAGGTACCCACTTACTTAGTGTGACCTTTTTAGGTTACTTAAACTCTGTGTTTTCATTTACTGTAAAGTAGAACTAATGATAGTGCCCTACAACATAAAGTAGGATATTATGGGATAATACATTTAAAGTGTGTTAGAATACTTAAGGGACAAAATAAATGATGATTAATAATAATTGTATTGTGTTATAGCACAGTAATGCATTGGGATCTTATTGAGATTTGGGAGATTTTTGTCCACATTCTATTTGCTTCTGTCTCTTTTTCGTCAGGCTCTCTTGTGTCTTATTATTGCCATGGTCCTGACTGTGGCAGCAATAACCAAACCTAACCACCAATTCTGCCCTGAGTTTGGAAAGATCTATTAAATTTGTGTATAAAAGAGAAATAAATTAGAAGTAAACAAGTCCTGAGGTCATTTTATTTTAATATACAATGTAGTGTATAAACGTTTTGCCTTCTCATATTTTTTTTCCTCTGAATGGTTGTATTCACTAGACAGCGGTAAATCTTTGCTTCTCAAAATTATTTAGTTGGAGAAAGGGGAGAGAAAAATAAAGAGAAAGAGAAAAAACAACAACAAAAAATAGTGAATGCTAAATAAAATAGAACTATAAATTCAAATACATATATTAACTCCTTTGCTATAACTAACAGCACATCATGTAATTGCACAGGAATAAACAATATGCTAGACAGTATAAACATCATAGAGTAGTTATTCAACTGAACTGTAATTATATTCTTCTTTTATCATATTCTAGAGCTGTATGTGTTAGCTTTTGACAGAGGCCTTTCCAGGTTGCTACTGGGTGCATGTTAGCCTCCCACAACTGCTCCCCTCATTCAGAATGGCGTATCTAGCCATCATTTTTTATGTTACCATTCCCATGACCCCAAAAAAGCACAAACAACTAAACTTGGGAAGACATCTATAATTAGGAAGCATAAAAATTGGTTATTCAGGTGGTATGTGGGAAATCTCTATACCTTCCTTTCAATTTTGCTGTGAACCTGAAACTGCTCTAAAAAATGAAGTCGATTTTTTAAAATTGGTTCTTCTCTCCAAATAGCTGAGTGCATAATATATAAACCCAGGAGCTCTAAGCAACCATGCTTCCTCACTCTGATTGGGTGGCAGATGAAGCTGATCTACAAAAAGAGACAAAAGAACAGAGCAGGCACAGGAGGTGGAGCTCTCCTGAGAATTGGAGTATACTGTTGGCCTACTGATTCCACCAACTTGCAAAGGTCAAACTACATTTTGTTCAGACTTCAGTTAGGCAAACCTATTAATACAACCTTCCCCTTTGCTTAATGTAAGTACAGGTGGCTTTTGTCAATTGCAACAACAAATAAAAAGCCCTGAAGATAAATTGAATAAATAAATAAATAAAGGGTGGTGGCATGATTAAAGGGAAGCCATGTGGAAAAGCAAAACTGTACCATCAGTGCAAACTTCCTGACTTTCCAATCCTGCCTAGTTCAACTTGAGAGAATCTTTCAAAATGTTTTTTTTGTTTTTGTTTGTTTTACCAGTTTTTGTTCCAATTGACTACAATACATACTGTGTAAGTGGGATTCTTATTCTTACTTTTTTTTTAATTGCAAGTTTGAAGAAAGTTAGACCAGCAATACCCAACTTGATTATGCATCAGAATTTCTTGTATTTTCTTTTTAACCATAAAAATGTTCTGTTCCCTCCGCTGTAATTCTGACTCACTAGGTCTGTGGCAGGCTCTGGGAACCAATGTTGTTATGGAGCTGGAGAGCTACTTTGGATTTTAAGTTGAGAAATGCTGCTCTAAACCAAGTACTTCTGTTCATAAAGCTTCTTTTAATTTTGAAATTTCACTGTGACCAAACACTGGGTATTTAAATTTCCTATGAATTGAACCTCATCTACTATTTTTTCTTTTTTACCATGAAGCATATTTCCATAAACACTTTTAATATTCTCAGGCCAATTTCCTAGTTCAAATTTTATTTTTCTCCTTAGCTTTAACATTGTAATTTGTCATTTCAATAATTCCACTACTAAACTAAATACTTACAAATCACAAACAAACTGCAAATTGCCATCCATTCTTTTGGCCTTCCCTCATTTCGTGTTTTCAATATCTAGAATTGGGAATTTCTGACGGTCCCATGCTTTATACATTGCTTTTGACTTTAGCTTTTATAGAGAGGGCCGTGAGACTCTGTTGATTGCAACTAACACCAAATCATGTTTGATGCCCAGCCCTTAGTGCTTCTGGGCAATTTTTAACACCTCATTTCCCTCTTTATTGCATTCTTTACTGTAACCATCTCAAACTTCTTCACTACTTCGATATCCCAAGTGGCACTTGACCTCAACAGATGACTTCAACACTTTCTGTACTGAGACAAAAATCAATCTGATGTGAGAGTCCCCATTCAGGCTTCTCTCTACCTCAAAATCTCTCTTTTATCTTTACTTTACATTTCCTTTTGAGCTCTTATCTCTTAGGAAGTTCCGCTCCTTTTCTTTACTGAGACTAACCCCTAGATTCATGCTCTTTATCTTATGGTCCCTGTCTCAGACTCTTATTACATCAGTTATTCCCCTTACTAGCATCTTTAGCCTTTTGTTCTCTACTGGATTCCTCCCCTCTGCATTCAGATGTGTTTTGGTCTCCCCATCCTTACACAAAAGAGGTAGCTCCATAAATATTTAATGAAGTGATGATGAATTAAATTGAACTTAATTCCTCAAGCTCACAGAGTTACTAGTGACAGAGCCAAAAAATTAAGACCCAAGCGTCGTGATCTTAGTTCAATATTCTTTCCAAAGATAAACATTTCTTGAAGGTATATTTTACAGCTAAATATCTCCCTAAATCCAAATCCAGTGATTATATTTGTTGAAGTGCAAATGTTTAACCCACTAAAATATAATACTCTTTGTCTACTCATCAGTAAATACTATTCATCCTAATACAATATGATATTTGGTCCTTAAAATATCATGTTATACATTATACATGTAAATAATTAGTTACAGAATTGGAAACATATTAGTCATGTATGATAGATAAACTAATTTGAAGGGCTTATTTTATTATATCATTTAAATGCTGTTATAGGTTAATTTAATACCAAAGACTTTTTATTTATTACCAAATTGATTATAACTTGATAGCTTACCATGTTTATCTCTTGGAGATCCTTGAGAAACGGTCACTATTAATTTAAAATCAGTTATAGTAGTTGAATAAAGAACCACTGTCCTTTTTTCCTGTCTAGAAAATAAAGTCTTAGGACCAAAACAATGCATCACTTTTTAGAATTAAAATCTATTCTGAGAAAAATGATGCCAGTCACACACATGCAGAACAAACCTCTGACTAGACATAATTCTATTATATTAATTTATTGGTTAACTCTTCTCGGGCTGCTGTAAACATAACAGGAGCCAGACAATGAACTGCAAAATATATTTACATGACATAAGCAGATACCCAGCATTTCAATGTTATATGAAGGTGCATTCTTAAACATGGATCTCAACTTCTGGTTTCTTATATACTTAAAGTCATGATGCTTTCTTTTCTGAAATAATTTAATATAATTACATTATAACAAATTTTAAGCAAAAGCACTTAAAGTAGATACATCACCATAGCTTCTCAAGCTGAAGCTATGGATTCTAAATTTTGGTATACCTGTTTAAATGGTCAGATGTCTAGAGAGAATAAGCACTATTTAGAATTTCTCAAAACATTTTATTAATTTGACTACCTTTTGGTTTTGCACATTTCAAAATTGTATAAGGAAACAGTTTTAGGTCATATTTTCTAGAAACTGGTGTATATGATTTCCCCAACACCTGAAAACTTTCTATCTAGATTAACTATAAAGTCATAGCTTTCACATTAATGGAAACAAACTTTACATCCTTTCTAATCCTAAGTTTTTATCACACAGAATTTATATTAACTTTATAAGAATTTTAAAAAATAAAATATAAAATGGATAAGGGCTAAACCTGTGTGTATCTTAATATTGCTTATGACATCTGCCCATTTACACATAGCACTAGTATTGATACTTGATATTTGACCACTGAACCAGAATAGAGATGGGGTGATTGTGCATATTGTTTATGACTTTGATATTAGAAGTGGATTATGAACCAGTAGCTTGTACAAGACCACAAAGGGTCTTAAGTAGACTTAGCTAGGATCTTTATATGTTCCAGCAAGTCAATTCTAATATTTCTACCTTGTCATGAGGACAAGAAACGTTAATATAGAAAACCCATTAATGACAGTATTTCAATCTTTGCAAAATGTGTTTTTGGAATATGTATTAGTTTTATTCTACTTCTGTCATTAAAATAATGATCCTAGATAATGTACTCAAGCACATAGTAAGACAGGATTCATGCTTTGGTTTTACGGGAACATTCATTTCCTCCATCATCAGTGTCATGCTGCTGATGTTTACATCCCGTTTAGAAAGGAGGAAAAGGACAAGAATGCTATTTTACCCTGTGTTTAGCGTTTTTGAACCTATTGTTTACAAGACTAATATCTTTCGATATCTCCTAATCAGCACCTCCTAATCTGATGTAGAGAGAGAGTGGGAGTTACTGGGAGGAAGCAATAGATACTCAGAATCTGGGAGATTTTCCTGTACTTTATATCAGTTATATTATTGTTTTAGTTCTTAAACTTCAAAAATTATTTTAAATATATTGGGAATGCTCATTTCCTCCTCTTTAGCTTGTCATAGTCTCTTTATACTATAAAAGGTTTTAAGATCTTTATCATTTTAATATAATTTTTAAATTACACATTTTATTTTTAGGAAAAAAAGTTTTACATTTTAAAAGAAGTCATAGATATTTTTTGTATTTTAACATAACATTATATGTGCACTCTTTGGTTGTTCAGTTCCTTGATTTGCACTATAACACTTATTTTCCATTGACCCTTCCTCATCAACTGGTTTTTGTTCAAATTTCTCCTCCTCAGTAAGGGATTGTCTGATTATTTTCTCTAATGTTTCCTTCCCCAACCACTCTACCTTTGTGACACTTCTCAATATCTGACATTATTTTTATTTATTTGTTTATTATGCTTCTTTTCCACTAGAATGTGAGATCTTTAGGATAAAGATGTGCTTCTTGTTTACTGCTCTACTTGTATTGTATAGAGTATCTGTGGCTGGTGCATTTTTGATATTCAAAACATATTTGACTTAATAAGTAAATGGATGGATGAATGTATCAATCAATGAATTAATACATGGTATCTTGCCTCAAGTAACTCACTGTCTAATGAGCCTGTCAATTACTATTATCTAAATATATTGTGATTATCACATTTATTTATTAAAGCTACCATCTCAATCTCCTGATAATGATTACTAGCTCCAATTGTTCCACTGAAACTGGGATAAAGGCAAAAACATTATCTGCTTTAAATGAACATCAGAGTTTTCCATCTTCCAAACAGCAATACATACTTAAAATTAAAAAAAAATGTAGGCAGGAAAGGAAGTTTATTGAATTTTTATTCATTGATATTCTTTAATTCTTTTCTCTTCAGCTTTTGTATATGAATATGCAACAATTCAGATGGTTGCATGGGGAAGGTAAGCAATTGACAAAGAATGAAGCTAATTTGGAATTGATAAAGTCATTTACAAATTTCTATTTAACATTGTTGATCACGAATATCAAAGCAGTTAAAGAAATTAGAGTGTTTCTATTGGTGCAATTGCCTTATGCATCCAAAATTTGTATTTGTACACTAATTTTGAGTGTATAGTTCAGTCCCTTTCACATAGTATAAATTTAATATATGCTTTTGAAGAAAACGCAATAGTGTCTTAAAACTAGTGGACTCACTTATAGATGTCTAAGGGAATTATCACTGGCCTTGTTAATTAACAATAGCAACATCGCCCAGTAGAACTTTCTGTGATGATGGAAATGTTCAATAATCTGTGCTGTCCAGTATGGTAGCCACTAGCTATAGGTAGCTCTTGAGTACTTGAAATGTGGCTAATGTGACTGAGGAACTGATTTTTACATTTTATTTAATTTTTACTAACTTTAATTTAAATATAAATGGTGGTATGTGGCCAGTGGTTACCACTTTGGCTGTTGCCATACTGATTGTGATGGATAATGATTTTTAACAGATTAAGCAGTTAACAAATCTTTCAGTTGTCACAATGTTCTGGGTGTGAACAATCTTGATTTTCATCTAAATCTTTTAGCTTTTTATGCTGTTGAGGTCCACAGTATACTTGGGTTCTACATAACATTCCACTGTTGCATATTTCTCATAAAGGTTAGACTTGATATCCAATAAATTACTTTTTAAAAAGTAATGTGAAACCTCAGCCATTTACTGGATAATTCTTACTATTTCTTTTGTGTTGATTTGGGAGAATATATTAGATTGTAGGAAGACAGCTAGTTTATAAATGTAAAAGGACTATAATTGTCATATGGAAGCCTAAGTAAATCTTTCCTGGTTTCATCAGTGGTTTTCTCTGATAAGAACTATTATCCAAGTCTCTGAAAAATTTTGAATAGCAAAGGATAATTGTAATACAATAAAGGCATTTTATGAGAAAAATAATATGTCATTCGACCGTGCTATCAAATATGTGTGTGAAAGTAATCCTCCATCTCATATATAAAAATTGTAATAATACAACATCAACAGGGCTGAGGTAAACATTATATTCTTATTTTCTTTCATTTGAGTTTAAGCTGTGAAGTTAGACACGTCTATCAGCACTTTCTACAAATTATTTATTTAATTCCCCATATATTGATAATAATTATAACCACCTTGTAGAGCTGTCTTGAGGATCACATTTGAAAATACACAAAAAGCGTATAGCGTGGTGCATGGCACAAAGCAGGCATGCAATAAATGTTGTTTTCCATTTTTCTTATTTTCCCAGAAGCCATTATAGCCACCAATAAGAGATCAAAGCATGAAAGAGTGTTAAACATTTTTCCCCTATGAGTTGAGGTAACTTTCTTGGAAAATCAGTGTGCACAGATGTATACTTGACATAGACAAGAGAGAGAAGAATCTACCATTTTATAATAACAAGAATACAACTTACTAACTCTGCCGTGATGTCAGTTCTTTTAATAGGTACATATGCCAAGTAAACTACAATTTTGAAGGGAAAAGTCACCTTTTAAATGCAAACTACGATTAACATTACAAAACACACAAAATGACTTATTTTTATTTCCAAATATCCACATATAGAAGATTACAGAAAGTGCTGTAAGCTCCGTAAGTCTTTTTTTCCTCATAAAATGTTATGGGGAAAATGGTGGAGCAGTAGAAAGAACAAGAAACTAAAGGACGCTTGAATTTTCTGGTTTGTGTCACTTTTACCTTAACATATTTTTCTGCATGTTCATTTTCCTTTGTGTGCTTTTCTTTCTTAAAGAATAAAAGAAAAATCTGCCTCATGAAAATGCAGGAGAGTCATCCCACATAAAGACCATCTTTAAAATGCGCATTATTTATTTGACAGACTGTAATGGCTGTTTCAAGGATATTATGGGCTGTCACGTGAATATGTATTTTAGAATGAATACTACAGTACAAATACTGCACTTGCACAATGCACATCAAAAATATAACCTAATGAAATCTCTCCTGAAGATTAGGTAATATATAAGGATATCCTGGAAATGGAAAAACCCAGTTGAGTTAAAATAGGAAAAAACCTTACAACCCTAAGTAATGCATAAGTCAACTTCTTTGGGAAGTGAGGGAGTAGAAAAGGAAAACAATGTAACAAAACATAGCTTAACCCTGAATGGTAATTACACTTCCAGCTCTTGATTCTGGTATCAAGTGAACTAGAGCTTTTGGGAATTTTATATTTGGTTGATATTGATATATCATCAGTGATTTAGAATTATATTCTATTTGTAAGATTTCACATTCAGGATTATTAATAAATTTGAAGATTTAATGAGATAGAAATTATTTTAGGTTAGAACAAAATAATTCATGTACTCACATAATACATTTTTTGTGAATACCTCTAATTCTTATGGTTCGGTATTAAGTTCAGTAGCAGCTACAAGATGCAATGAATACCTATCCTTACCTGAGAGCTTAGAGTCAAGAGGGAAGCTATAACATGATATAGCTTACTAAAACACCAGGCTAAAAACAGTAAGGGATGTAAAAGGCATATGGATAAACTGTTTCAGCAGTCTTGTAGAAAATAGTAAATAAAAAGAACAATGTGGCATATATACAATACAGACAGATAAACAGCTTTTAGGTTTGATTTGTATTCCATAAATAATTATGCCTTCAGTTTAGAATGTTCTTATCTAACATTACACACCTTTTTTTTTTTTTAATGTTCAAGAAGTTTTTTGGTTTTTGTTTTTTCAGAACATGCAAGAATATACTCATAAGTGTTGCTTACTTCAAATATTTCAGTGATTATCAGGGTTTTCTAATTGATTATTGTAATAAGTCTACAAAATAAATATGGCACAAAATCTTCAAATAAGTTATTGATTTTAACTTTTAGTGGATACCCTTATGTCTTTATTTTATCTTTTTAAATTTTCTCCCCTTATTCCCTAAAAGTATCAAAATAGACTTCTTTTGCTGAGATGCACATGGCTCTGCCAATCAAAGCTCCTTTGTTTCTAAACTTTTTCAACAGAACAAAATTTCTCCATAGTACACCTTCATTGGTCTTCAGAAGAATTCACAGAACTTAGAATAAGGACGTGATATTAAAGAAAACATGGAATTAATGAAAATCTGGTGCAACTGCCAACATTATTGATATTAATTAAACTATTTCTAAGCACTTATTATATACCAGGCATCCATTTAGATTGGTGCTGTCCTTTAGAACTATAAGGTAATCCATGTAGATACTTTAAAATTTTCCGTTAGTTCTATTTTAAAAAGTGAAAATGAAAAAGGCAAAATTAATTTTAATAATATATTTCTAATATATTATCATTTCAAAGTTTATTTATTAGTGACATAGTTTACATTTTTTCATACTAAGTTTTTGAAATCTGATGTATATTTCACACTTACAGCACAACTCAATTCTGACTAGTTACATTTCAAATGCTCAATAGTCTCATATGGCTAGTTGTTGGTTACCCTACCAAACAGTGCTGGCCCAGTATTTTCAGTCATTTTATGTATTTTAACTTTCACAGTCATCCTGTAAGGTCACTATTATTAATCTAATTTTGTGGATGAGCAGACTGAAATTCAGAAAATGTAAGTGACTTCACACAGCCAATAAGTGATGGGAATGAAACTTGAATCCCATTGTATTACATTCCTTTCCATAGATTTATTATAGAGATTTCTTAAATGAAGCTAGGTATTTTGGGATTTGGACTTCCAGTAAATAGTTCTTAAACTACGCTCTTCCTAGAATTTTTCAAAAAAATAAAGGACTTTTTAAAGTTGCACGCACAAAATACCTTTCTAAGGCAGACAAAGCTGAAAACATCTCCCTATTTCATAGCCTTTATTGACTTCTGATTTGTTCCATTTCAAAGCACAAATAGCATATCATTGAAATTACTCCTTTGACTTTGTAATCTTTCCCTGGGCCTTATTAAAGATACAGACCTATTTACTGTCACAGTCTTTTTTTCTAATATTTGTGATTTTTTTCAAATTACAACGTGAAACTTCTTTGTTCACTAAGGCTCTGACTGATTTAGTTGTTGCCAATATTTTGGTGGTTGTTTGAAATTTCTTGTTTATGAGGCTCCTTCTCCTCTTTAAGTGAAGAGACTCAAAAGCTGATTATGAAATATGGTGAAAATTTGTTTTCACTCCATATTGACACTCTAGTAAGAGAAAATGGGCTAGCATTAAGCATGGGAGACTTGGGCAGGTATATTAAGAGGATTTCATTGTGAACACGAGTGTCTAACCCCAGGCAGTTTTTGTGACATTGTAGACTCTCCTACGAAATTCCAGTGAAGCAAAAAGTTTGAACTTTTCTAAAAGGTTTATCCTCTATTAAACTTGTACCAGACACAAGAATATGTTCAGAGGAAAAGAATACATTTTCTGTTTTCTAAGAGATTAGTACAGAATGTGGATGACAAATACCACAGATTCATCAGGGAAAATAAATCCCAATAGAAGACAAAAGTTGTAATATTTAAATCAAGTGTCTTAAGAATGCAAATAAGACGCAATTCTGATGAGATGAATTTGGGAACCAGGGAGAACATTGGAGATGGTGCAGAGCAAACCTGGAGGGGAAAATAGGAGACATCCTGCACAGATAACAAGTTGAGACACATTTATTTAAATATAGAACATTTGCCAAATATTTAAATGACCAAGTCTTCCTAATTCAGCTGTCCTCAGGTATGGGAGGTCAAATCTTTAAAGTACTAGATGTATGTTTTATTATTTGTTGATTATAATCCAGAGGCATGTCTTCCTATATTTTAGCTCTATTACACAATCTTTTTCATAACCTCTTTTTGGTTATTATTGTTACTGTTTCTATGCATGATTCATTCAATAAATATTTAAAACAACAAAAATAATGGTGGAGATTCTAATATATTTGTTTTATTTTGAATGAAATTCTTTCTGCAGTTAGGAAGTCACAACCAGCACTCACAATGGCTGGATTGCACAAAGTAGAGCCATCTTCCTGCACACAAGTCTGATCTCATAGACTATAGGTATTTATTATCTTTGTCTTTGTGCTGCTTTGGTTAGTGTTTTCCTTTTTCTTTTTGGCTGCCCATCCTTCATTTTCATTCCTTTGTCAATCTAATTTCCTATTACTAGAACTACCTTTTCTCATTTCAGTATCTTGTAGTCAGTCATAATTAGGGGCATCAGCAAGGAGAGGACATGAAAGACAAAGTAGGTAAATTGGAGACTCCCTTCTCGGAACTTAAAATTTGATCAGAGAGAATGAGAGGCTGAAGATGTTTGGAGTTTGACTCTTTCCAAGCAGTAGCAATAATTTCTGTTTTATCCATGAGACCACTCTGTAAGTTCTTGCTTCTAAGTCTTTTTGCCCCTATGTTCCAAGTTTTAGTCCATTATGTGAGAACTTGACTTCCTTTTTTAAATCACCGTTTGCTTAATTTAGGCAGAGACAATATCTAGTGCTTTCAATCCAAAGAACTCTAATTGATATGCTATTTAAGTATAACAGAAATGGGTTGAAATTCTTGCTTTGAGTCCTGAGGAAGTTATTCAGTTTCTTGATAATCAGCCTCATCTTCTGTAAAATGGGGATATTAACACCTATTTGAATATTATTTGGGGCTATCAAATGAAAAAATGATATAAAGTGCTTGATTCAGAGCAGGTGCTCAGAAATACAGCTAAGTATACATACACAAATTATTACCCAATGATAAGTTTCTTTGTGTGTATTCATCATTAAATACATGAACACACAAACACCTATACTCTCAAACCTATAATCACACACAATTCTTTCTCTCCATTGCTGAAGAAAGAGTGTTCCAAGCTTAGGAAAAACGTACCACTTCTATCAATGCTAGAAACATATGCTTGTGTTTAGAAATTACCTAGTGGTAAATGTGCACATGAACACACAAAAAAATCATTCAGCCAGAGCTAACCTTTGATAGTAAAATCAGTATTTAAGGCCCTATGGTAGATTTAAAAATTAAGAATTAACTATTTAATGTGAATTAAATATTTAATTAAATATTTATTTAAATAATTGTATTTAATTAAATAAAAATTTTAAAATGAAACTTACTAGAAACTTAATATATATATTTTGTAGTATTTTTCCTATTTTCAAACCTATCACAGGTCCTTAAATATATATTTATATTCAGACTTATCACACATATATGCATAACATGCCATATATGTGTACAAATCTACCATATATATTATATGTGTATATAACCTAATATATGTATGTGTGTATAATAAACATTGTGATTTTTCCATAGTTCTGTCCAATTCAGAATTTTCTGGAGCTGGGTGTTGCAACAATGACACATGTTTCAGGCTGTAAATGTTCTTAGGAGATTTCTTGGTTATATCTCTTACCTGGTTTAGTATAATCACTGGGAGCTGTTTTCTTGAGATAGGAGATGAATGGTAGTCTTCTCCTGAGGTTCCAGTTAAATTATTTGGATCTGATTTCTATAACCCTGGTACTAATTAGTATATGATGATTTTTATAAAAATTAATGCTTTAATGGTCTACCTGTCTTGGCTGATTTGTAGACTGTCTCTTAGCTACATATTTCAGAAAAGATTTTATAGAAGATGTTACACTTATGAAAGAGCAATGTGTAAAAAGGAAAGTTTTTGAGGACTTTGATTATATGGATGCACCCTGTCTAATTAGAGGTATTTTTAGAATACCTTTATTGTGGTCTAATATAACTTCCTAGCTACTGAGCTGTTGCCTTGAGCATGACTGTGTAGAATTGTTTATTAAGAGGAAAAGAATCTGTAGGCCATCAACAGCTAGGCTTCGTTGTTTAGAGAATCTGTTAAGCACAGGTTGGGCTTGTTAAATTTTAGGATTTATACATGTCTGAGAAGATTCATTTTCCAGGTTGATAAGCACAGTACTGGGGAATATCACATGGACTTTTTCCATCCCCTGCTGAAGGATGTAATGTTTTCTGGGATTATGTTAGTCATATCCAAATAGTGGGAAAAATTATCTGTCTTTCATTATATTTCTAAAAACTGATTATCCACCTTGATTATGAAATCTAACTGAATCCAACAGTAGAAAAGTATTGAAATTCTAATATAAAATAAATACTTTTAGTTTTATTTGAATAACAGAAAAATAGTAATAATCCATCAATCAATCAATCAATGGTATTAGATTGCTCCTGAAGCATTTGTTTGCAAATGCAGGTTATATATATTTTTTTCAACATCTTTACTGGAGTATAATTGCTTTACAATGTTGCAGGTTATATTTAAAGGAAACTAAGCATATACCAACAAAACATGAGCTTGTAAAGTACACAAACTTGGAAGGAAAGAATGGCATTTACAACTCATTAGTTTTTGTCATCTATGCTATATACAGTGTTGATTGCTAGTTTCTACTAAACCTTAGGCTCCATGGAAGCCATATTTCTTTTGTCAATTCATCCAGCCTATCTTAGAATATGACTCTTAGCGCTAGCTGTTGTCATAGCTTGAAAATTTTATTTTTTCTGGTATTTAATAGAAAATAATATAAAGCTTTCAAACAGCAGATTTCTAAGTAATAATAATTTTAATGAAACACTAAAAAGGGTGGACTAACCAAATTTCAATTAAGGAATATTCTTTGGAGAAAACCTGGAAATACTAAATCACACAGGAATATTACATATAGGAATCTGTAGGCAAAGATCACTATTGTCTTGACTTCCTAAGACTATCGGAGAAGGAAATAAAACAAAAATGGCTTTGATATACTGTGTATGATTTACCTTAGATCACACATGCATGCACAGACACACAGAGCAATTTGAATACTTAGGTATATTTGATCTATGTCATTAAAAAAATTTTGTACAAACTATGTTTTGCTCAAAAAATTTGTGTGATTAATGCATTGATTTAACTTCCCAATGTAGACTGCTGCTAGGAAGATTCTGATATTATTTATTTTTATTAGTTTATAATATGTCAATTTTTCTTGCTTATCTGTCAACTCCCAGAAAAATACATAAATCAAAAATGTAGCTATGTGGACACTAACAAGGCATAATTATTGTAGGGTCTGTCCTCCTTTAAAGAAAAAATACAATTACCTACCAGAATGCTGCTGGGATTAGGTCAGAATTTGCATAATAGTGACTCATATTTTCTAACAATTTTAACATCAGACAATAGCTTTTACAAATCTATAATCCCTTATTATTTTCCAGCTTTATTTTTTGGATTCTAATAAGGAGTTCAGTCAAAACAAGATAATTATTAGAATCTAACCCATAGAAAACTTTAATTACTCAGTGGCATGTTTTTAAGATTAGGTCAGGTTTTTATAAATTTTACATAAAGTAACACAAGACAATTAAGCTTGCCTAAATGTAATTTTTACAGTTGAATTTATTCATTTTTCCACAGATAAATATTTAATAGAAAATACTTCAATCATTGTACGAGCTTAAGGAAAAAAAATTCTACTTCAGCATAATCTCTAAACAGCAGTTCTGAGACTGGAGTTATTAAGCAGTTAGAGGGCTAACAGTCAAGAGATGATGAAAATTTGGAAAATGTTAACTGCTATAAAATAATAGCTGCTAATGTGGAGGATTATGAAACACCCAGTAGCAGAATAAGTAACAAATAGATCCTTTCTGAAGTCCTGAAGGCTGGGGGTGGGATCTGGGGTTAAGTAACCGTGATATATTTATAGAGGGCAAGGGATCACCATAAAATAAAGCAGCAAATAGTAAAGAAGTCAATGTAAAAGAGAGGCCAGGGATTTAGGGTATAGAGATCATAAATTTTCATCGATATAAACAGCCTGTGTACCTCAGGAGTTGAAGTTTAGCTATAATTTCAGGTCTGACCTGTAGGCCTTTTGTGTTCACAGTGCAAGCACGATCAAGATGCCATCTAAGGAGGTGTTAAAAAAAAAAAAAAAAAAAAAGGAAGAAAGAAAGGAGAAAAAATGTTTCAGATCTGTGTGATTTACTCATTTAATCATCCCCAAATCCATCCCTAACACAACAGCATAGTAGTTGAGAAGATTTTATTGTCTCACTAAATTACATTTAATTCTTAACCTAGCACATCCTATAAACAAAAAAAGTGAATAACGTATCCTCCACCATGTTCTTTGAAAGGAAAATTGTTAAATTTTTATGCACAGCTTCTCAGAAGGTCATTTTCCCTTTCTCTGTATAGCTGCATCTTCCACATTTACATGTTTTAATTTTAAATATGTATTTGAAAACCCACTTAAAGTTTAGTGGATTAAAAAGAAACTTAGTGATAAAATGAGCTTGTTTAATGGTTTAACAGAAGCAAGAATGCAAGCAAATCAACACGAAAGAAAAATTATTAAGTATTTAGCTTTTAGAAATGATCCTGAAATGGAATACTGAGTGGTTTAAAAAAATAAGTAAGCTACATGAAGACCTCATCTTCTTATTCAGGGACATTGATTTTAATTTATGTAGGCACTAAAATAAGCTTTCTGTTCTAAATTGCCACTTAATGAGCAAATTATATTATTATGTTTGTATGTGTAATATATATGCCTACATGTATGTAATGTCTATTTCTCTCTCTCTCTCTCTCTCTCTCTATATATATATATATGGTCTCACACTGTGTTTTTGGATGTAGATTATATTGTACACTCATACACACACTCACACTCACATAGTTACTACTAGACTAGAACAGGCAGGCAGGGGTTAATATAAAGATAGTTAAGTCAATGATACAGCAATTGTGCTTATTTTTTATTGTGAATAGTATATTCAGTATTTTAAAATTAAGATCTTAGAAAAGACACCACATCTCCAAAACATCACTTTAGTATTCAGTTAAACTTAAGAGATTTTTTTTTCTAAATAGATCATGGGATCAGTTGTATTTCCATCTTAATCCCCAAAATATGGGATTTATCTCTTTTTACCACTATAAAAAGTGAAATGCATCAGGGGAGTTTGGAAGGGACTTTCAGATAACAAAATCTGTTGAAGAGCTCTCAGTGCCTATCTTAGCTGGTTCTGAAGGACGGGGCTCTTTTCATCATCCACTAGGTTGCACTGTTGCACAGAAAAACAAAATATTTGTGTGCCCTGCTGCAGAAGAGCAGCATGCTGTGAGGAACCTCGTAAATACCGTTATACTGTTTTCACTAACTACAGAAAGAGAGAAGATCAGGACAGAAAGACCGGTATTTGAACATGTTTTCTTTTTCCTCAAAGCCAGGGCCACTGTCCTGGATTTTGTATGGAGTTTCCTTGAAGGTAGACAAAAGATAGCACATTTTAATTTTTGGTAGTGAGGGAAAGGTGTAGGTGGCGGTTAGGATGGATGAGAAAGAATGTTGGTCAACACTTTTCAAATTAAGATATAAAGACCTATTAGATAATTCAGTAGTTGTAGACCCTTCTAGGAAGTGGAAAAACTATTTCTCATAACTTTTTCTCTGCAACCAGGCATTGTTTAAATGTAAAATTCTGAAGGTAAACTATAGCCTTTCCTATTGGTGTCACAATGTGGTGGTTAATGATTATGTCTGAGTAATTACGGCTGTATCACTTACTCGTTTGCCCCCCATGGCACCATCCAAAATATTGATCTCTTACATGAATGAACAAACAAACACACAAACGAAAGCAGAGTTCCTTTACCCTAGTTGGTACTATCCAAACCATACTAAGAGAACATTTGTAGGATTGCCCTTGTATCTACTAGCATATTTCCCTGTCTACATATGGGCTGTACTTTACCAAGGAAACTACTTACAGAGAATCTAGTGGGGTAGGGGAGAAGCTATTCCTTTAGTTCTGGTATAAATCACTGGGAATTTTTGCTTCATGGATTAGCACCTCTTGTATCCCTCATCTCTTCAGGGCAGTAAGCTGAGACAATCATAATGAAGAACAGAGCTATTGGCTACTACCACCACAAAACTTTTAGGGGGAATAGGTCATCAAAAAGACCTGAGTCTGGAACTGGTTATTTCAGCTAGGTTGATATAAGTGTCACATTTGGAAATAGCCCTACTTCAAGGTTTTGAATATTTCACTAACAACGTTTAGCCTACCTAATTTATATCTTACTGTATTATGAATGTGACATTGAAGATCTGATAAACATTTGATCCAAAGAGGAGAAAAACAAATCTCATGAATTATGCAAGTATATATTACATGTTTTTTAACTCATAGATGGCACAAATTTTATAGAAGGAATTAAGTTTATGGAAAATCATGCATCTCATTTGTTGGAATAAAGGTCTTTCGGGATTTGCATGTTTGAAATGTTGTCTAAGAGGCTACTTTCCCATGGCTACTACCTTCAGATGAGGCTTCACCTTTATCTGTTGCAGACACATAGATTGTGTTCAGTACTTAACAACTTCCAGGAAATGAAACTTTGCAGTTTTATTTCACTGTCAGCATATCCCTTCAATAGCCAAACTATGGTCCACATACTATAGTTGGTCTGCTTCCTTTACAACTGTGATTCAGAGAAATGGGAGTTAATATTTTCCATGTATCTAAAATTTGTTTATATTTCTTTTTAATTTTTTTTCTTTTTGATATGCCAGTTTCTGTATCCTCTCTTTGAAGGTGCTGGTGTTCCTCAAAATATGTTTGAAAAATACCAGCATAGTATCTGAAATATGGTTGGCAATCAATAAATATTTAATGGAAAAATACACATATTTACTAGGTAACTACTATTTATTGAGCCCTTTCTATGTGTTAGTCGCTCTGGTGAGGATTTTATGTTCATTATATCATATGATTCATATCATCAATGGAATGAAGGGGGTATTATCCCCATTGTTACATATAAAAAAAGTGAGGCATACAGTGGTTAAGACATTTTCCAAGTTAATGAAAAATAAAATTAGAATTTGAACTCAAATCTATTGTGTCTGCTTTTACCCTTTTGGCAAAATAATATTTTCATTTAAACTTTTCCAGGAATACAATCTTAATAAACCAATAAACATATATTTATAGAGCACTAACAATATATCCAGCTCTAATGAGATTACAAAAACTATTGATAGACAGCAAATTTGCTAACCTTGAGACATATTTGATGGAGTTGGGGAGAAAGACAAAACAGAGGATCTGAAAGCAATAAGAAATTAGATATTATATCATATGGTACACGCTCAAGTTCTGTTGACATTCAGAGAAGAGACAATCACTGTTGGACAACAATTTATTAACAATGATTTCAGGATACAAACCATTCATTCAGCAAGTATCTAGAATCCATCTGCCAAGTACTGGTAAGGTATTAAAGTAAAAGGCTTTAAGTTTGGATACAAAGCATAAAGGATTCTGGAGTGGGGTCAAAGAGAATGAAAAAGGGAAGCATTAAACTGAGACACAGATCCTAAGGAAGTGGTGATTCTAACCTGAGACATTTAAAAAATAGTTAAGTTTTGTCTGTTGAGGTTTTCGATGAAATGCTAGGATGAAAAGTTGAAATTTATCCAATCAGTAATTATGTCATATGGGAGATTCCTAGGAAGGAAAGTTTAAGGGGTGCTTTTAGAAATATTCACTGTTGTATGGGATGGATTCCTGAGTTTCAAGATGGGGAGTAAGGCCAACTAGTTCTATAGTTGTTTTTAAAAGCATAGAATGCTTCCTGGGTCATCATGATTTGTTACTAATACATTTTAGGACCATATCTGATTATACAGGGTCATCCTTTTGTAAGACAGAATGCTATTAATCACCATTCTATCATTAGTACTTATTACAGTGCCTGGAACATAAGTTATGCTCACTCAACACTTGTGTGATTGAAATTAATTTGGATTTCTCACAGACCTACCCATACCTTAAAATTGTCAAATGACTCCAAATATGGCAACAGGAAATAAATGTTTCCTGACCATTATATATATTTCCCCCTATATCTCAGGTACTGGTTGTTTTGTGTTACTAATTTGATCCATGATCTCTCAACTGAGTAAAATTTTCATTAAAAACATATTTGCAGAAATATGTGTATGATGTCCAGAACTGATACCTGTGTGCACAAATTTGTGAATTTTATTTTATTTTAAAATAGAAGAACTGCTAATTTTTCTGGAATCTAAAATAGAGATTTAATTTAAACATCTACTAAACGCACAGATGGATATAAATACTAGCTGTATAAAAGAGGGTAGAAATATTATATCTGGGCATTTAGAGAAAGAAGAAGGCAAAATCTGAACATACTGGTATGATTTCTGCATCAGTCTCATAAGCTGTTGTATGACCAGAATACCAATTACATTTATAAATGCACATGTAGATATATGGCAAATACAAAATATAAATCTGTTAGAGTCAGTACAGATTTCTGAAATTTGTTCATTTTTTTAGCATGACAAAATCGTATCTATTTTTCTCCAATACAAAGTGGGAAAAGAACTCATAGTAAGGACCACACTCCATTCAAGGGAGAGGGGAGTCAACTGTTCTAGTTGATCTAAAAGCAGAGTGGGCATACCCAAGATACATAATTTATAGAAATGTGAAATTCTTACTGCTTTCTTCTTGTTTTAAAGTTGGTTAATGATTCCACCCGGTGCATTGCACTACTGTTATTGATTTGATTGCCTTTGCAATTGCACAATGAAAAATTCATAAAAAGATTGTTTTTAAAATAAATATGAAAGTTTGGTTAAATCTTTATGCTTCCCCATGCTTGGGGAAGTTTTAGAGCTCTAGAAATTTAAAAAGATGACAAAGGAGAAAGAAATGGTCAGGGAAGTTGACCTAGGCTTTAAATAAGTCTATTTTTTTCAGTTTCTTTTCTTTGTGTAGGGCCCTTTTCCCCCCACATTTTATCTTTGTGTAGAGACAGGTTTTCTTTCTGAATTTCTACAATATTCCATCTTCCCCAATCAACATCGCTAAGCCCCAACCTATCCAACAAACATTTTGTTTGATTTTTGATTTGCTAACTTAATGGCAGAATCTGCCAGGGTATTCTTGTTGCTGAGACCTTAAACATTTGATGAACAAGATAAGTACATCAACAGAAGAGTCCTTCTGTTCAAAGATGTTACATGCTCTATAGACAATCAATATAGAGTAAAAAAACAATGACTGGCAAATTACAATCCACTCGTACGTACTTGCCCGATACACACGGCATGGAATTGTGGCAGATAAAGATACATAGTAAATTAGTCTAATAATACTGACTCTCTGTTATTCCATATTAATTTAGTACACATCCAAAGAAAATGTTTTTTAAAAAAGAAAAGTTTCCTCATAAAGCACATAGCTACTGTTAATCTATTGATACTAAATCTGGGCATATACACAAACAAACACACACACAAACTTAAAATACATATGTACTTGGAATGTGAAATCAAAAATAAAATAGAGATCAAATTTTCCTTTAGGAACCTGCCTATTTTAATGTACCGTGTAACACATTGATAGCAGTTATTGACGTGGGTGATGTTCCTTCTTCCTTCAAAATCCTGACCCTGCATCTTTCTGCTCCCATTCTGTCCTTCATCATTCCTCTCTCTGATTCTCCCCCTTGACCTTCCAAGTGTAATTTCCTGTAGCTAAAGCTACTTTATATTTATTATAATAACTCTCAATCTCTCTCTTTCAATCTCTTTTAGTAGGAACAATAGGCTGACTGATGGCTAGAAAATTAGCTCAGGGAACCTGGTTTTTTTTTCTTTCTCTCTCTTCACACACACTGTTCTTCCCTCATTTTCCTTGTTAGACTGGGGAACCAATTTAACCTGTGACTCTACCACATATCATTAGGCCAGCCCATTTTAGGCCCACTTCTACACTAACATGTCTATAGGATGTGACCGAGGTTTCTCATTAGAATTCCAGGGGTGAGAATTTGTGTATAAAGTCTTGTGCATATGATGCACACAAAGTTACTAGTCAAAAAATTTCAGTTACCTTTTTCTCTGTAACACCTTTCCGCTATCAACATGAAAACATATAAGGTTACCTTTCTTGGGATTCTGAGAAAATTAAATCATTTTAAGCTCTCTGTTCTGTGTTTCCCGACGGGAGAAAGAGCTGTGGCATCAACTAAATATGGTCCTTTTTATTAAGGAAATAACAACTATAAAAATGATAAATGTTAATAATGAGACAAGTAATGGCAACAAAAAATAAAAATAGAATTTTTAAGTATGAAACGCTGTATTGGTCATACATCATAGCCTGGAACAAATCATGGCTAAAATGTTAAAGAGCATTTCAAAAGTATCATGCTAATTGTTTATAAGTTCAAATGCTACAGTCTTCCAGATAATAAGCAATATGGATAATACCACGATTTTACTTAGTGCAATTTTGAAATTTAAAGCATAATTTGGTGACACATTTTCAATCAAATGTTTTAACTGAGGTCCTCTACATTTCTTGAAAATGTTGGACATATTTGTTAAATGACAAGTTAGTAAATTCATATAGTTATTGAACATCCTAAATTAATGTAAAAATCAAATATCTTTTAAAGAAGAACGAATTAAATCTGTCTACATCAAGGATATTTGTACATAATATAGTTTATTATATACCATTACTTACAGCAGAAGAAACAGTGTTAGCATGAAATCATAATGTGCCCCTAATGATGGACAGGAAACCAAACCAGGGACCAGGAAGGGCCCTGTAGCCACCCTACAGTCTACATGGGAAAGCACTGCCATATTGGATTGTCCCTCCGACAGCCTTCCGTCATGGTTTTCTCCTCATTTCTTCCTTTTCCAAGAGAAAGCTCAGGCAGATTTTGCACAGGACACTTCCCCTAACATCACCGGCCCTACTTTCAGTGAAATTCAACATTTTTCTAGAATTAAAATTTGGGTAGGTTCCAGAAGAGGATCTTGATATTTAAATTACCTTTTTTGTTGTTTTATTTTTAGCAAAAATTAGTTCCAACGCGGAAGGGGCTGCTTTCATAAGGAATAAACTCAAGCTCTAGACACAAGCTTGCGAATTGAAAGGTTGAGGCCTCAGTCTTGCCAAGAAGCACGTTTTTGTTAGTCTTCACATTGTTGTCTCCGGCAGGTTGTTTAAAATACTGAAATAGTCGCCCACATATAAAATTAGAAGGTTTACATAGAAAATCAGATTTTCAGCTTCTTTAAATAGACGCTCTCACAACACAGAACCCACTTCCCTACAAAGCAACAATCAGCTAGAAGTAAAAGATGATGGTCTCTACAAAGAGCACGCCCCCTGCAGGTTGTCACAGCTCGCAGGCCCAGTGCCCCCCACATTATACTCTAGTGTCAGTTGCTGCTCATTATCATCATATCTGCACTTCTGCTTTCTGGTTTCACTTCATCCTTTTGTCATCTTCTTGACTCGTGTATGTATTTGGGTTATGACAGCTATCTTAGAACCGATGTGATCCATTCAAGAGGAAAAAGATGGATTTTCTAGGCTTGTAATATACAAGAAATAAAAGATACCAGGCAATAAATAGCCAAACTTACATTGAAATTCAGTCCCTTCTAGTTCCAATGCCCAAACTCTACCTACCACAGCACCACCTTTTCTAAATTCTCATCCAGTCACTCATTCATTCACCATATTCCCGCATCATATAGAACTTTTGAGTAGACAAATGAGTTGGATTTTAAAATCATGATTTCAAGATTTCAAGATCCTGTTTCCACGTACCTTATACACATCTTGATGAAGCAGGCTAAACATTATGGAGATCATTCTCACCTCTCTTAATGTCTGGCATTACCAAAAGGTTTTATAAGATAGCTAGGACTCATTCTCCAAACTGAAAATGATAAGATGGTAAATTACATTAGGATAAAGGCATTCTCACATTCAGCACTGTCCAGACAATTTTAGTCAGAGGCCGTGCAGTGAAATGTTTGGTAACTGCATTATCTCTCCTAACACTTTGAACACATCTTTAAGACAGTGTTTATCAGAGTGCGCATTTATTAATTACTTTCCTCCTTTAGACCAGAGCTGTCCAATAAAACTTTCTACAATGCTGAAAAAGCCCTATAATCTGCACTAGCGTGGTAGCAACAAGCCGCTTGTGACCACTGAGCACTTGAAATGTGACTAGTATGATTAAGGAACTGGATTTTTCATGTTGTTTAATTTTAAATAATTTAAATTGAAATAGCTCCACGAGGCTAGTGGCTACTGTTGCCCAGCCCTAGACTGAGCTCTCCTGGGCTGGGACTATGGTTTATAAGTTTTTCGATCTTTGGCACCTTGTGCAGCAAACAATAAACATATGTTGAATGAATAAATAAAAGCTACATGTAAAGAAGTTGGACATGTGGCAGTATAAAATCAATCAATTGGAGGAGGATCAATAAATTCCTCCACACGAGAATATTGAAATACGGGAATTTGGGATGGCTTCCAGTAGAAGAATGTTGACTAAGGGACAGTTAATGATGAATAGTGGTAGCTAAATCTTTGTGTTTAACAGGGCTTAACAGGATTCACTTTTTAGCCAGGGGAAAACACTGAGACTTGGGTAAAATTGGTCAGAGAAGAGAGAGCTGCATTTATGATTTCTTTGGTTTCTGATATGTCTAATGTTAGAATCATGAAAATAGAGGGATCTTTGCCCATATCTCAAACTACTTCTAAACATAGATTATTCTTATGAAATCTCTGGATTATAATAAATAATCACACATTGAATTATTTTGGGGCAGACACCACCGATAGTCACTAAAATATAAAATATCCCTTCTTTGTTGGCCTTTGTGCAGTTGAACTGGAAAAGCAGGATTCCAAGGTGTCAAAAATCCCTTCTAACCTTAGAATTTAATTATTTCAACCAGTGTAATATTCTAAGCTATTTTTTTAGGATATAAAAATGAGCCTTTCCTAAACAGGACAACTGTTCAGGATATTTTCATATATAGAAAGTTTAAAATTCAACTCCATGGAAACTCCAGTTCCTTATCTATGGATCTGAGCTTCACAATGAAAACTGCATGGGAATATTTTGGTTACCAGAGGGCAGAGTTGCACTGTGGATTTACTTGTCACAGAACTTGAAAAAGGATAACTGCTCAATAGGGGTACTCTATAATTAATCTTAGAAATGATTCCTTATTTTCCATTTGTACTAAAGTTGGCGCCTATTTTTCAGAGCCCTTTGAAGAGAGTCCTATAGTTTTTATCTTCCATGAACATTTGAAAATTTTCTGACTTATTGGCCTTGTATAATATTGGATTTCTCCTATAGCAGACACATTTGTGTTTGAATAGGACAGATAATTAATTAGGATACTTCAAAGTAAGTGTACCTTATTAGTAAATGGGCAAAAGGGCTCGCTTCCAACTAGTCTCACACTTTTTTAATAAATAAAAAAATAAGTTGATTCAGACAAAGAAGTATGAAAACTAAAGGCTTATTAGATTTTAATGTAATGCAGATATAGCCTGCAGGGGCTAACTATTTTAGAGGACACATGAAATTTCAATACTTATCTTCGAGGTGCCATTTTGAATTCCTTTCCACTTACTTTAAAGCATTTCAGGTCTGTTTCTGCTTTAAAAATTTAGGTCAAAATAATTTCACATGAAATTAATTTTCCTTACCCACAGGAGACTCACAGTAGCTCAAACACAGTTAGAAATTAACAGGAACCTGTTTTTCTAGTATTCTATTCATTACAGATACAGATAGTTTTCATAAACCTGATGTGAAAGTCTACAGATTAAAGTTTTATGTTCTGTTCTTCAAGATTTTTCTTGTTAGTGCTCAAATGTAACTGCAGTGAAAGTTTTAGTAGACAGTGACTATAGTTTCAGAAATCAAAGCTGTTTCCTGCCCAATTATAATGTTCAAGTAACTATTGTTCCCTCCAATGGACCATGTCTGTTCTTTTGTAAGAACTCGGTGATGATGTAAATGATCAGTGTGTTTCAATTCTTCTAATCTGAGTAATCAGGCTGTGATTCAAATTGTGGCAAACTCATTTAGTTCCAAAAGGAATCTTGAATTATGTTATCCTTGTAGAATGTTTCTTTATCTTTGTTTACAGGAGGTATGTGCCACCCATACATCACTAACAGGAGATTTTCTGTACTTGAATGCATTTGAAAGTTAATTTTAATTTGCTTATACTGCAGAAATGAGAAAGAATACATTTTTACACAGTACAAGGAATCAGAAGCTGATGACTGATGATGACTTTCTCCACTGTAAACTTATGTAACCTCCATTTGCATTCCTATATATGACGCTTTAAGTGGAAAGCCTTTATACCCTGTACCGTTAAAATATTGCATATAAGCTATTGTATAAATAACCTAAAATGTTACCAACAAACTGTCAGCGCTATGAGTTTCTTCTGATTCTTTCTTTCCTCCTTTATCTTTCTTTAAGATCTATAACCTGAAATTAAGCAGGGGGAAGGGAGAGGGGAGTAGTGGTCAATGCTGTGTCATATTCAGTAAATTAGAATTTTATTATGGACATTATTTAAAATTGAGTGTTTCTGTAAAGAGTCTTTCAAACTTATGTTTTTATATATTAAGAAGCTATAATATCAGTGTTTTGATACCAGAAATGATCATGGTTTTATGATTATGATTACAATCACTGTTTCTTTGGAATGGTATTCATTTGATGGAAAAGTATGAGTTTACAAGAAGTAGTTTTGTGTATATCCATATATATTTCATTGAAGCCATTTTCTTTAATGTTTTGAGAGTGCCAAATTATTCAACAAACTTCACAAATCTCAAAATGCTTACACTATCTTTTGTCTTCCGTTTATTCTATGTTTTGAGGGCTGTTGACAGTAAAATAGAAAATACTGATACATGCTACAATGGCTTGGCTCAGGAACCAAACATTTAAATTCACATATAATATCTAAAATTGATACCTTTGCTCCCCCCCTGCAGTGTGTTTCTGAAATAGTCTCAGAAAAGATGGTGTCCTTTGGAAATGTTTTTCGTTATTTTTTCTTCAGCTTTGTTTTAATAGATTCTCTTATAGCCAGTTTGAAATATATATATATATATATATATATATATATATATACACACACACGCACACATATACATATACATATATATAAACGTGTGTGTGGGTATATATATACACACACTCTAATTTTGCAACTATTTGTTCTGCAGGTTTAATCACTTACCGTAGTTAATAAATTCTGTTTTTCAAATGAAAGGGCTGGATATCTAAAGAATTTTAGGACCTTAAGTGACATTTTCAGTTTTTCCAATGCTCCAAATAATGATTGATATTTCTTTATTATTCCTTTAACAAGTAATTATCTGATCTTTTTTTTTTTTTTTTTTTCAATATCCATTTGACAAATCTGATTACACTTCTAAATGTGTGAGGACCCTCGTAGGTTCTGGGTACACAGCAGTGAACACACAGATCAGCTCTCTACTGTCCTAGAGTTTATCTCTCATCTCTCTCCTTCTCTCTCTCTTCCTTAAATTCTAGCTTGCAACATTTGAATTTCTAGTTTTAGTTTTAGTTATTTGAATATTTGTGTTGTCTATTTTAAAATTTTTATTTGATAAATATCAAACATGACACAGCCATAGCTGTTGAATAATCTTACTTACATTAACAATTTTTTACAAGGAGCAGATGTTTTTCCTTTTCTATTTGCTATAGAAAAGCCTTTCGCTCTCCCATCATAGGTTCTCCATCCCTTTCAATTTGAAATTCTCTCTAACAGATAAAACAACCAAATGAATACTCCCTTTTAAGATGATCTCATCAAGTAGGTGAAAATTCCTGGCGTATCACTGAATGAAAGTTATTTTTCTCTCTTTAATTTACTTGGAGGGTTTTAGCTATAGCAACTAGTCATTTGTCCTAATTCTGCTCCCTAGAGTCATACAGAGAAAAGACATTATTTTATCCATATATAAATTATTCACACATTTTAAGAGTCTTTTCTTCCAACTAAACTTCCCTAAATCCTTCCAACATTCCTTAAACTCTGTAATAAAGCATTTCCTCACCAGTCACAGATAACATGCATCTGATGGGACTTTAGTTTGTCCATGTCAATGTGGTGTCAATCACTTGAATAAAATATTCTAGAAGTGATCTGACTTGTACAATGTGAAACAAAGTTATCACTTATCATACTCTGACCATTGGATGTCTTTGCAGGTCACCCTAGAATAGTCACTTTTTAAATAAGCTAAATAAGTCGTTGACACCTTTTGAACTTATGGTCAACTAATGATCCTAAGTTCTTTTTTATGTAAGTTTCTCTGAAGACTGTTTTTTCCCATCCTTTACATGTACAATTAGCTAGTAAAATAAAGACTGTTTTACACATACTATATTTCAGTTCTTTACTAATCAACTCAATATGTATATATTTATTGAACATCTACTATGTGTCAGCTAATATATTCCAGGTAATTCTCTAGATATAGAAGTTGCAAAGAAAATTAAGACAGAGTCATGCCCAGTGGAACTCACATGCATATCCATGTAAAGAGCTAACGTCAGATGCTCACTTTATATCTCAAAGGCCGCAACAAAGCCTGACCTGCCTTTGAGTGTTTGAGATGGTTTGGACTGAGCCCAGAGTAAAAGGTATAAGGTGGTCAACCAAAAAGTATGGTGAGTGAAGGAGCAGCTAGTCAGAGGATGGAGTGTGAACAAAGGTAGAAAGGGAAGTTTAAAAGGAGTGTGGCTTAGGGTCCATGGCTATTGATCTAGAGGGAATGAGGTTGCAGGATAGATGAGTCCAGAGGGGGGAGGGGCTTCAGTGACTAAATAAATAAGTAAAGAAATAGTTTGTATTTACCTGTAGAAGATAGTAAGCTAAAAAGAATTTTAGGTTATGGAGACATTATTTAGGCTTTCAGGATGTTTTATACAGATTAGAGTACCGAATGAAGTGTGTGTTTAGGGGGGAAAACTAATGATTGAGAAACCATTTTATAATTTGGATAAGAGATGATGAAGGCCTGAAGTAAGGTATTGGTTGTATTTAATTACACCTTTTCCTCATGTTAAACATATGAAATTGATGAAGATATTTCAATTATTTACTCCCCTCTAACACCTCCCAGCTGGAAGCAGAAATATCATTCTAGGCTGACTATTTATCAGTATCTTTGTTTTGATATAGCTAAAAATCCACCCAAATTATCATTTTGCTCATATTTCTCCATTTTATTTATAAAGAGGTAATACAGTTGCACAATTGTTCTTAGTTCAAGTATTTATTTCTTTATAATTTCATAAAAGGTAACTTTAATTTCCATTGGAAAAAGCAGGCTTGAATGATTATACCAACAAGTAACCTTTAAACATAAAATGAAAAATTGTTTACAATATGTCTGTATGTGTGTACACGTACACATACATATACATTATATATACACATGCATTATATATCTTCCACACATATTGAAATGATTCAACTTTTACTTAAACTTTAAAAGGAATATTATTTCCTACAGTATACTTTTGGTTTTTTTAATCTTTGGAGAGTCTTGTCAAAACCAAATTACGAGACTTGCTCACTTATTGATATTTCATTAAAATTCATAGTTCTGAATTTATTTTAGCCTATGAAAGGACCAATTCCTTATAGACAATAGTATCAAATAAAACCACAACCCAAATATCACCTACATTCACTCCAAGTTATGTTTCAAAAATTGTTTCATGGCATTTGGCAATTTTAAATGGCAATACAAAGCTTTTTGTTTCAAAAAGAATGAATCTTTTCAATTGAACTATATAAAGCCAATGTAGTAAAACCTTAGAAGGTTTATACTTTTATATTCCAAATCTGAACTCAGAACAGACTTCCAAAAAGTTTTACAGAAATCAGACTTTTGCTGTTATGTCACAAAAAATATCATGAACATGCAAATGAGTTCTTTCTTATAACAAGATTATATAAATAGAGTTGATGGATTTTTTTTTCTTCTTAACCTTTGTTTTGTTTCTGCCTCTTATTTATTCTTAACCATCTCTCTGTCTTCTGTTCTTTGTCTGTCTTTTCTTTGTGTCTCTCTCCATATTTTCTCCCTATTATTATACTTTCTTCTTTCTTTTTTTCTCAGGGCATCCTCCAGGCCCATGCCACTATGGACTCTTCCAAGTCTCTTTGTTCCCCTAGCAGTCTGTTAATATGCCTATTTTCTTTTGTTTTTAATATTTGCTTCTCAGTTCTTATCTTTCTTCACTTGGGTCTTTCTAACTTGAATTTAAAATTTTATTTCTCTTCTTATTCCTCTGTTGCTTCTCTGTCTCCTTTTCTATGGATTCTTCTTATGTGTGTTTTCCCTTATGGATATATTTTTTTCCCCTGACTTCCTATTTGGTTCTTTCTCAGCTTTCCCTTATTTTAACTTTTTAATTCCCTCTCTGATTCCACTGATGTGTTCCACATTTGCCACCCTGATTCTTCAATTTTTTTTCTCATTTTTCTCCTTTATATCTTATCATCCAGTTAGTAAGTCAGAGCAACAATGCAATAATAAAATAATTTCAAGTATCATTTCACTGAGAATAGCATGAGAGTATTCATTTTTCATTGTATTGTTTTTATCTGATGAACTTCAATAGATGCATTCGAAGTATTCTTTCTCGCCTTTTGAACAAATGCACAATTTATTCAATTGTTTTAAAATTATAATATGTGCTGTATATCCTGTTCATCTTCCCCTAACTACCTTGAGAAACTTAACTCTTTACTTAGAAGACAGAAATGATATTAGTGACAAAGTTCAGAAACTGAATTCAGACTGCTCTTTGATGGAATTGATTTATAGTTTTTTCTTCTCTTTTCTTTCTTTCTTTCTTTCTTTCTTTCTTTCTTTTTTTTTTTTTTCTTTTGTCTGTGTGATTCAGGGAAATCTTAACCCAAACCACATGTTTCGTGCATGCACCAAGCCACTCACGCCTTATTGGTAGGTGCTCTGAATTTCTCAGACCCGGTGAGGGGAAAGATGATGCTGATCCCCGTCATGATAGAACATTTATTAAGCTTATTCCAGCATGTAATGTTACTTTACGCCTGTCAGAGAAATATTACCTAGGAAACTATTACTTATGAAAAAGAAGCAACATTATTGTCTTTTTGCTCCTGTAAATTAGAGCACTCCATTAATCCTGCCTTCATTAACAGGTCAGGCATTTGGTATTGCACAATGTTCCAAATACATAGCAGTATGTTTAATACAGCTTCTCTGATGAACTATCGGGTGTTCGTGCCCACCAAGATTGAAAATACTATATGGCTGACATGCCATACAATGGTTTGGGAAGTGTGGGTATTGCTTTTGCGGTCTTGTGACAGAAATACTGACTTCTAGTCTTGCAGATGGTTGTTAGTGCCTGAGGGAGGCAGATTTTCCATTTTCTTATGCTGTGCTGCATCACAAAGCACCGTCCTTGAATATTGCTGTAATGATCACTGGTCTTGCTTTACCTTGCTTTTATGTTAAAGTAAGTTATCAAAATAAATGAATAGATAGATAGATAGATAGATAAATAAGTAGATAAATGCTGTCATACAAAAATAGAAAGGATTTCCTCTTCCTGCCTCAAAAAATGGAAAAATGTGTAGGTGAAGAAGGGTAAACAAAAAATTCATATTAGTTTCATTTTCTGTAGAACGTTTTTTTGTTTTTCCTCTTCTTGCCTCAAAAAATGGAAAAATATGTAGGTGAAAAAGGGTAAATTAAAAATATATATTAGTTTCATTTTCTATACAACGTTTTTTGTTTTTAATTGTGAAAAATTGAGTTCAACTATTAGGACATTTTTAGTGAGAATTTAAAATACATAGATGTTTATAAAAGCTTATACTTATCTGCGTCTATATCTATATCTATTTACCTGTCTATGTATTTTCTGAAATAGAGAACAGTATGTTTTGACATTAGGAAATACACACACACACACACACACACACACACAGAAGACTATGGATTGAAAGACATTGAGTAATGCTTAAAGAAAAACATGCATCCTGAATAACATAGAGTTTTAAAAATTAAAAAAAAAAATACTCCTTGTTCTACCAAATAAAATAGACTAGATAAATGAATATTACTTTCAGAAACTGCATGTTGATATTAAAACTTTATAACTTCTGAAAATAAAAAAAAAATGAGACCTTTTAGTTTTAGAAGTGAAATCTGTAGTCATACACAGTGCTTGCCCATTCACACAGAAAAAAAGATAATAATACAATTCTCTTCACAGATGATACAAAAACAAAATGAAAGAAGTTTCTTTGTTGTAAAAACAGAGTAAGACATTTACTTAAAAATTTTCGTCTCTCTAAATATACCAAAATTTCTTAATGTTATTCGTTAAACACTTGCTTTACATTTGGCTAGCTAAATAACATTTGACAGTTATTGAGTAGAGTAATTGCTTATTGAAGAGCGATTATTTTATAACCATAATTTTGGAAGAAAAAGCAATGAAAAGTCATCAAAATACAACATTGAAAATAGGAATGTTTTATTTGGGATGCTATGATAATTTACCCCTTCATGTGTGTACTGCAAAAACCCACAAAATTGCTACTAACTGTTATGTTTTCCAGAACCAAAAGAAACTGCAAGTTAAGCTCAAACTGAATTGAGATGGAGATATACAACGTTATAGAGATGTACGGGCAACAATTCATTGCAGGATCAAATCCCTCACTGTGTGCTAACACTAAAGATACAGTAAGATATATCTATTTCATTTTGTTTTTTAAAATTTTGACTTAGATATTCTATCCTGATCTGTTGGCATCTTAGTTAAAGTTATTGCATTCAACCTAGTTTCACACTTCAATATCATGGTTCAATTTCTAAGATCATTGTTTTGAGAAAACGAACTAATTTTAACAATTAAATACTCTTTCACTGGTCATGTTATTATTGAAGCTAGAAAATCTTTCAGCTATAAATAGTATTAATCATGTGACTAAAAATGTAGAGCCTCCTTTTTCTGAAATGTACAATAGAAATTTTAATTCTTAAATATGACTTTAGGAAATATGGCTTCTTCTGCACATGGAATACTTATTAGTAAGAGAAATACTGAGTATGAGATTTAATGATTAGGAAATGAATCCTTTGTGCCTCTATTTCTTCTTTGTAAATTAATTCTCACCTATCTCTTACCTTAGATATTTGTTTTCTTAAATAACAGCACTATGGTTAGATTTTCTATTTTTAAATAGAAATATTTCATTTGTATTACATATTCATTCAATGAGTGTTTCCCTGTATTCAAAGAAAAAATTAGAAAAATTTACAGAAACTAAAATATTGTATTCCAAACCATAGCCACATGATGATAATGGAAGTACCTATGAGAATATATTCCTAAACATGAAACATTTATGAATTTTTATAGAAATATTTCATTTTTTTAAGAAGAAGTACCTATTTATAACAAACCTATATTGGAAAATGGGTGTGATACGTATGAAACCATTTTTATCACTTAGCTTTATTTTTATTTAAAAGGTATTCTCTTAAAGCATGTTTTATCTTTAAAAAGCTGTAATTTAAAGCGTTGCTATTTTACCCTCTCCCCATCCCCAACCTACTAGAACTCCAAAAATGCTTTTGAGAAGAGAGGAAAAAAAGGCAATGTAATTGAACAGCTGGAATTTTCAGTGATTTGAAATATTGTCTTACTTGTTGAAGAATACTGAGGAAGCAGAAATGGGGTGGGTCGAAGATGGTTAAAATAGGAGTCACTCGTGGCTCTCAGGTTGTGTTTGATACAAGATATGCTATATTTAGTAATACATTCTGCACTGGGGTGCCACTTAAGTCCTACACTACACTGTAACTTTAACAAAGCATTGTTCCCTCCACAGATTTGTGAGGGGAAATGACACTGACTCACTTTCTTGGCTTTGATGTCTCCAGTAGCAACTTATCCTGGTGTGTTAAACGTGAAGGTAAACCATTAAAAGAGGGCACACCAGAGGTTTAGTTTCACAAACTCATTATTTTTCCTTTTCTTTTCCAACTCCTTCCCTCTTTCTTTATTTTTTTAAGAGGAAAACTAGTTTTTAGTAGCTAGACATGAAAGAAGCACAAAATAAGAATTTAAAATGATAAAGCCTGAATGGAATTTGTATCATTTCCTTTTCTAGCTGTAGCCTTTGTCACTACAATACAAATGTCATGGAAGTAAGAATAAAACATCTCACGCATTAGGATTGAATGATAGCTCATTCATATGACAATGGCTGGGCTGAGGACAGAACATTGCTCAGAATGTAGCCATTCTTGTGGCAAAGATTATGACAAGGAGAGATGGTGCAAAATTAACAAATTCTTGGACCTTTATAAAGAAATCTTATGAGTCTCTCTAATGTTAGCCTTTGTTTTATATTAGCTAAAAAGTAAAAAAGGTGGGGGAGGGGGGCAGGGTCCAGGATGGGTTGGGATGAGAGGGAATCCTTCCTTAAGTCCACATCAAATTTGTTCTGTTTGAGACTTGCCAAATTAGCCTGCTTGGGAAGGTCTCTGTTTCTACCAGTAGATGTCACTGCAAGCAACAGAAATACCCCAGGGGTAAGGAGAGCTATTATTGGGATGATAGAGCCCTAAAGGACACAATGAAAGGAAAAAGGAGAGCATATCAGTGGTAAATTCTGTCTGAAACAACAAAAGCTCCAGATGATTTGGGTTTTAATTTGATCTGATTCGTCCTTGCCATTATGACAGGAATGTCTAATGAGGTTCTGTATAGTGTGGCTTTAGAGCAGAAGCTATTAGGACCTGCTGCCCGCTTCTTTCTGTCCCCTCCTGGATTCCTTGGGCCCAGTGCTCCTTTGGCAAGTAGCTGGGATTGCTATTTAACCCTTGCTTGGGCTTTGCCTCGCTCTGTAATCTGGGTTTAAACTGCAGATGAAAGGGATTTCATGGGAGGAGTTGTGTATTGTTCTCATTGCTACTATTTCAGAGCTGTGAGTCACATTGGATGGGGGATGCCCGTTGCAGGACAGTCTCTCTTACTTCTCCTTCTTGTTCTCTTCCACAGGGGTGAAAGCAAGTGGTGGTTTTTAAAATATTCTTTTTCTTTTGCCCATCTCCAATGCACATGTCTGAGCATTATGATGAGAGTGTGTGTGTGTGTGTGTGTGTGTGTGTGTGAGCGTGCATGCCCATGTTCTGACATTTTGTTCCATCTGGCGATTTTTGCAGACCATGTACAATAAGTCAGCCTCTGGTAAGCAGCTTCAGCTTGAAATTTAAGTGCCACAAAAAAGCACATTTTTTTCTCAGCCAAGAACCTCGAACAGGTTCACATGTGCACTCGTGGTTCTATGTCAGTTCACCCGGGGTTAAATTGCGTAGTTTCAGAGAAGATCTCAGATTAGAAGAGTTTATTGTGGTTATTTTGCCTTCCTCTGGACAACACCATACCCTTTCCTTCCACGCATTCTGCAGGCCCCCTCAAATGTCTTCTTTTTGACGAAATCAAGTGGGATCAAGGCATGAGTAACTTCAAACCTGTCTGAATCTCCATTTCCTCATCTTTTCTCTAATTGGTCCGTAATGGATGTGCCTATCTCGATGACTGTGGCCTAATTAATGAGAGCCAGGTGTACACTGCCCTGATCGCTAAGGCTCTCTGGATCCTGCTTAGGATGGCAATACTGTCGTCCATTTTAACTTAAAGGACTGACTTTTAGCATTGACTGAAGTTCAGATAACCTGGGGTGATATGTTTAGCTTGTCCTGAAGCTTGTCCTAAGAGTGTTCTGGCTTTTTCTGTGTCCCTTGAAGTGCTGGTAAAGGTGACAGCCTCACAGATCTCTTTTGTTCCAGTCTAAAAAAAATCAGTCAGATTTCCATTAGTCCTCATGGCTCTTTTGAACACCAGGCTTTTATTTTACACTTAAAAGAAAATCTGTCAAGTATTTTGGTCACCAAGTATATCCTACCTACAAATGTCAGATGGTGATGATTAGATCCTCTATACTAGACATCATTTGAAAAAAAAATCCAGTTTTCTGTCACTAGTAATTTCTATGCCTTTAAAATAATGATCATTATTTGCAATACGTAAAATATTTTATAGGCTGCTTGGACTGAGCTATGAGAAAAGATTGGATGGTAGGGATATGTAATGCTGAGATCCTCTATGGGAAGAATAAGAACAAATGAAAGGTAAACAAAGCTATTGTGTTTTCTCTTAAAAAGTGTAGGTGAAAAATATAGAACGGTAGATTAAGCTATTTTCTTCCAGCTGCAAAAGGATAGAGCAGATTGAGAATCATTTTCATCTGAATACAAAGTTTACTATAAATTATAAGAAAAAAAATACATATTATTAAGCTAAATGTGATGTTGTCCCTTTAAATGTTCTATCCTTTGCACTTTGCTTGTCTCCCTGGCTCTTAAGATCGTCTGATCCTCTTTTCTGGAATTTTTTCAATTAGTTTTGGATCTGTCACCCTAAATTCTCTGAAATTGCTTATTCGAAGAGATTTCAATATTTACTCTGATGACGTTTTGTGATTCTCAACACATAGGAATTCTTAGTAGTTTTGAATTTACTTTGTATCCTTTAGTCCATATAAATCTGGCAATCAGGATTTCTCTCAGTTTAATTTGCTTTCTGTTGAGGATTTAAATGATATTATCCTGAAGCTTTAGCCAACCACTTACAGTCCCTAATCCTTGGCCTTCCTCACTGGTGAAAGGCTGTTCTCAGTTTTCTTGGTTCAGTTTAACCCTCCTAGTTAATCTCTGACTTCTGGTAAATTGCCATCATGTTTAAAATCTGCAATTGTAACTCTTTTCTTAAAAAAAAAAAAAAAAAAATCCTGCTCACAAAGGGCAATGTGACGAACTTATATCACCTTATTTTTTTCATAATTTAACTAAGAGCAGTGGAAGAAAGTCGCTGCCGATCAGCTCTAGGAGTATCTTAACTGTCATCAGATCTAGAATGAATTTCAGTCAGGATTTTTGTCCTTTCGTAGCACATAAATTGCACTTCTTAATGTTAGAACCAGTCTGACGGTCTCGCTGACACTCTCAGGCTCTTTATAGAGCTGCTGCGCTTAGGCCTTTTGGCTGGGTGGCTCTTGCCTTCCAAGAGGAAATTTATTAAAATGCATTTCAGTCCTACAAAGGTCTATCTGGCACTGTCTGCTGCTTTTGTTTCTCATTTAATTCCAGGTTTCTTCAGTCAGGACTCATCAAACAGATTATTGGCCCTTGCATAATAAGGTGCCTTCAGGGTTAGAGCCAAGTGCTGTAGAGATTTATACATTAACAGGCACACAGCTCTGGAAGACACACTCTACTCAGCTCTATCCACGTAGATGACGTGCAGATCATTCGCTCCACTTCAAGAAATATTCTACAAGTTCTTTTCAGTGGATCTGTTTATTTGGCTGGCTGACTTACTGTGGGGAAATCGCCAAAAGTTTTCTAAAATTGAATCCAGATAAGACAGAATTCCTTTTGATTGGATCTTATCCCTAGGTCGATCAACACTCTTCCATCACGCTGAAAGTTGGCAATTCACTCATAGCACTGGTCCCAAAGGGGAAAACCTTGGTTTTATGCTTGACTCTACTCTGTCATTTATGAATCGTGTAAACATAAATATTAAACTGTCATATTTTCCTTTGAAAAATACAGCAGGGATAAAGTAAATAATATCTATTTAATATTTGGAAGTGTTACTTTCTGATTACCTATTTTCACGTGGCTTGCTGAAAGTCCTTATTAATTGGATGGATTGGGCAATAACTTTCTAAATGTATACATTTCAATGCTTATTTCAGGGAAGCTAAGCAATATTTTATCTCCTGAAAAATGGCATATTGAACTTGACTCTGTCTCTCAATGTGTCTGAGAAAGGAATGGATTTAGAGATTCCTGAGTGACAAAGTTCTTACTCTGCCCTGGTCTAGTTACCTAAATAACTACAAAATAAAATGCAGAGTGGCACTTTTTTTTTTTAAATAAATTTATTGATTTAATTTATTTATTTTTGGCTACATTGGGTCACTGTTGCTGCCTGTGGGCTTTCTCTAGCTGCAGCCAACGCAGGCTACTCTTTGTTGTGGTGCGCAGGCTTCTCATTGCGGCGGCTTCTCTTGTTGCGGAGCATGGGCTCTAGGTGCACGGGCTTCCGTAGTTGTGGCTCGTGGGCTCTAGAGCGCAGGCTCAGTAGTTGTGGCGCACGGGCTTAGTTGCTCTGCGGCATGTGGGATCTTCCTGGACCAGGGATCGAACCGTGTCCCCTGCACAGGTAGGCGGATTCTTAACCACTGCGTCACCAGGGAAGTCCCCCTTTGTTCTAGACTTTTGACTTTCACTAGTATAGAAAAATAATCTCCTGTGAGGTTTAATTTAATCTATCCAAAGAATGCTTTAGGATCTGATGTGCAATGGCTCAGGTGGCAATGAAGTGTCATTTTACATTGTTCAATTGCCTGTGCATTTAGTCCTAAGGATGGAGATCCAGTTTCAGGGCAGAATCTGTATGGTTCTGTGCCCTGACCAAATACCAATACTAAATACAACTGTTAACAAACTTTTTCATTGTTTGGGTTTTTTTGTTTTTGTTTTTGTTTTCTTAACAGGAAAGTGAACTTCTGCTTGGAAATAGACACAATTGTTAGTCATAGGTATTCTTTTTGACTGTCAACACTTTCATTGGCATTCATGAATTATTCCAGTTGCATAGATCTATAAGGAAGTATGGTTGAAACATAAGAAACTATCTTCTGATCCACTTACAGTTGGATAATTCTGGAAACTCTCAGAATTCTTCTCCTAATTCAACCAAAAAAGTCTAAAACAAAGGTAAACTGAAAATTTTCTTTCATAGATCATACTTACTTTTATATTCATTTAATATGTATTGATCTTAGTGATTTACACATTAATGCATCAGTTTGTTAGTTTATGATCCAATTTTCTTGTATCAGGGTAGCATGCTTTACACATAAGCATGATTTGTAATTGGAAAAGGTTGGAAAAAACAAAAAAAGTCCATCAGTGAGGGTGGTTGAGTAGATTATAATTTACTCATTCAATGAACTACTGTGCTACAATAGAAAAAAAATAAAGATGGAAAAACTTCTTATGTACTGATATGAAGAATTCTCCATAAAATATTATGTAAAAAAGAAAAGTCATAGAAGAGTGGGACTTGGTGTCAAATGTAGAGAATATTTGTATGTATTTACATTGGAAGGACACACTAAAAGTCTAACAAAAATGATAATTTTGGAGGCAATGGGGACAGAAAAGGAGGATGGAGTGAGAGTAAAATTTACACTGTGGACCTTTGTTACATTCCATGGTTTTTTATAAAGGCAATACTATTCAAAAATTAAGTAAAGTGAATTTTGTTTGTAACTAGTACTTATTGTACTCTCTAATATTTACTTTTTAAATTTCTTTCACAACATTCATAAAGTGTCTGTGACTCTCAATATAAACAAAGGAAGAAATTTGCAAGGTAGTATGGTTTCTATGAAAGAGAAGACGTGGAAATTAAACCCATGGTCTACATTATCTAGTTGTATCACCTTATAAAAATAATGTATTTTCCTAAACCTCAGTTTGACAAAATGGAGTTAGGAGTGCTTCACAGGATTGTTTTGAAGCTCAAATTACATAATATACCTTAAAATGAATGCAGTTTACTTTTGCTGTTACCATGGTTACTAGAAAAATCAATCTAAGAAAATTTATCTGGAGTTTTCCTGTAAAGAAAAAAAAAATCCTATCTAGAATTATTTCCATTATTTTGTATATCTATGTCATCAGAACTCATGGGCTTCTTCTTGCCACTTACCAAAGACACATGTGCTTATCTACTCAATCATACTGGTGTAAGAGAAATGTGAAAACGATCCACAAATGATAGCCCTAGATAAGTACAGAGACAGATATGTGTACAACTCTTCTTTATTTTCTTTTTTCTATTTCCTTCATCTTTAAGGTAACGTAGTACATTATAGGAACAGGGCAGATCCACAGTTTAAAACTCTTAGCAACTCCTGCGCTTGTAGTCTAGAGTCTGGTTTTGCCTGACTTGAAGTGGACTAGGACAGATAAATCCAGGGTCAGAAGTGCGATGAGTAAAAGTGGGCTCTAATGCATGGTCTAAGGTGGATCCCCACTGCACAAAAGAAAAGGAGTTTTCATGTCTCCTGAGATCAGAGTCAGTTTCAATGAAGACTTACTTCTTAGAGTGGGCCAGAGAAGGAGGAGAAAAAGAGTGAGAAGCTATTATTTCTATTATTACTACTGCTGGTGGGAACAAGATTACAAAAGAATAGAAGGTGCAGTAGGTGATAATGTTTCTGTAGCCCCCGGCTACACAATGCTGTGTGGGAAGCTGCAGAACTAAGGAGCTGGGCTACTGAGACAGAGTTCTCTCTCACCTTAGCTTTCCTCCATTTTGATCCTTCTTTTACCACCTTTTAAAATCTCCTTCACTGGAATTTACCATCAGTCCTCAGAGGGTGTGTAGAAGGTCCCGTAGGGCTTTGCCCAGATACCCTCTTCAAGGAGTGACAGCGTTTCACCAGATGCTGGGTAAGTTGATTGCTGACGTCATGGCTGCATTCTTCACTGGACACTGCCCTGGGAAGCAGAGAACTGTATTGCCCAAGGCTAGGCCCTTTGTCTGGCTGATGATGGAACACAGAGCCCCATTGCCTTAAGTTGGGATAATTCTGAACAGTCATCCAGTTCTCCATATGACTGGCAGAGCCCTCCATTGTACCATACTGAGGGCCAACTTCTTCCTTCCTCCCTCATTTCCTAACAGTGTAGCTGCCAATAGCACTTCCCAACAAACCTTCCAAATACACCTCTGTGTCTGAGTCTGTTTCCAAGAACCCAATCCAAGATAGGCATGCTAGTATCTTCAGTGATGGCAAAGGTGCCTGTGTTTGACTTTAGCTGTTTCTCAGATCATGAACAATTAAGTATATTACTCCAAACTCAAGGGTCCTGACATACAGGATCAATTTGGTTTATTTTCTGTCCTCAGATATTCAGTCATTCCAAGGGGTCTCTTCTAGATTTGGACTGCAATCTTCAAACTCAGAGGACTTTACTACAAACCCTCAGAGAGTAATTCTTACCAAAGAACATTGTTCTTCAGATAGCTTTTCAGAGTTTTTTGGGGGGATCTAATTAATAAAAAATTCTTCTTCAAGTGTTATCATAAATTTTGTTTTCTGTTTGTTCCAGAATAACAACAACCCCAAGATTGATCTTGGAGTTTCTAATATCTTCCATAAATTATAGCTCAATATCTGATTTGGTCACTTATGGAAAATCTGCCTGATTTACTTCATTAGAGAGATAGAAGTTATATTCTTATGACTACCGCTATGAACCTGAAAATGATATTGATATTTGTTTCCTTTTCTGAATCGTAACAGACTCATAACCATTATTAAATGCTAGCTTAAATTCCACAGTTATACCAGAGACCTCGTCTTACTAGACCATTTTCTTCACGATTGCCTTCAGTTTTGAGATTCCAGTAGTCAATTAAATCATGATGACCTACCAACTGCTAATACATGGGCTTCATTTCCCTTACTGATTCTGTACCTCCCAAAGTTGACTGAAGACTTTTAAAGACATTTTTATATTACTCTTGCATTCACTAGAGTATCCAGAGTAGCAGTTATAACTTACGCCAGTTTTAACAGTGACACGCAGTTCATCTGTAAAAAACTAAGGCTGACGTCTAAGTGGTACTAATTATGTTTCTACTCTACAGAGAGAGACTGTAGGGTTGTGGTTAGGGAGTGGCACTCTAACAACAAATTTGTGTTCAGATCCCAGGACCACAAGATTCCAGCTGTTGACTTTGGCATATCACTTAATATCCTTGAACTTTAATATCCTCTTCTTTAAATTTAGCATGGTAAGAATTCTTTTCTCCCAGAATTACTGGACATGCTAACAGCTCACTTAATAACTAAAAGGTATTTATCACGTGATTAATGAATGCTAATTATTATTGTATTAAAATATTATTACAACATAATTTTGGATTCACTGTTACAAAGAAAAGAGCATAGTATTGTATGTAACTGGTATTAAAAATGAAACACTTTTCTATTTAACATCTTTCTGATTATTACTTTTTCTCATTTAAATCACTTTGGTTTATAAATAGAAAGAAATATTTTTAGGGACAGAATGATGTCATAACATAGTCATGGGACCCTTCCTTCCAGAGCAGTATAATATAGGACTTTCTGTCTGAAGAAGGAGTAAACTGTGTTTCTGTCTCCGTTTGTTCATGCTAGGTTTGCACCATCTGACCTTGTCCATCTGATTTCATTGTGCCTTTATTTACACGTGCTATGAACTCCCCTGAAAATATTGTGTTTCATCTTCAGTGTGTTTTACAATAACCCTGAACCAAGATGTCTCATTTCTCCATCCTCCAGCCTTTAATTTTTACTCGCCAAGTGAGGCTGGAGAAGGACCTAAAGGAGACCCATTGTGTCAGTTACCAATTGCTGTGCTACAAACTACCGCAAATTTAGCAGCTTGACACAGCAAATATTTTTTATCTCACAGTTTCTCCAGGTCAGGTATCTGGGCATGACTTACTTAGCTGGGCGCCTCTGGCTAAAGGTCTCTTAGGAGGTTGTAATCAGATTGTCAGTCAAAGCTGAGGTTTCATCCAAAGGCTTTCCTGAGGGAAGTCCACTTCCAAACTGTCTAGCATAGTTGTCTGGATTCAGGTCCTCCAGGGTTGTTACACTGAGGGTCTCAGAGGCTTTCTGAACGTTGCCTGAAGCCCTCCTTCTTGTCACAAGGGTGTCTCCCTAGATCAATGAACAAGATGGCAGAAATGACATTCCATCACCTCTGCCACCTCCTGTTCTCTAGTAGCAAGTCATAAAGTCCAACTTTCACTCAAGGTGAGGAGATAACAGAAGGGCATGAATACCAGAAGGCAGGGCTCACGGGGGTCATCTAAGAGGCTGCCTAACTAACCAGTTGTGATTGAGATGTGCTTTGTTTACCAGGCTGCATCTATAGAAACATGTTAAATACAATGCTGCTTCTTTATAAATATTTTAAAGAAATATTTTCTATGATGTCTATTATAATAATTTCCTGAACCTCCCTCATGTGTATACATTTAGTCAAAATTGTAGTATTTTAACGATTGTCTAGAGCATTGTGATTCATAATGTGGACTGGAAATGAGAGAACTTGTTTATTTTTATCCTGGATGCCTCATGTACTTACTGTTGACTCTCACTTAGAAAGTTGCTAAATAGCTGTCTCTTTCTCACGCAAAAAAAACAGGGCAACAATTTTAGATTACAAATAGTTGGACTATGAGTAACATTTTTATAAAGAGCACTTTACAGAGTGCTTTGGAATCATCTAAGTGGTCTTAATACCAGTAATTTTTAAACAACAAAAGCCACTCTCGCACTTGAAGTTCCCAGATATATGTTAAGTTTTGTAATAAAAATTTACTGGCAGAAAATTCTTGATTCCCTTTACTTGACTTTCATGTAATTTTAAGGTGACTTTGGGGATTCCTATTAGTACCTGTGTTTCATTTATAAACATGAAGAGTGCAAATAGAACAAATGATCAGCTCAATAACATTCACCCGAACAGAGAACTGACGTTTTAAGCCAGTTACTTCATACCCTGACATTCCATTTTCTTCTCTTAAATATGAGTTTTGTGGACATTTAATGACAGCTATCTCAACTTGTAAATGCAAAGCCAATATATCTTGAAATAAAAACAGACTCTTTAAGTCATATTTTGGCATTACAAAGTTAAAATTAGATCCCACTTCAAACAGGCTTCTTTAATTAGGAAATATCCCAAACAAAAGACCTCACTTCCCAAGGAACATTGAACCATTATGCTAATTGGAATGGCCACTGTATAAGCCTTGGGTGGATCTGAAGAAAGTAGTTGTTATTCTGGCCCGAGTTTCCAACCACACTCATTTTGTTAAATTGCATTTCTTTAGGAGAGCAGTCTGATAGGCTACAAGTGTTACTAATTCTATTAAATATCCCCCGTTTTCATTATTCTTTCATACTTAACGATCAAAAACCTTAACCACTGTCTATTTTTAAATGATACAGTTCCATAAACAGATTGAAATACTTGAATAACCACTTCATGATAATTAGGTTTTCCTGAGTGACCACCCTGTTCCTTTTAATTTTCCCAAGCTGCAATTCTACGTTATGCAAATCATAAAATGATGTTTTGAAAAATATGTAATTTTATAGTTGGCTTGGATATTTTAATCTGAAAATTGACAGGGATGATATATACGCTTATAGGACAATAGGTTCAGATCTAAACAGCCCTATAACAACAGGTTAAGCAGTATATGTCTCTTTTCCCACACCTTCTTCTTCCTCCCCTACTTTTACAGTGTCTGTGATCCAGAAGGACCTGTCCCTACTCCCCTGAAGGAACATTTCAAGGAAAGCAAAGGGTGGCAGATAATCAGAGACATAAAATTATTTTGAAAAGCTTAATGAACCTAATTTTTATCTACTGATGGAGCCATTTCCAATATGTGTTTGTGTGTGCTTACGTGTATGTGTGAAACATTTGCCAATATTATAAACAATCCAGAAGGGAAATTTTAACTGGGTTCATTTTGCATTACCAATTAGAAATTTCCAGTGTTTTCTTCCCTTCCATAATTAAGCTTCTTTTGCACTGTTTCCACATCTTTTCCCAAGTTTCTTCCCTTTCTTTTACTTGACTTAATTTCTGATCTGCATGTTAACACATTTTCTTTTGTTCAGGTTTTTTGTTCATAGATTCTCCATCTCTTCAACAGGTCACATCAGAGTTTATAATCTCTGTATTTGTAATTTTAACAAAATGTACAGCATGCCAAATTTAAATATGTATTCATTTAACATTTTTCTAAACTTACCTTTTTTCCTGTTCTTCCATGTCTTATTTTTTCCATGTGACATCATTTTATGTTCTTGTCATCTTCCACTTTATCATCTTTTCTCATTTGAATTCTTCTTATTTGAATCCATATCTGGCCACAAGTAACTAGAAGTCTTGAAACAATTTCTTCTTTCAATGAGCTTTTGTTTTGTTTTAATTTTTTCTTGAATTACTTTCTTTATTCCTGTTCCTATTTAAAGGAAAAATTAATTAAAAAGAGGACCTTGGATAAAAGGTGCTCTTTCATCTTTTTAAAATTCTTTTTATATTCTCCAGAGCATCAAAATACAAAACACTGTATATGCAAGGTTCGTAATTAAATATTTCTTTGTACAACCCTGAATCAAAAAAGCGGTAGTTAATGACTTATGAGCATATATGTGTATATATTGTGAATATATATATATATATTCCTCTCTCCAGAGATGACACCACTAAAAACTTGGCTTGCATCATTTAAATAATTAAATCATTTAAATATTTTAATGAAGATATTACTTTCTAATTGTATATGCATATATTTTAATGTGTGCTTTCAGTATTATAATAAAAAAGTTGGCCTGTTCCCTACAAAATATTTTGCATCTCGTTTTCACTTAAGTGAAAATAGACATTTTTATGCTTATGCTTATAATAAAATATGTATAAACCTCATTTTTTCTAATCCTGAACTATGTAGACATGCCATAATTTATCTACTCAGTCCTCTGCTAATGGGCATTTATATTACCCAATGTATTTCTATTACAAACAATGTTGTAGCAGCAACACATCTCAAAAATCTCTCTCTTTACATCATGGGGGTATTCCTGCATGATAAATTCCTAAACTAAAATTGTTGCGTCAAATAGTCATAATAATTTCCCTTCCAAAATATTGTATTCATTTATATCTCTATCAATATAATGTGTGAGATCACCATCATTCTAAATCAAGTAAAGTCATCTTTAGGCTTTAGTTTCTGATTTTCTTTTTTTGATCCCTAGCAAAACTGAACCAGGTTCACACATTTATTATCATTTTTATGCATTTTCTCTAAATACCTATCTCTTGAGTCCAATTTACTGTATTTTTGGTCCTTTCTTATTGCTTTCTATTACATGATTATTTAAAGTTTATTTTTGGTTTGTGTTGCAAGTTCTCTTTCACGTTCTTGTCTTTTTAATTGGTTTAGGATTCTTTTTGTGGAATATTGTCATTTATAAAGGAAGTTATTGACAATCCCTTTCAAACTGATATTTCTGAATCTAATAGTTGAATTACTCCAGAAATGTGTCCCTCACACTTACATGCCTCATGGGAGAGAGAGAGAGAAAGAGAAAAAGGAAGAAAGAAACAGAGAATCAGAAATACCGAAACAGACAATTAATACATGATAGACTTCAAAGCCAAATCACTCATAGAACATTGACCAAAACTTGTTAAATTGATGCAACTATTTTAGAATGGTGTGCTGCACATTGTGGAGATCTGGAATAGCTTTGAAATCTCTACAAGGAACAGCCCAAATGACAAATGAATAACATCAACCTGCTCACTTATAAACATACAACACGCCAAAGGAAATCTATTAAAAGTAAAATAAGTCAGTAATCACTAAGCATTATGTAAAAGAAAACATTTATCATAAAACTCTCAGGTCCAACAATGAGTATTTTCTAATGACGTTTTCAAATTGGGGATTTTTCACGGAATTCAAATTACTCCATCAAACCCAAGTAGATTGCCTTCTGCAGGTAAGAATGTGCTCTGCCTGAAAAGGGTGTTTGTGATTAGGGCGCTTTGTTCCTTAATTTGTTAAGTATGCTCTGAAAATTACAGTGACAAGGTGTATCCTTGTGAGTCTTCCTAGTTCATGCAATCTGGGACATCCTTACTTTCACAGCGGCTGCCACACCTTCTTCATTTCCTCCTCCTCCTCCTCATTCTTGAGCTATTTCAATACTGATAGCTGTGCCAGGGTAATATTCAGGTTATGAAGGTATGGTTGTAGTAAAATGTTAGCATGTTTATTGTTCCTTGTCATGCCTTATTTTGTCCATTTGGAAACTTTTAGAGAAACTGGGATGAAGTTGGGCGTGTGTTCTTAGGTATAATAAAATACTCTGCTAATCCCAGCTCTTTTCTGGTCATTTTACTGCTTATCCAAACATAGCAAGCATCTTACAAGAGGGCTATGGAATTTTGTCTCCTCTAACAAAATCTTCCTTTTCTTTTTCTTTGTCCTTCTAAAAAACTCAGAAAATGGGAAAGTTGAGGCTTCATGCATGGCAATTGCCTTCTCTATAATTCGATAGTAAGGCATGTGTTGTATGTGTGGGTGCGTGTGTGTGTGTTCATAAGAGTAAATACTTCTCTCCTGGGCAGTAAGACATTTATGAGGGAGTCGGTTGTTAGAAAGAGTCATCATACTAGGTGATTGAGATGTGGGCATACAGGAAGCTAGCCTGGGATTCTTCTGGTTACCAGTTTAGAGTTGGGAATCCCTTTTCTGTCTTTACTTACTCATCCCTATCTATCACAGAATACACAAGTGTACAAGAAATACCTCCAATTGTCTCCAAGTTTACTAGTACTAAATACTATGGGGACTTTGTAAAACTACTGCTGGGTTAAAATTAAACACTTCTTGGAACTCTCATTACTTAATGTCTAGTGTATCTTGGTTAGTCCAGGTAAAGGTTATCCTTAAATAGGAATTCATCAAGCCTTTCTGAAAATTCGACTAAGTATGAGTCATCATCATCCTGATGCCTAGATTCTTTTATTAAGCAACTTAATATTACCTAAAATATAAGATATATATTAACAAAATATATTCACCACGTAGAAAGTGCCATGCCCTTCAATGCTATGAAGATACTATGAGATGTTTGTAGTTTATTACCCTAGAAAGGAAAACATTTCACCACAAACCACAGTAACCATAGTTGAGAATACTTTTTAAAGGGCACATCTGAGGAAGAAAAATGCATGACAATACTAATCATCCTGACACCTTAAGACCAGTGTGCTATAAGAAAGGTGTGTGTGTGTGTGTGTATGTGTGCACCTGCACACACACCATGTCTCTCTTAACCCTCTTAACCTGGAATATAGTACTTGATCAGTTAAGTTCTGTTTTCAGCATAAGAGTAGAATATACTGAATGGGTGGTTTTATTCATCTCACTGTCAATATGTTTGTCAGTAGTATTTTTGGTCTATAACTTTCTCTGAACCCCTTATTTGTTGTCTCTAAATTTCAGGTAACCCTTAGGTAAGTCTCTCAGTCTCTTTCTCCCTTTTCATCTTTCAAAAGGAAAGAAGGACACTTGGTTTGATGTGTCTAACATCCTCAGGAAGCCAGGGTGAGAGTTTGACAGAGACTACATGACTCTAAGAGGAGTTCTCAATTCTGTGGAGACAATGTATGGGAACCAAAGAAAACTGGCTATGTGTTTCATATTCCAGTAAAACCCCATTTGTAATAAAGATTGAAAAACTGAGCATAGAATTCAGATTTTAACCTTGTGCTATTTTTCAAAAAGTTAACACTACATGAATATGGTATTATTTACCAAATTATACTAATTTGAGCATTCTCATTGATTTCTGTCTTATAATATTTTGTTACCTTTAAAAGAAAATTGCTTTAAATTCAAATATCAGTTTTTCATGGCTTTAGCCACATTTCTTCAAATGTTTTTTCAGCATAGATGTCTGAAATATTTACATGATTCCCTGAAAATTTGGGTTCGATTCCCCTAACACCTAGTATTATTGTAAAAGATTGATAATATCATTGCTTAGAGTCCCCTGGATTTATTGTCACATTAGATTCTGGAGCAGATATTTTTCAACTATATTTTAAATACATAATTGTAGTCAATTTCTTGGCAATATCTTTTACATTTATTTTATAATATGCCTTCCCTCATATTATTAAAATTCACAACTTCTCAATGTTATACTTCAACATTAAATAAGGATGCTTCCACACCCCACCCTATGGGAATGTATTATTGTGTTAGTAAAATGTTAACTCAGATAGGTGTTCATGCATTTGAGAGTTCTAAGTATCTCTTAGAATATCCTGGTGCAGTCACCACTTACCACCACCAAATGGTTTTTTCTAGTTCTATAATATGTGGCAATTTCATATGAGGCTTTTGCGGACTGTCTGTGGCTTCTTCATCTGTGGCTAAAATGTTTGTTGCTTTTGCAATTTGCACTGATTGCTTAAGAAAAGAATGGTTTGTTTTGCAAGGGCTGCTTTTAGTTTAGTGGGTTCTGTGCATAGTTAGCTACAGTGCTTTTATTTTGTGGTGATGGTCCAGATTGTGTTTTTTGGAGGCATTTATTGCATTCTTACAAATTACACATGTTGCAGAAGGGCTGTTTTTATCCATACATGGAGAAAAGACACACACAGTACTTGATTGAGTAAAAACCCCAATGAAATAGGATGATGTCTCCCTGTCAAATAAAGAAAAATGATGGAATTAAGAAGGAACAAAGAAATACTTTTCTAGAGTGCTTATTCCAAGTATTAGAATATTTCTATATTTTAAATGAGCTTAAGTACATTTAATGTTGTTTTGATATCCTTAGTAGCTTCAGGGAGAATATCAGCCTGGATGACCTGTTCTGTGATAAATAAGAATAATGTTCATGTTATATTGTTATTTTATGTCATCTACTAGATGATCTGTAGTTCATGTTAAGTGGTATTTACAAACATGGTCTTATTTAGGTCTCAAATAGCATGTTGAAAAATTACTATTTTCTTCTCTTTTGCTGAGAAGGAAACTGAGCCTCTGGAAGTTTAGTAATTTGACAAAATTTGTGTGCCTAGTAGCAGGATCAGAATTTTAATTTAGCTCTGATTCCAAATTCTCTGCTTACTTTGCTCTATAATCTCCCTAACAACAATTACTCCAATATATTTATGTTTTCCATTTGGGAACTCCTTGTTACTCCTTATCTTTACAAGTAGCTTAATGAATTTTTTCACTTAGATAATTCCAAAAAATGAAATAATAAATGGAGCCTGCAAAAAATAAAATAAAATTAGCTATGCCATCACCACCCAAAATGTCAAATGTAAACACAGAATTGACCAGCTTGATGTTTGATTAGTTGATGATTGTCTATTTCAAGGAGAGGAAGAAAAACAAAGAAAAAAAGTAAGAAAGAAAGGAAGGAAGGAAGAAAGAAAGGAAGGAAGGAAGATGCCAGCACCTACACACTTGGACAACATTTGCCTATTAACTTAAATATACCGAAGGGGCTACATCTTCCCTCTTGTGAAAGAAGACATTATTCCACAGATAAATATTGATAAGGGCTAATGACCCAGAATAACCTTTATTCATCCTCTTGACAGTAATGACCGTGATCCTCTATGCTTTCCTAGCAACTTTTTTGTATTTGTATGTGTTTGCTCAGTTGCATGTTAATTACTTTTCATATCTCTTCCCCCAACTAGATTGTATCCTGAGGCTTTTTCAGATTCCTATTTGTCCTCTCTGATAGGCACATAACACTTCTCCTAGCACAGAGAATTCGTAATGCTTAGAATTTGCACAAAGCTGTTGCTTGAATGAATGTCTTTAAATTCAACAATGTAATGATAATATTTGAATCTGCATTAGTTTCTCATTGTCTACCTACATTTAATATTTCTGTTACTGGGAATATCAATATCTATTTTAACAGGGGTATTAGAACCTCAAAATTGCTGGCTATTTAAAACAGGCTTTTTGATAATTTTTTGGATAATGATGGTGATTATGATGATGTTGATGAAAATGATGATCATTATCAACAATTTCATCATCACCACCACCATCTAATAAGGTGAGTATTACTGATTCAAACTGAGGGGTAAAAAGAACACTGCAAGAGGAAAAGAGTGGATCTTAATTACAAGGACTAATAAAAGAGAATCATACATATATTATATACTGAGGTGAAAGAACATGAGATTTACCTTCTGAAGATCAGGATGCCTATTTCTGCTACCTAATGGATAAGTGATCTTGGCTCTGTAATTTAGTCTCTTTAAGTTTGTTTCATTATCTTTAAAATGGGGAAAATAATAATTTCCACCTCTAACTATTCTAAGGATCAAACCGGACACTCTTTTTGAAAGAGTTTTGTAATCTGCATTCAATATACAAATGTCAGCTAATTCTATTCCTGAAATTCCTTGTCTAAATGCATCAGTAAATATAATTTAATTGCTAGTTCTCTGGAAGCCCCATCTCTTTCGTTAATCCAGGTCAATTTTCTTTTAATATCTCATTAAACAGATTGAGAGTTAATTCCTAGTATGATGTGGACCACTTAGTACCCCATATTCTCCAAGAGATTATATTTATTCTTGGCATGTCTCACTCTGATTTCCTGCTTCTGAGGAATTCACAGTCTTTGACGTTGGCTAGTTTCCTATATCTCTATGCATCGTGTAAACATCTTTATCCTCCAGGACCCCTCACCTTGCTTCATCTCATAAAGCAACAGTAGCACAAGGTTCTTCTGTTAAACAGATTTCTGATGATGATTTGGAGTGGAATTTTAGAACACACATTAGGCAGACACTTTAAAATTGAATATCGATCATTACTATTCTTAAAAAAAGAACAGTCATTAACCCTTCTTTACCCTGATGGATTTTTTGCTGTTCCTGTCTTCTTTAAGCGCCCGCTGCTGTCTTCTCCCATCGTTCTCTCCACAGAGATTCTTTTCCTTCAGCTCTGACTCCTCTGCTGGTCCTCTTCTTCTGACCCTCCTGGGGAAGAAGTGCTGTACTTGTTCAACTGCTCTGCAAAGTGAATGAACTCTTTTGTCAGAACCTATTTAACTAGACTCTACACAGAAAACATTTGCTTTTCAAAACCATGTGAGCCAATTAATGTTTTTGCTTTCAGCTTTTGCCTAAAAGGTAAAAAAAAGTTCTGTCTCGAAATGGATTGTGGCTTTTCTCTTATGTGAACTTGTACAAGCTGAAGACAGCTTTTAAACTAATGTTTTCATACTTCTTTGCCTGTTTATGTGTTAAATATTTAAGACAAAATGTACGAATGAGCCTTTCCTTCCTATTCCATAGAGCTTAATTTTGCCTTACTTTTGAAAACATAATACGAGTCAAAATTTATAATAATAATGTTTTAATTTATTTACTCTTTATTAAGCACTTACTCTGTTCTCTGCTGGCACTGTCGATTAGAATTCTAATGAGGAAGAGCTATGTAATTTTTCAGTGTGTAGTATCCATGTTAAAAAATCATAAAAGTAATTTTAATAACATTTTAATTCAATATATCCAAAATTTTAGCATTTAAACATGTAATCACTATAAAACAATAATGAAACATTTGACATCCTGTTTTTTGTATTACATCTTTAAAATCTCTTGTGTATTTATCACCAAATATCTCAGTTCACTTTCATAGCCAGCAATAGCTGTGTGTTGCTGGTGTCTACGCTGTAGCCCAACACTATTTCTAGCACAGGTGACTGCTGCATGTCGTATCTCGTACAATTCTCACAATGGTCTGATTATTGATGCCATTGACAGATAAGGGAAAGGAAACCCAGAGAAGTTAATTAAGATGTTTAAAGTCACACATCCATCTGAAGGCCAGAAACTGAATTTAGCCCATTGTGACTGCAGAGTTTTTGATCTCAATGTTATGTTCCTACTTCTACACTTACTTAAGTATTATTAACATTTGGCTAAGTCTTTGATAAACTCAGACTTAGGTACCCTTTCTTGTTTTACTGCTTGTGTGAATTTGGTAAAGAATGCTGAATTGACATGTCTGTGGACTAAAATGTTTCTGTGGTCAGAATGTTATTATAAGAATGGATTTAGGTTGCATAAGTACATGCTGTTCTTTTGAAATGATGTACCTTAACACTGCCCCAAAGGGATTTTATCTATGCAATTCTTGGCCCTTCTACTGAGTCAATCAAAAAGGGAACTGATTTGTGGGTGGGAAGTGGGGTTGAACTCGGTGGAGAGCCTACCACATTTTAGTAATTACTGGTTTCATGTTAATTTGAGGAATCAAAGTTGCATCTTGTATTATTATTCCTTCCAAGTTACTTATGTTCCTTTCTTTAAAAAGAAAATAAAAGGTAATATTTGTGAAGCAGTTAACTCTGCGGGCAACAATATTCTTTTCAAAATTTATCTTAATTTTGTTTTTAATGGTAATTTTTCCAGGAATATTTGTTTATTCTTTCACTAAGAATTCTAAGTAGAATTATTTAACCAGATCACGTAGCTTTATTTGCAGTCACTTTTTTGCATATAGGGTGCCAAGAATATTTCAAACAGAAACCTCATACATTTTTACTAGCATTCTATTGAAGTGACTATCATGGAGAACCTTCTCCCCGGGCTACAAATGAGAAGTGGAGGCTGTGTGATGTTCCCCATGTTGGAGGCTCTTGATGATGGAACTGATGGAGAACTTCAACTGGGTTCCATCAGTGGTCATTGCCTAAGCAGCCCTTTTCTAGTAAACTGTTCTCTCTGGATTTCCTGGAGTTCATTTAGTTGCATCATGTCCATGGATATGTTGTGCACCTTTGTCAATTTTCAGTGTAACACTGGGAGAGATGCTGAAAGTCAGGGTGACAGTCATACATCTCTTGCACTGACTGCCCACATGAAGGATGTAGCAGAAAGAAAGTCCTGTGTAGTTTACAGAAGATGGAATAAGTTCCATATGTTCCTTACGCAGGCAGTCTTTGTGTACACAGTCAGGGCTTTCCCAGTGCCTATATTTAATTTCCACACAAAGTATGGGCTTTTCTAAAACCCTCACCACATTTTACTGTGTGCATAATTCAGAATATTTTCCTTTATGAATCACACATTGAGAAAAATAGTGTTCTACCCACATGAACTATTAATTTATTTATTTACTGAGGACCAATTTTTTTTTCATTCTTCTTTTTCTTTCTTTTCTTTTTCTTTCTATTTTTTTTTTTTTTAAACAAATTCACATTCAAGTTTCAGCTTAAACCAATCAATAAAAAGAGTAGATTGATTCTGCCACTGCCTTTCCTCTGTCACTAGCCTCCCAACCTTAACATTCTTCTTTTGTCTGGGACTGCCACTCAACTAGTGGTAGGGGGATCCTATGTTATCTGTAGGTAACAATCTGTCAGGTTTCGGAGGCCCAATTCTAGAGATCCAAGAAAGTAAGATTGCCCAGATCTTCTTCTTTGGCCAGGCTTATCAGTCTAGAAATTGGTTGCATACAAATCGAGTACCCAGTACACACCCCGATCTGATGAGCTTTGGCTAAGGGGCAATTTTGGACAAGGAGTGGGGGTGAAGATGCAGACAGTTGACCTCAGACAGTGACAGCTGGTGGACAGATATGGTTCCTGGTCTCTCTCTTTCAAACCTATAATTTGATTTATCTTCTCTCTCTGTCTCTTCCCACACAGTGAACATAACTTGTAATTTGTTCAGCAATAGCATTGCTTTAGACCTTTTCCACTGTTTGTTTTGCAACCCCTCTAAATCCCTGTGTTAAATTTAAGTAATAATAGCAGTTATAAAGAAAAGTCTGAGCATGCCCACTGTCCTGGTGACCTTCACATTGTAAATGTGTGAAAAGTAAGATAATTAAGTAATAATGAATTAGTTCTTTTACAGAGAAAGGAATTACACTTATTGAGAATAATATCTATCCCAAGTATTTGCATGTAATCTCCCTTAATCCTCACCTGAAGCCACTAAGGAAGGTATTATTCATCTTTGTCTTGCATTTGATTAAACAGGCTGGGAAACAAGTAACTCTGATTACAATCAAGCAGCTAGTAATGGGCAACAGTATAATTTGAGGTCAGGTCTTTCTGTTACTGCAACTCCTGCTTTTTCTGCTACATTCCTCTGTGCTGTAAGCAGAAACTCAATCTACTTGAGAAACTAAGCAGACTCTCCTTTTTTGCTCAATTTAATTTTATTTGCAAACATTATTCATAACCAGAGAGTCACTGGAGAGAATATATCTCTCCTTGCACCTCAATTCCCTAAAGAGAGAGAGAAAAAATCTGGATTAAAGTGTGTGTGGGGGTGGTTTAACAAAATAATTGCACAGTCCTTCTCTACTAACAATTTCCTAAAGAGTTCATTAATATGCTGCTAAGAAAAGAGAGTGACCTTCTCTGAAAATGATCTTCCATAATAATAATGATAACATTATTTTTTTTTATCATGATGTGTCTATAATGGAAGTGGTGGAACTATTTTTTCCCTTAAACATATGGTAAATAACATATAGTCACAGGAAAAGCAATAAATTCATTATTGGTATTAGTAACCCTTTCGAATTTTCAAATATTTCTGTAATAGAGACCTTTTGCTTATAATTCTTTTTTTTTTAATTTTTAAATTTTATTTATTTATTTTTTATACAGCAGTTTCTTATTAGTTATCTATTTTATACATATTAGTGTATGTACATCAATCCCAATCTCCCAATTCATCCCACACCCCCCTCCCCCGCGCTTTCCCCCTTGATGTCCATACGTTTGTTCTGTACATCTGTGTCTCTATTTCTGCCTTGCAAACCGGTTCAATGATAAAATTCTTTATGGAAGATTTCTTGCCCACACAATGGATATTTTTGCCTTTTGATATTATTTTCCTTACCTATAATGCATACAAATATAAATCAGTTATCAATATTAACATAACTTTATTTTCTGAAATATGATTGTAGTTATGTCAAATTGTCCATTTGTATCCCAGTGTGATTTCTCCTTTTTCTCCTTTTTCTTTGGTTATCACTATTGAAAAAAAAAAAAAAAAAGCATTATCAAGATCCTCTTATCAGTCTCATTGATATCACTATTTATCATTATCCTATGACTTTAAGTTTACAAAGAGTTTTTAACTTTTTTTTTCATTTAGCATTATATTATACAAAGCCTGTTTTGCTTTCACTTTCCATATCTTCCCCTATAAACATTTCTCTTATTTCTGTAACCACCTTAAGGGAATTTGGCAAGAAAAAGTATAAAAGATATATGAATCACTTCCCACCCTCCAATTAACACATGAAGAGAGAACTTAGTGAAAACAGTAATTCCTCAGGCATATGTGGTTTTTGTTTTTAAGCCAACATAGTTTCCCTCTGAGTTCATCAGCTGCCATTTTGTAAAGGAATCTTTTGCCTGCAAGAATCTACTTTAAGTGTTTTAGCAAATTAAAAGTCATGCTACTCTTATTTAATTTAAGGGCACACTCTGCACCTGATCTGCAGGATTTTTAAAGAACCACCCTCACTGGCAAAAGCCCCAGGAAATCACTATGAAACCAGTCCTCTGGGAAAAGCAATCTTTTAATGCTTGCTCTATGCACATATATATAAATATATATATATATATATATATATATAGTTATCAGTATTTTATAGCCATACGAAAAATGAGTTCTAAATTCCACTAAGTCTGCGATTTTCAGAATTATAGGTAAGCCACTATTTAATGGGTTAGGATATCAGTTTATTAATAGTTGGTAGTAGTGACCATTGAGAAAACAATATCAGTGTGCATTGTATATAATATAGGTAAGCATTGTAAGTTGGTCACAGTAAGCATCAAATTGAAAAATCTTAGCATTCATTGCTCAAAGTAAAATTAAGCTCCCTATTGTGAAACTTTTTTTTCAATTGTATGTACATATGTCAGTTTATAGTGTGTGTATTAGATCATTATGTAAAATAAATTTCACTGTAAAAACATTTGAAGGTCACAGAAATTCATCAGCATACATTTTAACTATAAGTAGCTTTTTCATTTTTTCTCTGTTGCTTCAGAGATTGGGGTACTAAATGAAGACTCTACTTTCTGTCTGGCCAAATGTAATCAAAGGTTAGAGACTGGCAATCTTTTAGATGTCATATACTTGCTTAGATCTTTGATAACTGTGTTTTTAAACCATTAGTGAAAAAAAGTTTTCTTCCTGATTTTGTGTTACTGAAAAATTCCTCCTGCAACACTTTTAATATTCTCCAGAAAAAATAAGTACAACAATTTATAGAAAACCAAAGGATACAAATAAATCAAAATTGTACTATAGTGACTCTGGTATGTATGGTAGATATATATAAATCTGTGCGTGTGCATATACATATATGTATAAATGTATGAACACATACGTGCACACACATGCACACATGCTGTCAAAGAAAAATTGCACTGGATGGAGTTAAGTAGATGAGGAAGACTTTATTCAAAACTTTTGTAATAGAGGTCAAGATGATTGCAATACAAGAGAAAGAGAAAACTCAACTCCTCTGAAGCATAAGGTGGGAGAATTTTTAAGCACTGGGATGAGCCACTGGAAAAGTAGCAGAGAACGTTAGAGGAGAGATTGGTCAACGTGATTAGGGTTTGCTCATGTCTCCCATCTAAGTTAGGCTCCTACCCTCCCACCGAAAGTAGGAGACAGGGGCTCTATCTTTCCTGATGAGTCCCTGTTGCCCAGGTCCTTGAGAAATATAGTCCTGGAATAAAACTGGCCAGAGGCTGGGATAAAATTTACATCTGAAAGGGACAAAGAATTAACAATTGCAAGTTTTCTAAAGGAAATGTTCTAAGAAAAGGGAGGTTAGGGGGTATACAGTCAGGAAGAAACCTGTCTAAGTTTAATCAAGTTGAGGGGAATATTGAGGCCTTCTTGGTCAATACACACCCACACACAAACACACACACATACAGGATATGGGATTAAATCTTTCAACAGGCAAGAATTTATTTAAATAATACTGAATTATCATTGTAAGGTATGTATATGATCATATAAGGTATATATATGATAATATAATAATACATATGTTGATATATATTGATACATATAATAATGCAATGATAATATAAGGTATATGTAATATTGATATATTGATACATATAATAGTACAATGATAATATCAGGCATATATATATATATTATATATATATATATATATATATATATATATATATATATATATATATATACACTTAAGTTACATCAAGATAAAATGCCGGATATATATATCCGGCATTTTATCTTGATGTAACTTAAGTATTTCTATATATTATTCCCACATTTGGGAGCAGAAATGTTGAAGTTATATCAAGATAAGAAGTTATTTATTAACAGCAATGCTTTTTCAAGAATCTATCAGGCAGCATTTGGAGGAAGAATAACCTTACACTGTTATAGTCTCCACAAATATTGCACACAATGATTTAAATGTTAAAGCTCTCACATAAGAAGAGGGGTATTCATATTTCCATTTACAGCTTGCAAACAATCTAAAAGTTGCTTTTTCTGAAAAAATGTGTGGGCCATCAAAATTCTATTTTCCCAGAAGATCTCAGGGATGATCATAGTGAAAATATAAGCACCTGGAAAGAATATTAGTAAACAGTGGTTAGCAAGATTTCAATGAGGTAGAAAAAGGTTAAGTTAAAAAAAAAAACAACTAGGTAAATGGGGAAATATTAGTAGACTTTGTGAAGTTATTGGAGAAAATACCAACTCTCTAGAAATCAGTTTATGGGAACTCTCATTTCTGATCTTAACTTTTTTTAAACATATAAAGTAGAAACATCTCTCTTTTCCATTGAAACAAACAATAAACCTAAAAAAAGGATCTGGGAAGAGAATAAAGAAGAGAAAATTCAAAAGTTGACTATTAGAGAGATGATGCATATTGCAAGGATGCAGCTCTAGTTCTTCTACGTGAATTATTAGTAATTATTATCAAATGCTACATATATTGTATAGCCTGTCACATAGAAAAAGCTGTTATTATAATATAGAATATAGTGTTATTTTTTATGATATTCATTAAGTTATTCTTAATGGATATTTTTATATTTTCCACCAAGTCCTATGTTTTAAAAATTCCTTTCAAATATAAGGATTTCCAACTGACAATTCTAGTCAGCATTCTGGTTTTCATAATGAGCAAGACTGAGTAAGAAGCATATACAAAATATTTTCCTTCTTTACAGTTACTATTCAAAATGCAACTATACAAAGGTGTATAAGCCGCTCTACTGTAAGAATCATTGTAATTATTGATTCCTAAAAATTATTAATAAAATATTTTACATTTTTACATTTCCTTTTTTATACCAAATCTTTGAAATAAAGAGAAAACAAAGTCTAACCACAGTAAACTGAGATTCACTTACTTATGGGATAATATAAAGAGGTAAATCATGCAGGCATTTGAAAAAAAAAGTCAAACTTTTAAAATAATAAACTTTATTTTTTTAGAGAAGTTTTATATTCATGGCAAAATTGAGTGAAAAGAATGAGAGTTCCCGTATACTCCCAGTTTCCACAGCCTCCTCCACTATTAATATTCCAGACTAGATGGTACATTTGTTACAATCCATGAACCTACCCTGATACATCTTCATCACCCAAAGTTCATAGTTTACATTCATGCTTGCTGTTGTACATTCTATGGATTTTGACAAATGTATAATGATATGTATCCTCCATTGTAGTATCTTACAGAATAGTTTTACTGTCCTAAAATCCTCTGTGTTCTGCCTACTCATCCATTTCTTTCTCCCCTTGGCAACCACTAATCTTTTTTATTATCTCCACAGTTCTGCTTTTTCCAGAATGTCATTTAGCTGCAATCATACAGTTTGTAGCCTTTTAGATTGGTTTCTTTCTCTTAGTAAGATGCACTTAAAGTTTGTCCACGTGTCTTCATGGCTTGATAGTTCATTTCTTATTAGCATTGAATAATATTCCACAGTCTGGATGTACCACAGTTTATTTATCCACTCACCTACCAAAGGGCATCTTGATTGTTTCCAAGTTTTGCTAATTATCAATAAAGCTGTTGTAAACAGTGTGCAGGTTTTTGTGTGGACATATGTTCTCAATTCATTTGGGTAAACACCAAAGACATGATTGCTGGATCATTTGGAAATAGCATGTTTAGTTTTGTAAGAAACTGTCAAACTGTCTTCCAAAGTGACGTACCATTCTGTATCACCACTAGCAAGGAATAAGAATTCCCTTATATGTGGGATCTAAAAAATACAACACACTAGAGAATATAACAAAAATGAAGCAGACTCACAGATATAGAGAACAAACTAGTGATTGTCAGTGGGGAGAGGGAAAAGTGGAGGCAGTATAGTAGGGGATTAAGAGATACAAAGTATTATGTATAAAATAAGCTACAGTGATATATTGTACTGCACAGGGAATAGAGACAATATTTTATAACTGTAAATGGAGTATAACCTTTTAAAATTGTGAATCACTATATTGTACATCAATTATACTTCAGTAAAAAAAGAGCTCCTGTTGCTTCACATTCTCATCAGCATCTGGTGTTGTAAGTGTTCTAGATTCTGGTCATTCTGATAGATGTGTAGTGGTATCTCATTGTTATTTTAATTTGCAATTCTTTAATGACATATAATGTTGAATATCTTTTCATATGCTAACTTGTCATCTGTAGATCTTCTATGGTGAGAAAAAAGGTCAAATTTGATGAAAACTATTTAACAATAGATAAATACCAATGAATCTCATGAAACACCACTACCATCATAATTAAATTGTTGAAAACAGCCATAAAGAGAAAATCTTAGGAGCAACCAGAGAAAAAAATGACACATTATGTATGTGAAAATACAGGTATGAGTTATTCAGACTTGTCAGAAGATTTGTAAGCCAAAATAATATAAAATGGCATTTTTAAAGTACCAGAAAGAAACTCCCAACCTTGGATGCCACAATCTGATCCTGTCCATTAAGGATAAGAGACTTCTGCCCTTCTTTAGCAACTAGAAAACTGAAAAATACATTAATCATATGTCTGTAGAAATTAACAACAGTCATCTAAGGACTGTGATCCCCAAGAGAAGGGAAGCAGAATTTGCACACATCTTTGCAACATATCAAGCCCGACAGCAAAGACATCATTCTAGGTGCTGTCTAATCCTGTGTAGATTGCCACCTCCCGTGTTCTGGTCGATATGCTCCTATTCATAAAGTTTATCGCTGTATTTTATACTATTTTCTTTGTCTTTTTCTAAAATCATTGTTATCCTCCAGTAGTTTAGATCCCACATCTCATACATAACTTCGCCTTTTTGCTTCTCTCTTAGTTGCTCACCCTCAGATTTAACAGACAATTTACACTTTTACTTTGTGGTATACCTTTTATAGCCACTGTACTTTGTTTTTCATTGAACTTTACTCTTCATTTCACTAATTTTTTATATTGATTATGTATAATACTATTATACATAATAGTATAGAAATACTATTAGAATACTATAGAATACTATTAGAATACTATAGAAATAATACTATTTTGTATATATGAGGTTATATAAATTGTATGGTAAAATTATTTTTATGTCTTTATTCTTACAGTTTCAATGTGGCTATTATGAGATAAAAAAATTATATGTGCTTCATATTATATTTCTGTTGGATAGCACTGCTTTTGAGGAATAACAGAACAATTGGATATCTATACAGACAAAAATAACCATGACATTTATATGAAGTAATCATAAAAATAACTAATTAAATCATAGATCTAAGCATAATACCCAAATTATAACATGTCTAGAAGAAAACAAAGGGAAACACATGGTCTAAAGACAAGAAAACAATTTTTAGATAATACAAAAAATTATGAAATATAAAATAAATTATTGACAATTTAGTATGTATCAAAATTTTAAAAAAATTCTGCTGTATAAAAGTCAAAATTAAGAATATCAACAGGAAAGATCAAACTTGGAAAGTGTTTGCAATATCAATATCTGGCAAAGAACTTATATACAGATTAAAGAATTTTTACACTTCAAAAATAAAAAGACAACCCAATGGGAGAAAATAGCAAAAATATATTTATGGATATGTTATATATATAAATTTAAAGTATATGTATCTATGAATATATGCTTATTGGCTATTTGCATATCTTCCTTTTATTTTTAAGTGCCTAATTATATTTTTTATGTATATACACACTATTACATATAAAATAGATAACTAATAAGAACCTACTGTATAGCACAGGGAACTCTATTCAGTACTCTGTAATGAACTATATGGGAATAGAATCTAAAAAAGAGTGGATATATGTATGTGTATGTGTATAACAGACTCACTTTGCTGTACAGCAGAAACTAACACAACATTGTAAATCAACTATACTCCAATAAAAAAATTAATTAAAATATTTACATATATTGTATATAACATATATATTAAGTATATATAATTTATATATATTTAGAGATTGCTCCATCAAAGATGTACAAATTACAATTATAATGAGATACCATTACATACCACTATAATGTCTAAAATTTTAAAAACTGTTAGTATCAAGTTTTGGTGTGGACCTAGAGAAACATGAATACATTGTTAATGGGCTTGTAGCATGAAAGTTTTAAAGTTAAATATACATTTACATATGATCAAGCAATTACCTAATAGTTCATACTTATCCAAGAGATATGAAGTCTTATGTCACACAAATTTGTTCACAAAAATTTGTAACACCATTATTCATAATAGGTAAAACTGGATACCACCCAAATATCCAACAAGATTTATATGGGTGAACCAGTTGTGGTATATCCATACAATGTCATATCATACAGCAGTAGAAGGATAGAATTATGATGAATGCAACAAGGATGAATCTCAGAAACATTATGCTGAGAAAAAAGCTAGACACACAAGAGTATGTACTTTATGTTTCTGTTTATATGACTTTCTAGAAAAGGAAAAATGAATCTATGGTGACAGAAAGCATATCAGCAGTTGCCTATATCAAATATGGAGTAGAGAGTGACTGCAAAGAGGAAAGGGAGAACTGCAAAGAGGGGTAATAGGAAAATTGTCTACCTTGATGGAAACAGAAGTTACAAAATATTTACATTTGTCAGAATTCATTGAAGTGTACATTCAAGTTAGTATGTTTTTATATTATACCACAATATATTTCTTTTAATAAAAATAATTATGAAGAGTAGGTAAGGGGGCAAAGGACCTGAAAGCCAACTTTAGCTATGTAAAAGCTGTAAAATCAAAAAAAGACCAAGTTGCCCCTAATTTAAAAACCAAGAAAATGCATACAAGTTGAGGAATAGAGATTTTAACTTATTTTAAGAGTGAGTTTTCTAACAATTAGAGCTTCCTAAAAATGAAATAAGCTTATTTTGAGTTGGCAATTTCTTTGTCAGTGAGGACATTTAAGTACAAGATGACGATCATTTTTCAGGTATGTTGTAGAAGTGCCTTAGAGATTGAAATTTGCATTAACCAATATTTAAGATGATTCAATAACCTCAGAAAATATGCTATATTTATATATGCTCTTTTATGGTAGAGTTCTGTCTATAATGTTTTCTAAAATATCCTTTTAATTAATATTTCAGTAGTAGTCTCCAGTGCTGCAAATGTAGGCCAGAAAGTTAGATCTGTGCACAGTCTATTTTTTAAGAAGCTTGTAATCTGGAAGAGAAGATGGACAAAAATGTTGTAGCAAAATGCAGTAAGTTGCATAATAGAGATATCCACACGCTCTTATATGACATGGAAGCAGTGTCACATTCTTAATATGTCATCTTTTTCTGAAATAGTTCAGTATTAATTTCTAACAATTATAATAATTAATTAAGGCATGAATTATTTACAGAGAGATTCTAGTTATTCCTAAAATATTTGGAGATTGTTTTAACATGAAGGTATTTCTTAGAATACCTCCAGTAAAGATCCAAAACATGTCTTTCAAAGCCTAAATGTGTTTGTACAATCCGGAAAACCTCAAGGAAAAATGTGGATGCTGCTGATTATCCACCATTTAAAGTTTTCTAGGCTTTGGCATTTTTCTGTGAGTATAAATAATTGACTATGGACTATGCAAAGAGTTGTTTTACCTGAATTTCTTTGAGATCCATCAGATGTGGCCATTAAAATGAGCCAGTCTCCTCCATTACAACTACTCACTGTGCAGGCTTCTAGTCAAGCATTGGTGGAGATAGCGCAGCTCAATTTAAATTTAAAATTCAAGGTAATGTAACTAAACAAGTTAGTCCTATCCTTTTCCCCTTACTTTCCCTTAGAGAGTTTTTGAAGTTAGGGATTTGTAAAATGAAAATTTTAAACCAAATTTAATAGCAAAATGTCATTGATATCATTAGTGAAACCAAGCCCAGTTTCCATTTACCCCAAAGTATAAATTGCCTATCTGAGAAGCAGTTCAAATTTAAGTCATGTCAGATTGGTGGTCTTTCTGAATTTCAGTTTGGAACTCTTGTTTGAAGTCATTGTTTCATTCAAGAGCATCTCAATATCAATAGCAGGTTTTCTATTTCAGCAAAAGCCTTGATGTACATCAGTGCCATTGGGTCCAGAGGATAACCTCTTTGTACGTTTTTTCTCCCAGTCTCACTGCAATGTTAAAGTCACTGATATCACAGAGCACATTTCTAATCCTAACTATATGCCCTAATTTTGGCAGAAATCCACTCCTCCACTTTTATGCAATGTATTAACAACCAGAAATTTAATTGTATTTGTTGAGACTGTAATATCAACATGAAACATTCCTTTTTTGAAGCTCAAATTCTTAATATTTGCTTTCCCCTTTGCAAGAAATACTCACTCCTTTACTCCCTTGTCCCCTTAGGCTACCTACCTCATACATCAGTTAAGAAGACATTTCACAAGGGATGCCTTTCCTCATCCTTCCAGATGAGAAAGGCTCCCTGTTCCATGGCTCATAGTACCCTGTCTATATTTACTACAATTAGTAATTATTCTTTAGACTGCAGGCTCTAAGAAATATGGACAATGCTTGCTTTTCCCCACCTTGTATTACCAGCACCTAATGCAGTGCCTGGGACATAGTAGAAGTTCTATAAATATGTAATGATTGATGAATGAATGAATAAATTAATGTGTTAGTAACAAGATAAATGCATAAATCTTATTTGTAAAGCACAATACAAAGTAATTTCATTAATATTCACCCACTTATTTGTACCTTTATACCCTTCTCTTCATTTATATATCTTAGAATTACTTTTAATTTTTTCAGCAGGGATACAGGATTTAATGACTAAATTTTGATGAAATGTATTAGAAATATTTGTGAATGAGTAAGCACTATGCCATGGTGAGAGAGAGAAAAAAATAAAAGCTATTGCTATATTCTTGACTCAAGTCATACTCAATATTATTTGTTACATATTATATTACACACACAAATGCATTCTCACTAGCATGGTATCACCTACATTATTATAATTTCCATTTCCTTCCCAATCCCTTTAAAGCCCATATCTGACCCTTAGACTTATAAAATTGCATTTTTTAAACCACTTCTCCAATTTGTCAAGGTCATATTATGGTCATGTTGAATTTTGATCTTGACAAAGTATTAATCAGTCTTATCAACTAAAGAGAACTGTAAATTACTAAATCCACATGCTTTTCTATCATCCTAGTCTTGATGCAAATATTAAATAGCCTCTGGCCCAGGATTGACTTCTACATATAAAACTTCTGTCCACTTTGGTTGAGAAGGAACTATAAATGAGTTTAATTGTTCTACCTACTTTGTTTCCAATAAATAGGTCTCTGGTGCTGATCTATTTATATAAATTTGTGAATGAATTCAATTAGTAATATTTTTTATAATATTAATATTTAATGTCTGATTTCAAGTTGTGGATGAAAAAATGCTAACATCAATGAAAACTACTACTTGCCCAAATAGATTAATAATAGTAAGAACAATTAAAGTAGATTTAAAATCTACTGTCATGTTTATTTACTTTCCTGAATTGTTCCCACTGTGCCACTTCCTTACTTTCTGGATATGACAGGTTCATGCATGACGTCCTTTTCTAGATGATGTGCCATTAAGAAATCTCTCTGATTATAATAGGTGATCATCTACGATGGATAATAAGATAAATATGCTTGTGCATTTCCAATCACAAATCCATGTCTTGCACAATGAAATGATTTTACTTGTTGCTTGATCACGGGGACTTCTTCCTCTGAATAAATAAGACTTGACTTTGCCTCTTTATGCAGTCATCTGTTCACAGTTCTGCCTCTCTCCAGTAGACTGTGTCTCCTTAAAGACAAATGAATATTCATTCATCTTTGATCCCCATTGCTTAGCATGCATAGTAATTGTTCAACAAATATTTGTTTAATAAGTTAAACACCAATAAGCCATGAAGTAGGAAAATCTGGAGATGTGAGTGGTCAAGATGGGGGGTGTGATTAAAGGACCCCTCTGAATTCTAAGAACAACATACTTAGGATGGAATGCATGAGTAATCAAAGGGGCTGACTACTTGACAACTAGTATGTATTCAATTTTCAAATTCTATATTATAAGCATCCCTGAGTGTAATTTGAAATGGATAGACAGGAATCTTTATTTTATTTTTTCTAATGAAGAAGCAGTGTAGGTCTCTATTCTCATGGCCTCTGTTGCTTCCTATGAATATTTCTCCAATATCTTGACAGAATCATTTTCAGGAAGCCAAGAGAGTCCAAAAGAAAATGACAAACAACAGAAATTGCTTTCATATTCTAGTGTTTGGAAAAACATAAAAATATGTTTATTTAAGTTTTTCAACCATACTTAGATTTCATGAGATTTTACTTGGTGTATAATCAATATGATAAGATGCATATATATGTATATAGAATCATCATTCATTTTTAATTGGAAATAATGTGTATTCCCATGGCTGATTTGCAAACTGTCAATAATAAGAACTAAGCTTATGTCCTCCTAAGTCTTTTGTAGCCCCATTTTAACATATTTTCTGAAAGTTATTTCACTTCAACCACTCTAGATACTTTCTAAAAAAACAATAGATAACTTTTTAAAATTTTCATTTCAAAATGAAAATATTAAAATATGCTAAAAATTGGTGCAATAATGGATGCTACAACTTACCATGTAAGTTTGTTTGTAATTGAGCAAAATATGTTCCAATAATTTTTGCATTGTATTTGCCTTTCTCTCTGTAATTACTAACCCTTTTTCTTTCACTATGGAATTTGAATTTTGATTTCTCATCTTCAAATTTGCCTTTAAATACATTTCTACCCTTATTTTTCTTCCATCTGGAAGCTAAGTTTTCAAGAGAAAATTTGTTTCCACAAATATTGAATGTCTTCATATTAGGAATAATTCTAATGCAACTACTTTGTATTTGGAAGTGTGCCATTCTGTTTAGGAAGGCTAAACACACACTTTTGGGTAAGTTCAAAAAAAATTACTCCAGTGATTCAACCAAATATATTTCAAGCATATTGATAAGAATTTTCAAACTAATTGTGTGTGATAGCCATCGATTAAAGATGTAAAATGAATGCCTGCTATTTTAAAACATAATTAAGCCAAGGAAAAGCTGTGCATAACTAGCATGTTCTGTAAAGATAATTGGCTCATTAACTAAATTCTAACAGCCTATTCACATTTCTAGATTTTAATTGAAGAAGGATGGAAATAGTAAGGTGAGCTCATTGCCCAATACACATAAGCATGTGACAATTTTAATTTCTGCAGAGATGCTCATATTGTATGAAATCTTATTAATATTGTGATGGAATACAGTGAATCATGCTGTGAAAGAAGCACATATTTGACTGTTGTACATGTGTTCACACACACACACACACACACACACTAACACACAGATACACACACACTTCTTTTTTCTCCTCTCTATTCTCATTTCAGTCCCATTTTTCCTTTTCTTAGATAACTGGTATCATGAATTTAATATAAATACTTTGAATCCATGCTTGAATTTTTTACTATATTCAAATGAATCCATGAAAAATACATGATTGCTTTGAGTTTTAAAAATTTGTATACATGTCATCATGCCAAATATGTAATCTTGAAAATCATTTATCACGTATATAATGAATTATTTCGAGTGAAGTATGGCACTGCATCTTAAAAATAGTTTATATATGTCTTTTGTAAGCAGCATAAACTGGAATTTTAAAATTTATTTTTATTGTCTCTGTGATCAAATGTACTGTGATTATTGATCTATTTCTCCTTTATTTTTCCATGTTTTATCCCTTCCTGTACTAACCTCATTTAAACACATTTTTCATTCTCTTTTTATGGTCTACCTTTTTATGAATCATATATGAAGTATTCATTTTTAGTGGTTTCTGAAAACTTCGACATATATTTCTAACTTTAAAAAGTCTAAAACTAATTATTTCATCTTCCTCCTAAGCAGTTCATGGACCCCTCAAAATTTAAATCTGATCTCCAGTATTTCAGTATATTATCTAGTGTTTTAGTTTTACTTTGTACATACCCCCATTTGCTACTATTTTTTACACTCAACCGTTATTCAATTTCATTCCAACATTACAAATTTCTTTGCTGGTTACTGTTCAGTGCACCCTCCTACTTCTTTTTATGCTTATTTTCTTTCTTACTGAAGAACATTCTTTGTGCAATGGTCTCCAATCTTGCCTAAAACACATGAGAATTATGTGAGAAGTTTTTAAAGCTCCCATTATTGAAACACTGCCTAGATCACTTTGGTTAAAAAAAAAGAAAATTTCCAAGTATTGGCTTCAGACATCAGAATATTTTTTAATGCTCTTCAGACAATTCCAATAGCTGCTGCTGCTGCTTTAGTCATTTTTTGTTGTTGTTACAGTTTGTATGTGGTAATTCCTCTTTGTCTATGAATGAAAATGTCTTTCTTTACTTCTTGTTCTTGAGTAGTTTTTTTAAATGAGGTATAGAATTTTAATTTGGATAGCTATATGTCCTCAGTACTTTGAAGATATTATTCTATTGTTTTCCAGCATCTACTTGTTTTCTGATAAGACAACACATATTTAAAGCCAGCCCTCAAAAACAAGGCTTACTGTTTCCAGGGCCCCCTTGAATTTCTTGGTTTCAACTCCTCCTCACTACTCTAATGTTGAATTTGTTTTTTCCCCTTAAATCCTGGGACTGGGGATCCCCCCCCCCCTTTTTTGTAAGCTTGTTCATTTATTGCTTGTTCATTTGCTTTTTATGTGTTGCTACATGTAAAAGCAACATATAAAAGAAAACACAAGTATAACAAACTGTGTGTTCAGATTGGAAGAAAGGATTCTCAATATCAGTTCAGCCTATCCTATTGACTGAAAGCATTTACCCTGTTTCTTTTACAACTAACTTGAATATTATGAGTCTTACATCTAATATACAGTACTCTTCACCCTTCTTGGAATGTCTATGCTCAATAAGGACATTATTTGATTTGGCACTAATATTGCTTTTCCTACATGTGACCTCATTCAGAGTTCTATCCTGTCCCATATACATAGAATAATCATATTTTGTATCTAACTGGCATCAGTTTTCCTTTTTTTTTTGATTTACTTTTAAGCTTTACTTTTAGCAGGATTGTACTGAAACACTCTTACACCTTAATAGATCTAATTGTCTGGACTTAAAATAATAGATTTCTGTATCACAGGGACATTTGTCTTTACATATACTGATTTCTATTCTCTGCACATGTTTTCATGTTATATGCCCAGTGTAATATGAAGTGAGTTAATTTATTGTGTTACATATAGTAAAGAATCCAGCAGAATAATGTTATTTAGGGTTTTTTTTTTTCATTATTTCTATGAATAATAACAACAACAACAATAATAGTAATAGAAAAGATAATTTCTACCTATAACAAGTCTCAGTTTTTTCTTAAATGCAGTAGAAGGCCCTTCACACTCTATTTGTCAGCTTGGCTTCAGGTTTTCATTTTGTTGGCTAGAAGACAGATAAAAGGGATTATGGGCAGAACTGAGCCTGGTTTCTGCTAATCTCCGACTTGAATTCTTTCAAGGGTTGCAAAATATGATTCAAGTATTTCATAGGCCTTTATAACCTTTGTCATCTGTCTGGTATATGTGCCATCATGGGTGGATTTGGAACTGACATTTTATATCTCTGATCTCAACTGTATAAATATTTGTTTAGACTGACTATCAACATAGAACACAGGTATTCTCTTCTGATGTATGGATGATAGGATAGTTCTTAACTGGGCCCCTATGGATGAGGCAGGCACAAACTAACAGAGGGCAATGAGGCAAATTTTCAATGAACTCAGATTTATATTTTCCTTTAAGTAAAAGAATGGTTGCTTCTATACCAAAAAACTATTTCTTATAATTTGGGTTACATTAAAAATATCTCATATATACAGACATTTATCTGAATCTATAATAGTGACTTGGTTTTCTCAAGTACATTATATATGGAGTCCTTTAGACTGGAATTAAATTAATCATGGTGTATTTTATTATTATTATTTTTTAATTGACTTCCCAGCTATCTTCCCCTAGGAAAACTCTCTTAAATAATCAAGAGAAATATTTTAGGCAACATTATGTAAATCATCACCCTTATTAGATGAATTAATATTCTTGAAGTTATAGCTCATTTCATGGAAATCAGATTAACCTGATGTTATGGGCATTGTCATTTATCAGTAAGTTATTTGTTAATATGCTCAGTATGTGACATAATATATGTAACTTTAGTAAGAGAATGGATCACCTCAAATAATTTAGCAAATCTTGAAAATGATAAGGATTAAAATTGTGGATGTATAAAGGACATAGAAACTCAGAGAACTTTAAAACCATCTATTTCTATCCTGTTTCCCTCAGACAAGGAAGTGAAGGCTGACACTTTAGCATGGTCTGGAAATCCTTCTAAAAATTATCTGGCTTTCTCTTAGAATTAACAAGTAATTTAAAGTTTTAAGAACTGCAGAACTGATCACATGAATTACCATAATTTAGTCAAGAATTTTTTTGAATATCCACCTTTTGACAAACATTGTACATATATGTACCAGGCTGTAGAGATGAATAAAATCATCCTTAGTCTCAAATAACCGAATGAAAAATCCCCCAATATTAGTGAATACTGAGGAAATTAAGGATGATGCTATGAGAAAATTTTTATCATGTGAAATTTATTAAGTTAAATAAAATATTTTGCTTTTGAGATTAGAATGCCTTGTTTTTGTTCTAATGATACTGATGATAGATAGTGGTAGTATTTTGCAGAAGTTTTATGGGAGCAAAATAAAAATTTGGTAATGTGATATAAATTTGGTCCCCCAAGGTGATTTTTATTGTTATTTCTATTGGTGTTGTTAATGAGAGAAATTCCTGTGAACTATTAGGAAAAAAAATGTGGATATCAATATCTAATCAAAAAGAAGGACAAAATAATGGATAATTAGAGAATATATATAACCAGTAAATTAAAAATATACTCACATGCTAAGGAAGCACAGTGGTGGAAGTTTTGCTCATCATAAAGCTTTAACAGTGAGTAGAAGTTATCTTGGTATCTTGGGTGTGGGAAGATATGCTAACAACCAGTGATAGATCCGTTGTAAAATTTGGAACTGTTTCTTTGGTATTAAATTTCACTTAAGACCTGTGCTTCTGGACAGGATGGAGTAATAGGAACTGGATTTACTCTCCTGGCTTAAACTGCTAAAAGTAAAAAAATATATATATTAAACAATAATTTTAGACATTGAACAACAAACAGCACAACAGTTGTATAAAGCTGTTAATTATAATGACAACCCATAAAAACCAGTGGCATAATGTTTTGTGTAATACAGTTAAATGTTGGTGATTGAACAAGTCCCTGGTCACCTGTAAAAAATAAAGGTGGATTCTCTTTTCATGTTTATTAACAAAATGAATTTCATAGGGATGCAGTATTTAAATATGTTAAAATACTACAATTACTAGAAGAAAACATTTTTGTTTTATTTAATAAAAGCTAATTTTTAAAATTATTTTATATTTTTATGTGTTGCATTTATTGCTTTAAGATTATACACATATGTTTTGATATAATTTAATACATGCAGCATCAACTAGAGTATTCAATACACAGAGTATTCAATGGGTATAAACTTAGTAGTGGGACCAAATTAGCCCTAGACTAAATTGTTTCAGTTGCAGCCTAATAAGGCTTACAAGGAAGCCTCAAAATGATCAAACTATTTCTTAACTACCTCTTAGAACAAAGTTACAAATCTTAAAAAATAATACAAAAACGCCCTGCAACCAGTAAAGTAAAATTCACAATATCTGACATGCAATCTACAATTACCAGGGACACAAAGATGAAGGAAAATATAACCCATAACAAGGAGAAAAATTAATTAATGAAAACAGACTGAAAAATGGTACAATCAGTAAACAAAGACATTCAAACAGTTATTATAACTAATTTTCATAGGTTCAAAAATGTTAAAGGAAAGCATCATCTTAAATAGACATGTAGAGGATATAAAAATAACCCAAATTGAGTTCCTAGAGATGAAAAATATAGTTTCTGAGATGAAAAATAAACTGGATGAGATTAAAAGAGAGGAGGCAATGCAGAAGCAAAGATTGGCCTCCATGCAAAAGCAAAATTTTGTTATTATAATCTGTCCCATTGAGTAGTCCAAATATAAAGTCTGAAATGAAAAATGCCAGCTTGGTCATCCTTTTTCATTTCAAATTTGCTTTACCCTTTCTGGTTTGTGCTTCCAAAAATAATTAAAGTATAAAATTATGAAAATTGTATTCAATGGTATTAAAATTAAGCATCTATCCATCTTATGGATTGTCCTGCATAATGCAAATATCTAAAATCTAAATATTATGTGTGTATATATACATATATGTATATATATATCACTGGCAGAATGAAAAGAAAATATGAAAGTACAACACAAGTTGTGGAGGAATATAGTAAAGGAAAGTAAAATTATATTATTTTTGTTTTTAGATATAGTTGCTCTACGCAGTAGAAAAAAATGATATACAGATTAGCATATTTTATTTTCTGAGAAGCATGAATCAATTTAAAAGGCAAATGGGCAGATGAATTTAAAGAATGATTAATTTAAATACATTATCAGTCTTCAATTTTTTTGTTACTGACAACATCCCCTTTAAGATTTTCAAAAAGCTGAAAGGTGGGATTCCAAGATTTTTCGTTGCTATAGAAGCAATTATTAGCAAATCCTTTCTTCTAATCTCATTACAGAAAATAATGTCCTTTGTGCCGAGAGAACTCCCATTAAGTAACTGCATTTCAGAGCAGCTCAGAACATAGGGTGTACCACTCTGGAGCTATCCCACATTTCCTGTGCCTTATTAAATATTGTGTATATATGCTATGTATTTATATCTCCATCTAAATATACATCTATATCTCCTAAAATACTGTCTTACATATAATGAAGTCACAGTTTCCAGATAGTTGTTCTGGTAGTCATTAGACAAAATATAGTCTCATTTATTTAAAAAATGTGAAATGAGAGAAATGTACTAAAAACTTGATCCATCTTCTGACTGAATTTATGGTATTAGTACCTTCAGAAGAAGAAATAATTAATTTATTGTAAATTATTTTATTCCTCATTTATTAGAGAGGAAATATTAAACTGAATCTGTTAGGGCTTAAAGGGTTTGTTCCAGAAGATAATATCTGTGGTTCTCACCTTACACTGAGCAGTATATCACTAGTGAACAATCAGACAAATATGTACATTATTAAAATAAGTTATTATTTAGGGTTTTATAAATAAATGTTATAGAAATAGTTTATGATTAATTGCATATTCATTTAAAAATGTCATTGAAATATAAAATTTTAAGTAAGTATTATTGATATTTTTCCCCCAAAGGAAGAAAATGGCATTTCCACCATCACTTCCTATACTCTTGCAAAGAAAATATGAAGGTGGATTCCATCTGGTATAGTTCTCTAACTGGGCTGTTGAAGTGATAAGTCTTTTGGTCTTTTAAAGAAGATTCAGGAAAGAATTGTACTGGTTTTCATTAAACTCTTGAAGAGGGTGTAAGTTGTGCATGTTCTGTCTAACATTGTGATCACCTGGAAACCAACATCAAATTAAGCTTTTAAAATTTAAGACAACTGGGGACATTGGACAGGTATGCATGAGCCCAGACATTGTTCATCCTTTGATTACATTGTCACCACTGTCTTACTGCAAAGAAATTGCATCCTAAAAAACAGTGATGAGATCCAGATATTCCAACTGATGTGAATGCTCTCAACTGTAATGTTACTGAACACAAGGTTTCCTCTTCCTATATAATCCTTTTTTTTCACCCATATAAGGCTGCCACTTGGTAAAGTTTTACAATAGGAAAGTAATCTGCTATAATAGCCCACTTGAATAACAGTTTGTAATATGGACCAAAGATAGTATCAAAATCATCGCTTTCCAGCCAATCTGACTGCCTTTCTGTGTTTCTCAGCTCTTCCACAGATTTTTTTATTTTAATATTTCAGATGGTTCCTTCAGATCATTCAGGTTTCTGCTAAAAAAGAAACTTTTAATAAGATACTCTGTTACCACTTACTACATCCAAATTAGAATGTCCTTACTCCATTCATCTTCATTATGTCACTGAGTAGTGTTTTTTGTTTGTTTGTTTGTTTGTTTTGGATAGTGCTTACTTTTGCTTGAAATTATCTTGCTCTTCCATTTGTATATTTTTTTGCTTTCTAACTCCCAAAGCAAGAATAGATACTCTGTAAAAATAGGCACCTTGTCTGTCTCTAGGGTCTAGAACATTGCCACACATAAAAAAACACAGGCATAAATTATTTTTTCTTGAATAAATTAATGTACTGTTAGAACATGATTGATCTATTGGTTTGTAAATCATCTGACTCTGTCACATATATTATTTGTGACATATATTATTTAACTAGAAATATGTAGAAAGGCAATGAAATAACTTAAGTAAAGAAAAACATATTTTTAGTATGCCTTTTGGATTGAAAATATTTAGAAGTAAGGGAGAAAAGTTATATGAGTACATAAAATTTTTACAGCTGTATTTTCCTAGATTGATGAGTCTCAAATTCCATTTAATCTTTCCCAATGGGGTCTTCAATTCTTCTCAAAATAATTTTCAAAAAATAAAAATTAATAATATACACTATTAGAGTTGTCTTTCTGCTTAGTTAGGAAATAGAAAGTTTCAAAAATGTTGTCCCGGAATGACAATGAGAAAAAGTCAGAAAAAATACAAAATAGCAACTCTCCTTTAACCCTTCAGAGAGTTGAAACTTCAAGGCAACCAAGTAGTATACGTATCAAGGAGGGACAAGAATCTGCAAGGAAAAATGAGAGATAAGGCTGGTTTACTTTTGAGAAAGCATGGGGGGAAGAGGATCCTGCCAGCTGCAACTGAAGTGGTTAAGACAAAAGCAAGAGCTGCTGAAGATTGAATGTAAGTTAGTTTCAGTCTGAAATAGCTGGAGGAGTGGGAGAGAAGGAGAAGGGAAGGGAAGGGAAGGGAAGGGAAGGGAGAGAACATAAATTTAAGTTATCGATATAGGGAATAAAAAAGAGAACATCAATACAGATGTTATGAATATCAAAACATAACAAGAAGTTATTATGAACAATTTTTGAGGCATTAATTTTGACATCTTGAATGAAATGAACAAAATTGTCAAAAAAAAGACACAACTTAAGAAAGCTGACTCAAGATGAAATAGAAAATCGGATAAGCAGAAATTTACTAAAGTCATTGAACTCATTAGTAAAACTGTTCTCACAATGAATATCCCAAGCCTGGGTGGCTTTACTTGTGAATTATTCTAAATATTTACAAATATTTTACAAACAGTTCCAAAGAATGGAAAAATTAGGAACAGTTCCAATGTCTTTATAAGAGGCAAGAAAATTATTGATTCTAAAGCCTGACAAGAATAAAAGAAAGGGAAATTACAGACCCATCAATAATATAAAACCTTTAAAGAAAGAATAACATTGATCATCTACAAAAGATAGAAACAGTATTTGCAAACAAACAAACTTACACTTGGGAGGCACCAGGAGTCTATCTCCCCCACATAGTAGCAGATTCAGTGGCAGAATCCATCTAATGTAACTATTTTGGAATTCTAGAATAGACTGAAGGCTGGCAAATTCCAGGGGAAAAAATTTACCTTGGATGGTAAATTACAGTTAATTTTGGTCAATTTAAGCCCTTTGCTCAGCAATGAGTACCCGTCTCCCATCTCTGAGCCCTGTGGCAAGCATCTGTGCATGTATTCCAGGAGCAACTTGCATGCAGTTTGTGGGAGCCAACAACAAAACAAATGACCCAGTTCAAAAAAAGGAGGATGACTTGTCTTAAATAGACATTTCTCCAAAGACGATAGATGAAGGGTCAAGAGCACATGAAAAGATGCTCAACATCTCTAATCATTTGGGAATACAAAGCAAATGTACCCAGCACCAACTAGTACTCATTAGGATGATTACTATTAACAACAACTAAACAGAAAATAACAAGGGTTAGTGAGGATATGGAGAAATTGAAATCCTTGTGTACTGTTGGTGGGAATATAAAATATACAGTTTAGTGGAAAACAGTATGGTGATTCCTCAAAAAAAAGAAAAATCAAATCCAGAAGTATCATATAATCCAGCAATTATACTCCTGGGTGTATCAGCCAAAGAATTGAAAGCAGGTTCTCAAAGAGATATCTGTACATCCATGTTCATAGCAACGTTATTCACAATAGCTAAAATGTTTAAGCAACCCAAGTGTCCACTGACAGATAAATGGTGAGCAAAATGTGGCATGTACATACAATGGAATATTAATCAGGCTTAAAAAGGAAGGACATTCTGGCATGTGGTAAAACATGGATGAACCTTGAGAACTTTATGCTAAGTGAAATAAGCCTGTCACAAAAAAAAAAATTATTGTAGGATTCCACTTATATGAATTACTTCGAGTAGTCAAAATCATAACACAGAAAGTGGAATAGTTTTTGCCAAGGTCTTGGAGGAGGAGAGAATAAAGAGTTATTGTTTCTGGGTATAGAGTTTCAGTTTTGTTAGACGAAAGGAGTTCTGGAGATGGTTGGCAGTGATGATTGGATCAATATGAATGTGCTTAATAGCACTAAGCTGTAAACTTAAAAATGGTTAAGATGATAAATTTTGTTATGTGTATTTTACCACAATAAATGTTTAAAAAAATATACAGAAATGCAAATGGGCAAGAATAGCTAAGACAATCTGGAAAAAGAAGAAAAAAGTTGGAGACTTACACTACCTGATATCAAGTTTCATTATATAGCTACAGTAATTAATGGAGCCTGATACTGGTGCAAAGAGATACAACAACCAATGGAAGAGAAAATAGAGTCCAGAAATGGACGTAACACATATATGAACATATTTTATGAAAAAAGTAACTTTAAAATATGGTGGGAAAAGAATGGTTATTTCAATAAATGGGGCTGTCTTAGTGGTTTTCCACATGGAAAACAAATGTATCAAATCCCTTTCTCACTCCACACACAAAAGCAAATTCTATATAGATCACATACTTAAATAAGAATTTAAACAATGAGGTGCTCTTAGTAGACCACCAGAGACATCTTCATGACTTTCAAGGAAGCAAAAATTTCTAAAAATAGACATATGTGCTAAATATGAAAAAAATCAATAAATTGATCTACATTAGAATTAACTGCTATTCATCTAATGTCCATTAAGTGAGAATGAACAGAGTGGTAGAAGTTATTCCAACAACATATATCTGATAAAGAAATATGCAAAGTACTCCTGCAAACTTGTAAGGAAAAGATAGACAACCTAACAGAAAAATCGGCAAAGACTTCAACAGACATTTCCCAAAGTGGATACACAAATGCTTATTTAAACATACAAAATGGGTGCTCAATCCATTACTCATTATAGAAATGCCAATTTAAATTATAATGAATTACCATTGCAAATCACCTAGAACCAGTAACCAGAAAAATATGGAAATTATGCAGTGCTGAAGATGCAGAACAACTGGCATAACCACTTTGGAGAATGCCTTGTAATATCACATGGATTGGATATAGAAATAGATATGAGAATCCCACTATCTTCTACTGAGCCAGATATTAAAGATATTTATAGAAATGTAAAATAATGCCACTTTTCTCCTTGATATTTTTCTTCTTGGAAATACAGCTATTATTCTTAAAAATATGTTTAGACTCATATATAATGGGCTTCTTATTGTTATTTTAAAATCAATTTTTAAAAATTACTCTTTTAAATTACAATATACAAAATACTGATAAATATAACCCACACAAACTAAAACTCCTTGAGTTTTAATAAAGTGTGTGGTGTCCTTACAGTAAAAAAATAAAAACAAACACCGATCTAAATTTGATTAATACTCTCGGGTCTGATTTGATCTATTAATTCCATGCATATAGAGTTTAGTGATAGCTTTCTGTAAATATGTCCATTATGTTCCTTGGAAAGAAAGGTAGAAATCTTCCTGGGGAAATATTGACTTTACCTTTATAATTAAAAAAAAAATTACTGAACAAAATAGTACTTTCAAACACAAAGAAACATGAAAATAAGTTTAGAATATTACCCAGAAAGTGCATTTACAAATGTACAGTGCAAAATGATTTTGTCTTCTGTTTTTTTCTCTAATTTTGTTGTGGATTTGAATAGGCATAAGAATGATGTTGGTCATACTAGTTTGCACATGAATTGGCTGAAGATGCTGTAGTTATTTTATAGCCCTGTTGCTTCAAAATGTAATTTTTATATGCTATATGCATGGAAATTGTCATTTTCTTGGCTTTCAATTTAACTTTGTGTTACATCTCTACAGCTTTTCAAACTTACATGTGCAATGTTTTTTTCTACTCTGGTATAATACGGAAAATAATTTCCCTCACAGTTATCTCTATACACAAAAATATGATTTGATTATTACTTTCTGACCATTTTAAGAATCATATAATTTAATGTTAGCTCTTCCTGTTTTCTGATTACTACAACGTTGATCCTATAATCACCAAATACAGTATAATTTAATATTGATTCTTGCCAAGAATTATAATAAAAATAGTCCATTTTTATAGTTATGCTTTAATATAATTACATTATCATAAACCAGAACTTGTGTTCATAATTTAATGCTGAACATTTTAGTAATTTCATGACAGAATTTTCTAGTTTATCATGAGTTTCAGGGAAAATTAACCTTATTTATCAGAATTTTGTGCCTTCCAGTACACCCTGTAGTTTAAGTAGTAGCAACATCTCTATTTAACATCAACATAGTAGAACTGAGTTTTAAAATTATACAGTTTTAGAGACAGAGCAGGGATAGTTATAGAAGAAATTATGCAAATTAGTCTGTTAGACTTTGAATTTTGTGCTATCTCTTTTTATATTTTTAGATTTAATAATGAAAATATCCAAAGCATACAAGAGTAAGAATAATGGTATGATTAATCTTGTGTGTCCTTGACAAATTTAACACAACGAAAATTCTGCCACCTTGTCTTCATTTATCTTCCTCTTTTTTTTCTTTGTTGCAGTTTTTATGATCAAAGTTTATAAAATTTTAATGTCTATAAAAATCGCTTGGGAATCTTCTTAGAATGTGAATTCTGATTCAATCGGTCTGTGGTGGTGACTGAGATTCTACATTTCTCATAAGTCTCAGGTGAGTCTAATGCTGCTGGTCTAGGGACCACACTTTAAGTAACACATCTGTAAAGCATACTTCAAATGTTATAATGTTTCAGCACTACCTACTTCAATATGCATCTCTAAAAGTACGAACATTTTCTTACAAAGACAAGTGCTATTAGTGTACTTAAAAATTAAAAGTAATTCCTTAGTGTCATCTAATTCACAACCTACAATCATATTTCCCCAATTATTTTAATAATTTATTTTTATGTTTGATTTGTACAAACCCAACCTAACAATTCTGACAAAACTAACGATTTGTCTTCCCTCTTAAAGTTTAATATGTAATAGTTATTCCAGTAGATTTTTTTTTAATCCACTGACTAGTGAAAGTTATCCTGTAGAATATGATACCATCTGGGTTTGTCTGTTAGCTTCACTTTTGGTGTCTTTTAGATTGTCCATCTATCCCCACTTAGAGCAAAACAGAGGAATTTAATTTCCCTGTTGCCATTTCTTTTTCTAGTAGATGCACACTTTTTCCAGTTCATCTTGTTATTGAGGGTTACAGTTTATGTCGGGTTCTCATTTCCAGTTCTCCACTCATGTAACCTGAGGCCTGGTCTCCTGGCCTGATCTGAGGCTCCAACATCCTGAGTCTACAAATGCTCACATGGCAGAAGTAGTTTAATTCTCCACAGATCACATTTCCTCAGACTCCTCTCTATCTAAGGATCCAAGTGTTCTCCTTATTTCTTAGAATTTTATTATAGACAATTTCCAAGCTATATGAGAATAATGAGAAAAATTATTGTAATATGATGAATCTGCATGTACCCATCATCAAGGTACAACAATGATCAATTTCCCAACCAACTTCATTTTGATCTATCACCCCACTGACTTCTACAAAATAATGTTGAATTAAATTGCAGATAACCTATCATTTTATCTGTAAACATTTCATTATATAACTAAAGGATAACAACTTTAAAGTTTTTTGAAAACATATTCAAATATCATTTTACCCCTAAAAATTTGTAATGATTCTTTAATATCCTCAAATATCTATGTAGTATTCACATTGTATCAATTGTCTTATAATTCTTAAATAGGGTTTTATTCAGGACACAAGTAACTTTTATATTTTGTGATTTGCTTATTTGTTGGTATCTCCCTTTAAATCTTACTCATCTCTCTTTGCCCCTTGCTTTTAAAAGCTGTTATTATTGTGCTTAAAAAAAACCCAGAATATTTGCCCTGTTTCCCATACTCTAGATTTTGCCAGTTGTATCCCCATGATGTCATTTAAAACATTTTTCTGCTTCTTTATTTCTTGTAAATTAATAGTTAGGTCTAGAGGCCTGATCAGATTTCGTCCATTTGGTTGGTAGAAAAACTAATTCATAGGTGGTATATTCATCACTTTTATTATCAATTTTTTTAAGCCAATTTAAAGAATAGTTCTTGTACAAAAATCTAGAAAATGTCTGTTCTCCTCCCCCTGCGCCCCACTTTCCTCTTTCTCCTCCTTTTTTTTTTTTTTTTGGTAGTAATTTTCAAAGTAATGAGTTTGTTATCTATTTTCTTCCAAAGGTGATCAATCAGGTTTTTGTTGTTGTTGTTGTTTAATATCAATAATAAGCTCATGGATTTAAAAGTATTTGATATGTTTCAATACACTGCATTTATTTTTAAGAATTTTAAAAATATTCCAACTTTGTACATTGACAACCCATTCAAATTTGATTCTTAAATATTTTTGACAAGACCATGGTCGTTTTAGATAGATTCCATGCTTTGTTGCAAAAATAATAGAAAGCTGCACCTTTGAAAAAATAGGTGTATAGAATAATTGCTGGGTTTTTTTCTTACACTTTAGCATGCCACAGGGAAAGCATATTTAAGTATTGTATTTGATAAAAAGACAAAAACAAAAAATTATGTAGCATCTTTAATTTATCAGTTTACATGGGACTCTGGCCTTTGGGTTCCAGCCTATAATTTTTCTATCCAAGAATATTCTCATGTTTTACTGATGAGCTATATATCAAATATTTGTATTCCATAAAGGTCAAGTTTCATTGTACATATACTTCAATTATTCTATCTGTATTTTTTCTTCACTAAACTCATGGCAACAGTCAATGACTATAGAATAAGTTGCTAATTTTTTTTTCCTTTAAAATATTTGAGTTTAAGTTTTTATTTTTCTTTATATATAATTTTTCCTTTCATTTTTATTGAGATATAATTGAAATACAGCTCTGTATAAGTTTAAGGTGTACAGCATAATGATCTGACTTACATATAACATGAGATGATTACCACAAAAAGTTTAGTGAACATCCATCATAAAAGAGGTTGATTTTTCTAGTTATTAAACCCAATTTTTTAGATACCAGTGGCTTTCCATGAGCCTAATGCTATTTCATAAAAGATTCTAACATACCATATTTTGTGGTATACATAGGGTCCCTATTTTATTAAAATAAATATATTTATCTGAACCACATTTTATCTCCAGGTAATCTAATCATATATTCAAAATATACCAAAAGAAAGTTGCTCTCCTGAAGGAAGTTTAGTCCCATTTTAATTGTTATACATGTTTAGTACTATATTGTGTCTTGGGAATCAATAATCAAATGAACATTAAAATTTAAGGAGATTATTTTAAATGAGAACATTGTTAAACCTACAAAGTGTGTATACAGTATAGATATCAATTATCTCATAATGAGAATTATCAAAATCATGTCAAAATCTTGCATCTGCTGTAAATTAATCAATTCCAGTTTTTTTCTCTGTATTTCCACTGTAGTGACTTCAGAAATCTCTCTCACCTAAGTTACAAAGTTTAAAGTTTACACTTACTTTTTTTTTTTTTTTTGAATGGGAGCCATTTTTATTTTGCCTGGTGTTAAATACATAATATTCCCTGAGGGTAAAACAAATGGTATATAAATTTCCAGAGAACACACAGCTAGGAAGCAGTTTAGTTGTCAGGGATTACAATGTAGTTATGCTTAATTCTAAAATCAAGGCTCTTTCCCTTACATTATTCTGCAGTCTAATTACCTCATATAGAAGACAAATTATTAAATGATAAAAGGCAAAGTAAAAAAAAAAAAATCACAATTCAAGCATTCCTCAATTCCCTTGGGAATTTTGTGAAAACAAATGATACTTACCATCCTTAAATACAGATCATCAAAATAAGAAACAATATTTTTAATAAAGGGTGATGTCTATTTTTGATGGTGTGCCCAAATTAATACAATAGAGTTTTCTTACAAAACAGATAAGCAATACAAATATCAATTCTCCATTTATTTTGTGATCACCTGATTATATATGGCCTCAAAACTTTTAAATAAATGTTTATAAGACCATAATTTATTCATTTTTGTTGCCTAAGACTTCAGTGTTAACTTGAAAGTTGAAGTTAGAATAAATGATACAGTTTGCCTTATGAGGTTATCATGCATGTTGCTCTTCAAGATGGCTGAAATACGATATAAGAAAAAGCAAGATAAGACAATAGTGAATATTTATCTAGCACTCACTGCACTTGCCTCTGCACTGCTTTAAGTTCATCTAATAAAATAAATAATGGTTACGGCTGAGTTCTTGCCTTGTACACCTTTGCCACAGTAACCTTCTGCTTTCATCCTCAGCATCTATTCTAAATACAAATAAAATCTAAACTTTTGTTTATGATTAAATGATTCTTGGTGTTTCAAGGGGAAGAAAAACACTCTTGGGAACACAGCAACCAGAAAACAGTCTGAAAGCTTACTTTCATTGTCATTAGCCAAGAAAAGGTTTCTTAAAAGAAAAAATATGGTTGATCATTGAAGGTGAATTGCCATTGACATGGCTAGTAATTAGCCTCAAATTATCTTCAACATAATTCACATCCACACATCACAGAACAGAAAATGGGAGTTAGACAAACAATCCGGGTAGAAGATCATTATGATTCCCACAGTGACATGCCATGGGAAACCACGTTGATTCAAATCAGTCATCTGTATTTTTCTATATTTTATACTATGGAAGGTACCAACTCATTTCACAAAGCCACAGCTGTTACACATTTTTGACTAGCGTATGCTGCACATTTACATTTATAAATTGCACTGCAAATATTCTATTATGTTTCATTAATAAATGTTGCTTGCAATGCTGTACAAAATTGTTTCATTCTGTTAAACACCTTTCTCACAATTTCATTTTGAATTTGTAGCTTCTTATTGTGACTATTCAGTGTTCTGCCAGTGTTAAAATTGAAGGAGGAAGCTTTTTTAGATCAAATATTTTTTATTAATCTATTTTAAACAACAGAGCAATTATTTTGGTTTATACGGTATGGTATAGAGATATAAGTGTTTGTTTCAGTCAGTAAAAACTATTTTTCACAAAAATATTTGGTATATTATTTTTGTATGTGGTATTGTTGCTTCATTAAAATGTGTTGTATTTGGTGGTATCATGGTCTGGAGACTTACAAAAGCTGTTACATAAGTTATTTAAAGAGTGCTAATCCTAGGAAATACAAACTGAAGTTTTTAGAGGTAAGGTGTCATTATATAAGCAACCTACTCTTAGACAATTCTGAAAAAAATATTATGAAAATAATAGTATTATTATAAATATGTAATACATACATATACATACCTAATAGATATATACATATTTATACTATTGTGGGAGGTGACTATGCCTCATATATTTCAAAAGTCTAAATCTTATTCACAAGGCCAGAACACCTACAAGCTAGAGGGGAAGAGGGAGAAAGGAAAGCAGAATTAGCAGGATATGATATGAGGAGAAATGGCACCTAAGCCTGGCATTCTGGGAAAGACGATACCCAAGGAAGCTGTATACCTGGACCCCCTGAAATGGTGTTTCTTTCATTTGTCATGTATACGGTTGTAACCAAATCAGGAGTATCTGTGATGCAACTTTGGCCTTTCAGTGGTGCTGCTCTGAGATTCTGCACTTTAGTCTAGGAAATGTTGCTGAATTCTTTTCTGTCAGGAATTCAAGAAAGACCTTCATGGGGTATTCCAGTTCTTTCACAATTGGCAGAGTGGGCCATGGATACATGAAATAAAAATTGAATTCAAGTAGGATTGAGCAGTACAAAGGAGTGAAACATAGACTGAGTGGGAGTAGGGAGAGGAAACAGACAAAACATGCAATGGCTTTGGTCATGTAAAATGCTGACAAATGTAATAAATTCTTTGTAATCTAAATCTCAGTTGACTTAACTTTAGCAATTCTCACTACTGAACACTCCCTACTTCAAGGAAAACCTTCCACCACCACACCACCTAATTTCCCATTCCTGTCATTAACTTCTTTAAAAACACTCTCTCCTTTATTTGGTCTCACCAATCCTTATCATTCTTCTGCACTTGATCTTAAAAATCTGTTCATATTTACGTGTTATTCCCTGGCATAGTGTCTTTGTCTCTCCTATACTTTCAATACTTTTTTTGATAACACTAACCATTTTACACCTAAAAATAAGATATTAAAAATTTCCAACACACCTAAGTCAGAAATCTGGAAATTTTCTTAACTCCTCTTTCTATTTTATCTCACATCTTGTTTTGGTTACCTATTATTGAATAAAACACCACCCCAAATGTTGGCAGTTTAAAACAATAAATATTCTATTGTATATCTCAGCTGTATGTGTGATGATTCAGGAATATAAATTTTTTTTTCTGCTGCTATAGGCTAAGTTTGTGCCCCCCCCAAATTCATATGCTAAAAATTAATGCCCAATGTGATGGCATTAGGAAGTGGGGTCTTTGAGAGGTGGTTCATGAACTCAGAGTCCTCTTGAATGGAATTAGAGGGTCCTGGGGACCCCCTTCACCTTCCATCATGTGAGGTTATAGCAGAAAGATGACTGGCTAGGAAGTGAGCTCTCAGCAGACACAAATATACTGGTGCCTTGATCTTGGACTTTCAGCCTCCAGAACCGTGAGAAATAAATGTTTGTTGTTTATAATTCACCTAGTTTGTGATATTATTATTATAGCAGCCCAATGGACTAAGACATATGTTTATGTAGCATAGACAAAGGTATTATTCAGTTGTGAAGTGGGCTGTTTAGAGGGTATGGGATGGCTTTGTTCACCTGGCTGGTACCCCAGAGTGGATGATTGCAAAGCTGGGCTCAGGTGGAATTGTGTATTGGAACATTTACATGTGGTGATCTTAGAGTATTAGGACTTCTTAAATGATGGCTTAGTGTTTCCAAGAGGGTGTTCCAGGGGTGGGGCAGTGGTAGATACCCATCTCTTGAGGCCTGTGTATGAAAAAGGTACAGTGTCACTTCTGCTACCTTTTTTCAGTCAAACTACTCACGCAAACCAGCCTAGATTCAAGAAGAGGAAACTCCAAGTGGAGTTTGTGGCCATTTTAATCAACTATACATGTCTGCCTATTTAGTATTAGAAATTCTATATCTTTATGGTCTCTCAAATTTATTTGCTCCATTTATCTCCACTGCTGCATCCTTACTCAGGTTTTCATAATATACACTTAATGAAGCTACATTGTAATCAGAGTGACCTTGCTGAACTGAAACCATTCAACAGTTATTTGTTACTAATGGAGAAATACAAAACTGTTGGCAAATCATACCACTTCTTCCATGATCTTGCTTCTGCCTAGTTACCCAATGCTATTTCTTAACTTGCCAAACATTTTCCTAACCTACAGACCAAAAAAAAAAAAAAAAAAAAAAAACTATTTAGAAAGACAAAAATTTTCTTCAACTTCTTATCTATGCTCATCTTTCAAGACTTCATTCTATTTTGACTCTTATTTGAAGCCTTTACTGAAAATTCCCAGTTCTAAAGTAAATTTGACTACACTCTTGTCTGTAGTGTAGTGACTACCCACTGTTCATTGTAAATATTCCTATCATCATGATTTCTTTGCATTTATCTTTATATAACTACTAGTCTTTAAGTTCATTGAAAGGAGCTACTATGTTACTATATCTTGATCACATTTGTTATCCCTTGCCTAGTGTGGCTTCCTTTGTTGATGCCTAAAACTTGTTAATTAGATAAACAGATATAGAATGATGACTAGCCATTTCCCTCCTTTAAGCTGAATCAAGCAGATATATTACCAGGCAACAAACAAAAGTGAAGGAGTAAAAAAGGTAAACAACAAAACTTAAGGCTTCAAAAAGAATGAAAAATTCAAGACATACTATAAGACTTGGGCTGAAATATTGACTGCAGAATGTGAGTGGGAATAAATAACATCTTAAACTTCTTAAAGAATAAGGCTCTCTGACAACAGCTAATTTGAATGCATCACTTTTTGGTCAACCTGATTTACTGACATAATTCAAGTTATGCAGAGAAACAGATAAGTATGTGTTTGTATTCCATGTAAACAATAGAATGACCCAAATTAATCTGATTGATCATTACTTTTTGGTTGAAGATTACAAGCACTTCCATTTTAAGAAGTTTAGGTAAAAGGTAGAATGAATTGTAACATCTATCTCAGGGATAAAGAAAAGCATAGCCCAGCTCCAAGGACAACTTGAAAGCAAGGACTTGAAAATGACCAGAACTCTCCTCTCTTTTCCATTCTCTTAAAACTGATCCCTTTGCAGGTTGTCTTCATTTTCTCTGGCCAGTTCCTCTGTTGGGGAGGAAATAGGGCTGCAAATAGAGCCCAGGCTTTACCTTTGATTATATCACCACCAGGGAGGTGTTAGAAGCTATTTTTGTTGTTGTTGTTTTTGTTTTGTTTTGTCTTTCTCCCATGCTAAATTCAAAGATCCTTTAACATTTCAATGGGTGCAACTTAGGACACATGCTTATTTCAAGACCAATCAACAGTTGAGGTAGGAATTAGATATTTTTCACAGCTTAGTTCAGGTGCCAACTCTGAACCAATCAATAATGGGGAAAAAAGCTAGACATTTATAGAAGGATGACAATTCTCATTAAAATTATACAGTTGAAATAGGGGAAGAAAACGTTTTCACAAAAAGAAAAGTATTATAGAAAGACAACCACAGGTATGCACTATATATCTTGTATCTGCTAGGAAATTTCTTTGGCTGTTAATAACAAAGACACAGAATAACAATAACTTCAATAAAATAGGACTTTTCCCCCTCCTTCATAACAAAATTATACCCTAGCATCATATTGTCATTTCACAGTGACCTCACTGACCTAGGCTCTTCACATCTTTCTCTTCTGTGTCCTTATCCTGTGGTTTCCATCTACGAGCTCTCTTTGTGCTCACAAGATGATTGCTGGAGCTCTAATAGTCATGTATACAATTTATAAATGATGAAGGGAGCCATTAGCAAGAGTAAAAGACAGGATTTGCCATTAGAGACACATTTAGAAGCATTCACAGAAGCCGTACTCAATGCCAGCAATTTTTTGCTGAACGCATTGACATCTTCTAAAAATTTCAGGAGGGAATTCCCTGGTAGTCCAGTAGTTAGAACCCCACACTTTCACTTCCCAGCCCAGGTTCGATTCCTGGTCGAGGAATTAAGATCTTGCCAGCCGCGTGGCATGGCCACAAAACTAAATTAAATTAAATTAAAATTTCAGGAATCCATTATAAAAGGAACAACATAAGCGTGATTATTAGGTAAGCAACTAGCAATCTCAGCCTCGGGTCTCAGTTTCTCTGATAAGATTCAGCATAGGTCTTAAAACATATGAATATCTCAAGAAGTAAAAAATGGATTATAGGTAAATTTAAGTTTAAATGAAAAGCCACAAATTAAACTATAAATCCAAAATATTTATTATTTGTTATCCTAAAACATGTCATAGTCTGAGTCTCTCCAAAGATTGTACTTTCTCTGGTTCTTAGGATAAGTAAATAAAATCAACATCCCCTACTATTGGCAAACTGTCAGTAGTCCATGATCATGAACATGTGTACATATGCAAGAAAGGCTAAATATCACGAGAGCTATAGATAAACTTGATTTCCCACTTTTATTCATTCAATTCCTTTTTTTGAAGATGGAGGCAAATCACCCTGAAATTTCTATATTTTTCTCTTCCAATAAAGGTAGGGAAAGCTACATGAAACATGACTTTTTTTTGACAACAAGTATGTTTTTGTTTTGGCTATTACTTTTGTGTTCATTTAGAGACACAAAGAATTCTGCTTATAAACATCTCCAAATGTCCTGCAAGTACTGTAACTTGGTGATGAAATTTGAAGACACCAATAAGAAAGAAATTTTGCATGTGTCATGTTCTTTAAAAGTAAATGGTTAAAAATAAATATTTTGGATTCAAAGGAAACCAGATTTTTTTTTCCAGTTTATAATTATTTGGTCCTGGATTTTTGTTTGTTAGGAGGTTTTTGATTACTGATTCAATCTCCTTAAATTGGTCTATTCAGATTTTCTATATCTTCTTGAAAAGATACAGCCTTGGATGACTGTATGTTTCTAGGAATTTATCCATTTCTTCTAGGTTGTCCAATTTGATGATGTATAATTGTTCATAGTAGTCTCATGATATTTTGCATTTCTGAGATATCAGTTGTAACATCTCCTCTTTCATTTCTGATTTTATTTATCTGAGCCCTGTCTCGTATACATTTTTTTTGGTGAGTCTACCTAAAGTTTTGTCAGTTTTGTTCAGAGAACCAGCTCTTAGTTTCATTGAGCTCTTCTATTATCTTTTTAGTATCTATTTCATATATTTCACATCTGATGTTTATTATTTCCTTCCTTCCACTAACTTTGGGCTTCATTTGTTATTTTTTCTAGTTTCTTAAGAGATCATTTTTAAAAGTATTTACTTGCTGATAATGTCACTGCCCTGTAAATCTCTTTAAATAATGAGATCATTTATTTCAAGGATCTTTATTGCTGAAAAAAGTCTAAGGTCTTCTGAATTGCCTCTGACCCACAGAAGACTCAGCATTCCTGCTACTCATTCAAAATGCCCACAAAAATTAATTTTACAAATACCTAGACAGAAGGAAGTGACATGGAGGTCTTCAAGTTGCAGGTTACAATCACATATTTTACAAACAATCATAGTTCAGAAAAGTACATTTTCTGACAGGAGTGTTGTACCTTAGAGGCAATGCATTCCACTACAGGGAAAGGGGAGGAAGGATTCATACAGTTATTCTTTCATGAGTAAATTGGTACCAAATACAAGAAAAAATTGGCATGCATGGTGAAAAAAATGAGTGAAAAAATCACTCCTTCTGCCAGACTCATATACTCAAGGGGTTTACTTATATTCAAATTTTTTCCTTATGGATTAACAGAACTGTCCTCAGATTAAACTCTAGCAAAAAGAGAGTAAGGGAGACCTGTGTGAAGCCTTGTTAAACAATATAGATGTATTTCTGGGGATGGTGTGTGTGTGTGCGTGTATGTGTGTGTGACTAGAGTTTGAACACCAGTAGTGAAAACGTCATATATGATTCTCAACTAGAGTTATGGGTGAAGACATGGGTACAGTAGCAAAATATATTGGATGAAATAAAGTAAGAATATTCTGCCTCTCTCACTCAATGAAGCTATAAAACCCGGACAGAATGTTTAGAGAAACTGTTTGAGGACTCTGAAAAGCAAATAGTAGCCAGAAGATTGGAGAAGAATAGAATTCAAAGACATCAAACTGGCAGTGGGTTTACTATTTTTTCTTTCCAGTACTCTCAGGACTGGATTTAACATGGCTGGAAAGCCAGAAATGGGCAACGACACTACAAGAGAACGCTCCAACAGATCTCCTGTAGTTCTTCTGTGGGTAGTTAGAATGGGTTCTCTTAATTTTTGGAGAGAGTGCTGGAAATGCCTTGTTGTTTTTCTTTTTCTTTTTTTAAATTCATTTTTTGTCTCAGCCATCAAGGATTCCCATGGCGTTTTTGTCCTGGGGATCTTTAAGAGCCTACTACTGTGAAAGAGAGAAAACTTCCTTCTAATTTAAGAAGCTGTGGTCCCAAGAGTATTAGTCCATATCCATGTTGTTTTTCTTTCTCTCTCTGACTTCTCAATGTTTGTCTCACAGTTTTGGGAAGTACACAGGAGAATGGTGTTAAAAAAAGAAAAAATTGCTTTCTGACCAGAGAACCAAAAAGAGGAGCCCAGGGTCCCAGAAAATTCCAGAGAAACTGTGGAGAGAGAGTAGTTTGGGAAAGTGACCCCCTTGTTTTGTTTATGAACTTCTGTACTTACTCCTGTTTTATATATTCATGGATCTGACCCTAAGCAGCATATCATAGATGTTGAGAACTAAACTTAAAGAAAGACGCTGCCTAGGTCAGAGACTGTACACTGGGTAATGCATATGTGTGACTGATCTGAAAAGCATTGTGGACACTGATACTTCACCCCTCAAAAAGGAATTAAAATTGTGGTCTGAACCCAACTGGGCTGATTGCCTGCTAAAACAAAATGATCAATACTCTCTATAGGATTTAAATAAGACCTAGTGTCTCATAACATGCTTTCAAAATGCCTTGAGATAAAATTGAATTTAATCAGCAAATATGTGTGTGTGTGTGTGTGTGTATATATATATATATATATATATATATATATATATATACGGAAAATCTCAACTCACCTGGGAAAAGACATTCAACAGATTTCAAAGCTGAGATGACAAATATGTTGGAATTAAATGGCATAGACATTAAAAAGCAGCTATTACAAAAATATTCCAATAAATAAGGTGAATCTCTTGGAATGAATGGAAAGGCAGAAATATCATTGAAGAAATTCAAGGTATAGGATGCCAATGGAAATATTTAAATTTAATAAGTAGTAACTGGAATAAAGTCACTGGTTGGGCTCAATAATCAAAAGGAAATGACCAAGGAAAGAGTCAGTGAACTTGAAGATGTATTAATAGAAATTATCTAATTTGAATAAAATAGAAAAAAAGATTGAAAAAAATGAGAAGGGCTTCAGAGACCTTTGGGATAATACCAAAAGTTTTGACATTCATGTCATCACAATCTCAGAAAAAAAGAAAGGTGCAGTAAAAAAAAAATAATAAATAAAGAAGAAGCTGAAAATTTCCAAAATTTGGTGAAAAAGGTAAATCTACAGATTCAAGAAGCTCAGTGAACCTAAAAAAGAAAAAGACATCCATTCCCAGTTATATCATAGTCAAAATGCTGAAAACTGAAGACAAGAAGAGTATCTTGAAAGCCCAGAATTCCATATCCAGTGAAATATCTTTCAGGAGCAAAACAACATAAAGATATTCTCAAATGAAGAAAGTCTTAGAGAATTTTTTGGTCAGCAGACATGCTCTCAAATAATTGCTTAAGTAATTCTTTCAGACAGAAAGGAAATGCTACCAAAGTCACCTTGGAATATCAGAAATGAAAAAATAGCAACTGAAATAATAAATGTACAGAAAATATAATGAACTATTCTTTCCTTTTATAGTTCTTTATTATATGTGTTATGTTTGAGAACAAAAACCATAAAATTGTCTGATGGAATGCAATGCTTATATATGTCCCATATAATATGAGTAAAATATAAGGGCAGAATAAAGAGATCTATATGGTGGTAAATCTTATATGTTTCACTTGAGGTACTAAAAAAGTTGATTTCAAATAGACTGAAAAGGTAAATATTGCATTGCAATCCCAAGAACAGATGTTGGAACAAATACACAAAGATATATTCAAGAAAACATTAAGTACACTGAAGAGGTTCAAATAGCCCAGAAGAAGGCAGGAAGGAATGAACTAATAGAAAACAGAGGAAACAGAGAGGATGGAACTTTCAGAATGGCTGAATAAGGTTAATCCTTTCTCCAAATCCTCTTTCCAAAATGCAATGATAAATCAGATGAAATTATTTTTAAAAAATAGCCATTTAAAGAGTCCGAAATCAACAGAAGTCATAAAGCAAAATGTGAAGTGTATATTCAAGAAAATCTATTGAATCTCAGTAGAAACAGGGGAGCCTGTGACTTTTTAGTCAGAGGTGGCTCCTACCCTCTCACTTCAGCTCCATGGCAGAAAAGTGATACAAAGATCATGGGAGGGGGCTGATTTCATTTGAAGAAGAATGCTGGAAATGCTGGGACCTGCAGAGTTGTCAAACACTTAGAGATTTCAGTGGCAGAAAATTAGGGAAGGCCAACAGCCCATCTAGCTTCTGATTTTGACACTAGTTGGGGTGAGCAATAGACCAGCAGACCAGCCAGAAATTTAACAGGGAGAGCTGAGGACCAAGACAGGCAAAGCAAGCCTTGATAAAACCCTGAGCTAGAAGGTTGTAGCATACACAAGTCTGCATGCACACTAAGTACTAATTGTACTGAGTGAGCTAATTGTACTTGGTTGAATGTGAGACCTTGAAAACACAGACAGTTAAAAAAAAAATAAAAGGGCACATGCTTATAAATTGCCTGAACTTTGAATAAAGCACTGAGATAGGATTTTTGTCTAATCTTTATTAATTTCATGTACTACTCTCCATTTTGACTTGGATATTGGCTTAACTACATCATACTACATCAACTTAAAAATCTAGGTCATCTAATAATTTTATTTAAAATAAGTAACTTTTCAAGGAATATTTTCTATTGGTGAGGTTGTGAAAACTATCCAATAATCTGTGTCATTAATTTTCCCCTCAGGTTTCTAAGTGACTAAGTTGAACAAATAATAACTTATTTCTATAAGAAATAATTACAGAAACTGAGAATAAATTAAAAAGTGACTTGACAAAAGTAGAGGGAGAAACAACTTCACATATGACTATTGGAGCTTGTGAAGTAGAATATTCACACTTTGATGGAACTAAAGAAAGAAAAAATGAACACTAGAGTTAAAAACAACACTTGTCAGGAATTGCAAACTTTAAAATAAAATATTGCTACCAGAAAAGGGTAATCCAGAGGGTGTCACTGAACTACATTCAATACCACTACAAAGCGATATCAAAATATCCACTTTGGCCCTGTGATTGCAGACAAGCCCATCTGCTTGCTAATCTGCCTTGTCAACTTCCACTTATTCATCTGTTAATGGCAAACTATCAACGGCAAATGTCTTGTCCCCACTTTTTCTGTTATGTCTTAACAGTTTACCCTACTCCAGTTGGAAGTCTTTCTCCTATAACTCGTGCTTTTGTCTTTATACACAATTGACTGTTTATAATAAAATGCATTTCAGAAAATGTAATGATTGGCAAACTAAATACTGTAGGGGAGGAACAGTGGTAAAGATAGTGACCTTAGAAATCTAGCTCCACCACTTATGAGTTATGTGACCTTTTATTTATCTGGGCCTTATTTATCTTATCCATGCAATGGGAATAATATCTACTTCACAGGTTTATAAGAATTAAGTGTGTTAATGCATGTATAGTTAGTTGCACAATTCGATAGATAAATAGTAATTGACTTTATAATTAAGGGTAAATGATGTACCTCAAGGCTCTCAAGTAATAGATATGTTGGGATGCTGTTTTGTTTGTCAGTTCTTTTGAATTTCTTATGTTTTTCCCCAGTGGCAGGATTATAATTGCCTCAACAGTAGTAATGCTATGTTTAAGTAATTTACATCTTTATATCTTACTTCCTCAAACCATGTATGGTTTGGCAGTAAATATACAGTATCTATGTACCAAAGGAACTCATAAAGGAAGTTGTCTCATCCCATAATAATCGAAAGCTCTCAAATGCTGAACTGTCTGAATGGTTGACTCTGATGATGATGTGTGTGTAGATGTACACGCATATATGTAAACCTGAATATATAGACATAACTACAGTGAATTGAAGACATGGAGTGTGTATTTAATTCTCTCTTTTTTAAAACAAACTATAGTCTTAAACCTATTCACAAAATACACACACACACACACACAGTAATTATGCATTTACATATACACAATGTGAATTGTCTCTTAATCAGAGAACAATTGTCTCTCACAATGCCGTGTCCCTACTTGAAGATAGCTCTTGTGATGGCTCTGCAGCTGTATGTGTGGAGATGAGCCAAGATGCTCTCAAGTGTGGAAAGTGGTCCAGATGTCACTGCTACTGCTGGAGAGAGATACTCCAGAGGTTGTCATCTGGGCATTACCACTGCCAAAATTGTTGCCTTGGCCACAGCTGTTGGCTTTGCTGCTGGAAGATGAGGGAGGAAGAAAACATTTGAAAGCCTTGCCAAAACAGTGGGAGGCAGCCACAAAATGAGTACACATTGGTGTAAAAGTCACAAATCTGATATAAAATGAATTTGTTTGTAGATTAATTGCAACACTCTGTTTATATGTATAAACTTCTTAATTGTTTATATGCTGCATTGCAGTATTGAAGGCATGATTTCAAAGCTCATAAAGACCTGACCAGCTGTTGGTTGAGTTTATTAATAATCTGTTATAACATCATGTTAATCTAGGAGATTCAGGTGTTTCAAAACTGAACTTTGAGATGTAGGTCCCAAAGTGCACACTCTTTTCTTCTATGTTTCACTAAAATTAACATCTTTTTGTAGACAATGTCTTATATTTGTGTCTCCTATAGTGCCTTAAAAACTTCATTTCTTGTAGCAGATGTCCAACGCATGCTGTTAAGGTGATGTGAACCAAACAACATTTAACCGAACTGAATGAAATTGAATTAAATAATATTAATTGGAACTATGAGTTAGCTTTTGGTCTTCCATTTTGCTATGACCTCACATTGGTAAATATATCATGTTGTCAGTCTCTTATAGGGCTTTTTTCTGTAAATATCAAAATACAAATAAACAATTGAGGCAAAATTGAAAAAAAGTGTGGGCCATGTACCTGGGTTAATACACTGATGCAGATATTCATGATAATTCATTTTTTTTTGATTCCATATTTAATGTGTAGATAAATGACAAGAATTTATAGATATCCACTATAAATGAAAATAATAAAATTTTGTCTTGGACACAATAAGGAGAAAAATAATATTTTCCCATGGACATGGATTACCCCACTTTATTTATTCAACAAGCTTGTATTGAGCAAAACTTTGTGTGAAATAGTCTCCTAGAAAGTACAAAATAAATAAGTAGGAGATGGTCCTTCCATTCAAAGGACTCCCAGTCACATGGAAGTTTCATATATAAACGTGGATAAATTATAATATGGTAAGGATTGTGACAGAAATACACACAGAAACGTGCCTGGAAAGAAGGATTAGTGGAAGGTCTTGAGGACATTATTGAAAGAAATATAGAGGGAATCCAGATAAGGAACAGAAAGAACAGTCCAGAAATGGGGCAAAATACATAAAGTCAGGAAACATGAAACATCCAGATCACTAAGCCATTTTTACATAGTATTAATCAGTGTTTTTTTTCTCTTCTCTCCCTTTCTCCCTCTCCCTTTCTCACTCTTTCTCTCTCTCTTTCTTCCATAGTGTGATACAGAATTTTAATTCAAAGTCATAAATAAAAAATAGACTCTTTACTCTCATTCAAACCTTGAAAAATACAAAGACAAAAGTATGGCTCAAACCAAGGACAGAAATTTCTTCTTTCTTGTCTACTGTTTCTTGTATTTTTGTTTCATTTTCTCAAAATGCAGAATGGCTTTATCAGATAGTCAAGATCAAGGCTACAGGTATTCACTTTATTCCAACTCTGTAACCCAAGAGTAGGAGAGTGTTCCACAGAAGTTCCAGCTGGAAAAAATTTAGGTAGGGGCACTGATTAGATCTACTTGAGCCATATGCCAATATCTGGATATATCTCTGAGGCCAAGCAGGGGCACAGTATGATTGGCTCCATTTTTCTTATATAGCAAACCTCTAAAGTATGACCATAAAGTAATTGATGACATTTATCAAGATCATATGGAATTCAGGAGGATAAGTTTCCTCTGACGGATGGAAAAGATGATACCTACAAATAGAGGAGGTCAGGATGCTGTTATGATAGAGATACCAAATGTGCATCTGATTCTACTAAGGAGTTTGGATTTTTTTCCTTTAGACCATGTGAAACTGTTGAAGGGTTTTGTTCAGTGGAGTAATTCATTTGTTTGTGTTTGTAGGACCTGACTCAGTCATCCTGGTGAGAGATGATGAGAGACTCTATACTGACAGTGGTCATAGATATACATATAGGGAATGTATTTAAGAAATAGGAAGAAAATGTGTCATAACAGTAATCGACTGAATGGGAAGTAGGTTTGGAAAAGAAGAAGGTGGTACAAGAAAAGGCGGGAAACCAAGAGCTCCCCTTATTCAATTACTAATTTAAGTTAATTTTGTGTTGAAATACCTTATAATCATCCCTTCTTTTAAACTCTGTAGTTACATCATTTACTTTAGCCTTCATCATCTCATTTCCCTGGAATATTGCAATAGTCTCTTCAGCAATCTGTTTGCTTCCAGTATTTCATCTTTCCAGTCTATTTTCATTCTGTAATTCAAGATATCTTCCTTAAAAATCTAACCTTTCTTTTCCTTATTTTAGAAACATTAGGTGTTACTTGAAACCTAAGGCTGGGAGAAGATCCTAGTTTTTCAAGATGGTATACAGAATCTGTCATAAGCAAGTCTTAATCCACCCCATGAATAACTACAGTACAGCAGAAATTAGAGACACTATACCTTCTCAGCACTACTTTCTCCCTTTCTATGCTCTCCCAGCTGGAAGCCCATGAACTTTTTTCCCTGTAATCTCCACCAAGAGGATCAGGTTTAGAGTCTGAAAATAAGAGACAATAATGTAAGAATTGGAAGAAGGAAAATTTATCATAATTCCTCCAGTAGAAGCAAGCAAAAATATGAGCTCTATCAAACATGAAATTGTTGCCACAATTTCCAGAAGTTTTCGCAAAAACCTTCTGCCTCATATCTGGAGCCAGGGGTGTTTGTGACCAAAAGTTTCCTATGGTTCATGCAACCTCATGACTCCCTAACTGGTAATGGCAAATCTGAGAACCACAGCAGTTTCCCTGAATCTTGAAACATCTAGCCTTTTCATCACTTTTGTAAACATATCTATTTTACTGTATTAAATCTTTTCCACTTGAACTTTCTAGAATGGTTACCATCATTCTCACCAAACACAAACTGAGAATTTTATTATCATAAGTGGTTCCATGAAACCAATTTTAAAGATGGGATTCTGGGTTTTATTATTTGATGTGTTTATATTTAAAAACAGGGATGCCATTATTGCCAGTGGAAAATACGATATTGATAGTGTATTTCAGTGGAAATACAGTTACTTAAATTATCTGCTACAGTTGTTGTGTAGTGAAGTGCCTGTTATATGCACGGTTTGGTAGCCCAAGTGGCAGAAGCAATAGAACATTGGGGTGGAAATAAGAACTGTGGTGTAGGATAGCTGCTTCTGGCTGTTCTGAAGAGTTTATAGAAAGAAAATGGCAAATTCAAACCTATAATCTCTCAGGGATGCTCAAAGAAGTGGAAAACTTCTCCATTTGGCCCCCAAAAATTTTTTTAACTTTTCTAGCCAAAGGGCTAAAATATTCAAAATATAGACCCAAAGTCTGTTCAGGTATGTTTCTAAATTATAATGCAGTTTGGACAGGGATTGGGAAAGATCAACATCTTCAGTTTTGTAATGAAAACTTTTGGGTGGATTTTAAAAATCTGATTATCTTGATCCCTTCCCCTTGATATCCTAATGAACATCTCTTGTCAGGAAAATCAGCTTCTCTTATCTTGTCTGAAGAAACCTGCCTACGCTGTCTTAATTATTCCAAGTCCCTTTTAAGACTCACTTTCTCTACCCAGTCATGGACTTCAGACTCTTAATTAGAGACACATCTAGCATGCCCCAAAGATATAAATACAATATAGCTTATCCATTGAAAAAATGCATAACATATAATTCAACAGAAACCTGAGAAATATATGTGGGAATTGATTCCTTAAGTGCTATACCAGGAAGAAAATAACATGATTTGATTAGGTTGGATATACTGATATGCATACAATTATAAGAGATTCTTGATTTGAGAGAGGGTGTGGTGGGTTTAACTCTTACTCTGTTGTTTGAATGGCACTTGGACAAAATATAACCTACACTAAATGCAAATGAGGATAAAGAATTTTCTGGTACAATGTAGAGCAATGAATCCAAAGGTTTAGGAATATAGGAACACTTGAATGGATTCATATCATAAGAGCCATTCATAACTCCCTACTCCCTCCCTCCAGGTTCCAGGATACACTCCCTTCATACATTGATCAGGGGATCTCAGCATTCATGGAAAGTTCCCTAGTGGCTCTCCTTCTGGAACTCTTGGCCATCAGACACAGGGAGGCATGTTACAAAAGTGGTAAACAGTACCAGAGCAGACATTAAAATAGATTGACTGGAGGAAAACTTTGGAAATTGCTAATTTATCTCATTGTTCCTAGGACAGAAATAAATTGTCACCTACAGAGTAATTACCTGATTAGAATAACTAAAAACAATAAAATATTGGTCTGGTGTATAGTTTCCCCTGCACTATTTGTTGAAAAGACTATTCTTCCCCCTTTGAATGGTCTTAGAACCCTTGTCAAAAATCATTTACCCATATATGTGGAAATTTATTTCTGGACTGTTAATTCTATTCCACTGGCCTATATGTCTGTTTTATACCAATACCACACTGTTTTGATTACTGTAGTAAGTTTTGAAATTAGAAGAGAGTCCTCTAGTGTTGTTCTTCCTTTTTGAGATTGTCATGGTTATTACATGCCATGTGAATTTCAGAATGGGTTTTTCTATTTCTGCAGAACACATCTTAGGGAATTTGATAGAAATTGAATTGAATCTGTAGATTCCTTTAGGTAGTATTGATATCTTAACAATATGAAGTCTCCCCATCCATGAACAAAGGGATATATTTCCATTTATTTATGCCTTTTAAAATTTCTTTCAGCAATGTTTGTAGTTTTTATTTTACAAGTCTTTCACTTTTAGGTTAAGGGAATTCTTAAACATTTTATTCTTTTTAATGCTATTGTTAATGAAATTATGTTCAAAATTTTCTTTCAGGTTATTTATTATAGTGTATACAAATACAACTGATTTTGTATGTTGACTTTATGTCCTGCTACTTTGATGAATTCATTTATTAGTTCTAACAGTATTTTTGTGTGTATAATCTTTAGTGTTTTTTACATATAAGATCATATCATCTGGAAACAAAAATAATTTTACTTCTTTTCCAATTTCGATGTCTTCTATTTCTTTTTCTTGCCTAATTGCTCTGGCTAGGACTTCCAGAATTCATTAAGTAGAAGTGTTAAGAGTGGGCATCCTTGCTTTTTTTTTTTTTTTTTGATCTTAAAAGAAACACTTTCAGTCTTTCACTGTTGAGTATAATGTTTGCTGTGTGTTCTCATTAGTGGCTTTTATTACGTTGAAGTAACTTCTTTCTATTTCTATTTCACTGAGTGTTTTTATCATGAAGGAGTGTTGAATTTTGTCAAATGGAGATAATCATGTGAGTTTTCCCTTTATTCTGTTAGTGTACTACATTACATTGATCAATTTTCTTATGTTGAACCATCCTTGCATTCCAGGAATTTCCCACTTGGTCATGGAGTATAATCATTTTAATATGATGTTGAATTCAATCTGGTAGTATTTTATTGAGGATTTTTATGTCAGTGTTCATAAGGGATATTGATCTGTAATTGTCTCTTTTATGTATTGAATTTTTCTTTGGTATCAGGGTAATTCTGATCTCACAGGATGAGTTAGGAAGTGATCTCTCCTCTTGAATATTTTGGAAAAATTTGAGAAGGATTGGTATTAGTCCCACTTTAAATGTTTGGCAGAAGTCACCAGGGAAGCCGTCAGATCCAGAGATTTTTCTTTGTTGAGTGATATGCAATTACTGATTCAGTCCCCTTACTATTTATCGGTCTATTCAGATTTCCTATTTCTTCATGATTTAGTATTGGAAGGTTTTGTTTCTATGAATCTGTCCACTTCATATAGTTTATCCAATTTTGTTAGCATGCAATGGTTCATAGTACTCTCTTATAATACTTTTTATTTCTGTAGAATTGGTAGTAATGTATCCACTTTCATTTCTTTTTTTTTTTTCCATTGGAGTACACTTGTTTTACAATATGGTGTTAGTTTCTGCTGTACAACAAAATGAATCAGCTGTACGTATACATATATCCTCGCCGTTTTGGATTTCCTTCCCATTTAGGTCACCACAGAGCACTGAGTAGAGTTCCCTGTGCTATACAGTAGGTTCGCATTAGTCATATATTTTATAAATAGTAGTGTAAATATGTCAGTCCCAATCTCCCAATTCATCCCACCTCCCCCCCGCCCCTTGGTGTCCATACATTTGTTGTTTACGTATGTGTCTCTATTTCTTCTTTGCAAATAGGTTCATCTGTATCACTTTTCTAGATTCCACATATATGCATTAATATACAATATTAGTTTTTCTCTTTCTGACTTACTTCACTCTGTATGACAGTCTCTAGGTCCATCCACATCTCTGAAAATGACACAATTTCGTTCCTTTTAATAGCTGAGTAACATTCCATTGTGTATATATACTACATCTTCTTTATCCATTCCTCAGTTTATGGGCATTTAGATTGTTTCCATGTCCTGGCTATGGTAAATAGAGCTGCAGTGAACATTGGGATGCATGTATCTTTTTGAATTATGGTTTTCTCCAGGTATATGTCCAGGAGTTGGGTTTCTGGGTCATGTGGTAGTTCCATTTTTAGTTTTTCAAGGAACCTCCATACTGTTCTCCATAGTGGCTGTATCCATATACATTCCCACCAACAGTGTAAGATGGTTCCCTTTTCTCCACACCCTCTCCATCAATTATTGTTTGTAGATTTTTTGATGTTGGCCATTCTGACTGGTGTGAGGTGATACCTCATTGTAGCTTTACTTTGCATTTCTCTAATAATTTCTGAGGTTGAGAATCTTTTCATGTGCCTCTTGACCTTCTGTATGTCTTCTTTGGAGAAATATCTCTTTAGGTCTTCTGCCCATTTTTCGATTGCGTTGTTTGATTTTTTGATATTGAGCTGCATGAGCTGTTTGTATATTATGGAGATTAATACCTTGTAGGTTGCTTCTTTTGCAAATATTTTCTCCTATTATGAGGTTTGTCTTTTCTTCTTGTGTATGGTTTCCTTTGGTATGCAAAAGTTTTTAAGTCCCATTTGTTTATTTTTGTTTTTATTTTCATTACTCTAGAAGGTGGGAGGTGGGTAAAAAAGATCTTGCTGCAATTGATGTCGGATAGTGTTCTGCTTATGTTTTCCTCTAAGATTTTTATAGTGTCCAGCCTTACATTTAGATCTTTAATCCACTTTGATTTGATTTTTGTGCATGGTGTTAGGAAGTGTTCTAATTTCATTCTTCTACATATAGCTATCCAGTTTTCCCAGCACAATTTATTGAAGAGACTGTCTTTCTCCATTGTATATTCTTGCCTCCTTTGTCATAGATTAGGTGACCATAGGTGGGTGCGTTTATCTCTGGGCTTTCTATCCTGTTCCATGGAACTATATTTCTGTTTTTGTGCCAGTACCATAATGTCTTGATTACTGTAGCTTTGTAGTGTAGTCTGAAGTCAGGGAGCCTGATTTCTCCAGCTCAGTTTTTCTTTCTCCCAAATTGCTTTGGGTATTCGAGGTCTTTTGTGTTTTCATACAAATTGTAATTTTTTTTGTTCTAATTCTGTGAAAAATGCCATTGGTAATTTGATAGAGATTGAATTGAATCTGTAGATTGCTTTTGGTAGTATAGCCATTTTTACAATATTAATTCTTCCAATCCAAGAACATTGTATATCTCTACATCAGCTTGTGTCATCTTTGATTTCTTTCATCAGTGTCTTATAGTTTTCTGAGTACAGGTCTTTTGCCTCCTTAGGTAGGTTTATTCCTAGGTATTTTATTCTTTTTGTTGCCATGGTGAATGGGATTGTTTCCTTAAATTCTCTGTCTGATCTTTCATTTTCAGTGTATAGGAATGCAAGAGAGTTCTGTGTATTGATTTTGTATCCTGCAACTTTACCAAATTCATTGATTAGCTCCAGTAGTTTTCTGGTGGCATCTTTAGGATTATCTATGTATAGTATCATGTCATCTGCAAACAGTGACAGTTTTACTTCTTTTCCAATTTGTCTTCCTTTTATTTCTTTTTCTTCTCTGATTGCCATGGTTAGGACTTACAAATCTATGTTGAATAATAGTGACAAGAGTGGACATCCTTGTCTTGTTCCTGATCGTAGAGGAATGGTTTCAGTTTTTCACCATTGAGAATGATGTTTGCTGTGGGTTTGTCATATATGGCCTTTATTACGTTGAGGTAGGTTTCCTCTATGCTCACTTCCTGGAGAGTTTGAAACATAAATTGGTGTTGATTTTGTAAAAAGCTTTTTCTGCATCTATTGAGATGATTGTATGGTTTTTATTCTTCAATCTGTTAATATGGTGTATCACATTGATTGATTTTCGTATATTGAAGAATCCTTGCATCCCTGGGATAAATCCCACTTGATCATGGTGTATGATCCTTTTAATGTGTTGTTGGATTCTGTTTACTAGTATTTTGTTGATGATTTTTGCATGTATGTTCATGAGTGATATTGGTCTGTAATTTTCTTTTTTTGTAGTATCTTTGTCTGGCTTTGGTATCAGGGTGATAGTAGGCTCATAGTATGAGCTTGGAGTCATGCTCCCCCTGTAATTTTTTGGGAAGAGTTTGAGAAGGATGGGTGTTAGCTCATCTCTTAATGTTTGATAGAATCCACCTGTGAAGCCATCTGGTCCTGGACTTTGGTTTGTTGGAAGATTTTTAATCACAGTTTCAATTTCATTACTTGTGATTGGTCTGTTCATATTTTCTATTTCTTCCTGGTTAAGTCTTGGAAGGTTATACCTTTCTAAGAATTTGTCTATTTCTTCCAGGTTGTCCTTCGCATAGAGTTGCTTGTAGTAGTCTCTTATGATGCATTGTATTTTTGCGGTGTCTGTTGTAACTTGTTTTTCATTTCCATTTTTATTGATTTGAATCCTCTCCCTCTTTTTCTTGATGAGTCTGGCTAAAGCTTTATCAGTTTTGTTTGTCTTCTCAAAGAACCAGCTTTTAGTTTTATTGATCTTTGCTACTGTTTTCTTTGTTTCTATTGCATTTATTTCTGCTCTGATGTTTATGATTTCTTTCCTTCTACTAACTTTGGGTTTTGTTTGTTCTTCTTCCTCTAGTTCCTTTTGATGTAAGGTTAGGTTGTTTATTTGAGATTTTTCTTGTTTTTTGAGGTAGGATTGTATTGCTACAAACTTCCCTCTTAGAACTGCTTTTGCTGCATCTCATAGGTTTTGGATCATCATGTTTTCATTGTGATTTGTCTCTAGGTATTTTTTGATTTCCTCTTTGATTTTTTCAGTGATCTCTTATTTATTTAGTAACATATTGTTTAGCCTCCATATGTTTGTGCTTTTTACGTTTTTTTCCCCTGTAATTTATTTCTAATCTCAGAGAGTTGTGGTCAGAAAAGATGCTTGATATGATTGCAATTTTCTTAAATTTACTGAGGCTTGATTTGTGACCGAAGATGTGATCTATCTGGGAGAATGTTCCATGTGAACTTGAGAAGAAAGTGTAATCTGCTGTTTTTGCATGGAATGTCCTATAAATATCAATTAAATCTATCTGGCCTATTGTATCATTTAAAGCTTGTGTTTCTTTATTAATTTTCTGTCTGGATGATCTTTCCTTCGGTGTAAAAGAAGTGCTAAAGTCCCTCACTATTTTGTGTTACTGTTGATTTCCCCTTTTTTGGCTGTTAGCATTTGCCTTATGTATTGAGGTGCTCCTATGGTGGGTGCATAAATATTTACAATTGTTATATCTTCTTCTTGAATTGATCCCTTGATCATTATGTAGCATCCTTCCTTGTCTCCTGTAACAGTCTTTATTTTGAAGTCCATTTTGTCTGACATGAGTATTGCTACTCCAGGTTTCTTTTGATTTCCATTTGCATGGAATATCTTTTCCACCCCCTCACTTTCAGTCTGTATGTGTTCTTAGGTCTGAAGTTGGTCTCTTGTAGACACCATATATATGTGTCTTTTTTTAATATCCATTCAGCCAGTCTGTGTCTTTTTGTTGGAGCATTTAATCTATTTATGTTTAAGGTAATTATAGATATGTATGTTCCTATTACCATTTTCTTAATTGTTTTGGGTTTATTTTGTAGATCTTTTTCTTCTATTGTATTTCCCACCTAGAGAAGTTCTTTTAGCATTTGTTGTAGGGCTGGTTTGTTGGTGCTGATCTCTTTTAGCTTTTGCTTGTCTGTAAAGCTTTTGATTTCTCCATTGAATCTGAATGATATCCTTTCTGGGCAGAGTAATCTTGGCTGTAGGTTTTTCTTTTTCATCACTTTAAATCTATCCTGCCACTCCCTTCTGGCCTGCAGAGTTTCTGCTGAAAATTCAGCTGATAACCTGATGGGGATTCCCTTCTATGTTATTTGTTCTTTTTCCCTTGCTGCTTTTAATATTTTTTCTTTGAATTTAATTTTTGTTAGCTTGATTAATATGGGTCTTCACATGTTTCTCCTTGGGTTAATCCTGTATGGGAGTCTCTGCACTTCCTGCACTTGGGTGGCTATTTACTTTCCAGTGTTAGGGAAGTTTTCGACTATAATCTCTTCAAATATTTTTGCAGACACTTTCTCTTCTTCTTCTGAGATCCCTATAATTAGACCATTAAGCCATTTAATGTTGTCCCAGAGGTGTCTGACACTGTCCTCATTTCTTTTCATTCTTTTATCTTTATTCTGCTCCTTGGCAGTTATTTCTACCATTCTGTCTTCCAGCTCACTTATTCGTTCTTCTGCCTCAGTTATTTTGCTATTGATTCCTTCTAGTGTATTTTTCATTTCAGTTATTGTGTTGTTCACCACTGTTTGTTTGTTATTTAGTTCTTCTAGGTCCTTGAGAAAAATTTCTTGTATTTTCTTAATCCATGCCTCCATTCTATTTCTGAGAATTTGGATCATGTGTACTATCATTACTCCAAATTCTTTTTCAGGTAGATTGCCTATTTCCTCTTCATTTATTTGGTCTTGTAGGTTTTTACCTTGCTCCTTCATCTGTAATATATTTCTTTGTCTTATTTTTGTTGATGGGTGCAGATGTGTTCCTGTCTTCCTGGTTCTTTGGCCTGAGGAGTCCAGCACTGGAGCTTGCAGGCAGTTGGCTGGAGCTGGGTCTTGTTGGTGTGATGAGGACTTCCATGAGATGTCACACTGATTAATATTTCCTGGGACCTGAAGTTCTCTGGTAGTCCAGTGGCTTGGATTTGGTGCTCCCATAACAGGGACTCAGGCCTGACCCCCGGCCTGTGAACCAAGACCCTGCAAACAGCATGGCTCAGGAAAAAAAAAAAAAAAAAAAGACAAAGGAAGCTCAAGGCAGATAATAAAAACAAAACCAAACAAAAACGAACACACACACAAAAAGAAAAGAAAACAAATAGACAAATAAAACCCAAGGCAAATAACAAAAACAAATACAAGCAAACAAAAAACAAACCAACAAGCAAACAACAACAACAACAAAGCACAACAAGGAAAGCCCAAAACAAGAAGGCACCCAAACAAGAGAGCCCAAAAACTGAAACCAATAATAAAAACAAAGCTAACCTAAACAGAAAACAAAACAAAACAAAACCAAAAACAAATTAAAAGAAAAGCTAAATGAACCGAAGACAAACACTCAAAAATGACAAAAAGAAAACAAAAATAAATAAATAAATAAAATAAAAAATAAGATAACAAAACAAAAATATTGAAAAAAAACAAGACAAACAAAAAAGACAACAAGCAAAAAAGAGCAGAACAATAACAAAGAATAAAAAATGAGATAAAATAAAATTAGTAAAATAAAAAATATCTTGGAAAAAATAAAAGAGAAAATGAAACTACAAAACAGAACAACAATGTAAAAAATTTTTTAAAAATTTAATTAATTAATTAATTAAATTTAATTAAAAAATTCCCTGGTGCCTCCACTATCAGTATCCTTGCCCCCATAGTGAGCTACAGCCAATCTCCACCTCCCCAGGATACCCTCCAAAACCTCTAGGTAGATCTCTGAACCACTGTGTCAGCCCCACCCCTGCGTATGTTCCTCTCACCAGTGTCTGCTCCTGAAGCTGGCCCAGAACACAGGTACCTGTGCAGGCCAGCTGGGGTGTGGGCTTCCACGGGCATGGCTGCAGAGTCCAACACAGCCAGAAGAAGTTTTGGAGGTGGGTGGTGCTTGGGTCCACTGACCCACGTGGTCAGAGGAGGCTTTGACGGGGGTGGGGCTCAGGCCCATGACCCGTGTGGCTGGAGGAAGATTTGTCAGGGTCGGCAGGTGGGCTGCTGGGACTTGATCCACTTTCATTTCTGATTTTAGTAATTTGAATCTTCTCTTTCTTTTTCCGTATTTGATCTTGCTAAACGTTTGTCAATTTGGTTGATCTTTTTGAAGAACTAGCTTTTGGTTTCATTGATTATGTTCTATTTTATTGTATTCTTTATTTAATTTATCTCTGCTCTAATCTTTATTATTTCTTTCCTTCTACTAGCTTTGGGTTTAGTTTGCTCTTTTTTTTTCTAATTCCTTAAGTTTTAAAATTAGCTTTTTGATTTGAGATCTTTCTTGCTTCTTCTAATGTAAGCTTGTATAGCCATACATTTCCCCTTAGCACTACTTTCACTGCATCTTGTAAGTTTTGTTATGTTGTGTTTTAATTTTCATTCATCTCTAAGTATTTTCTAATTTCCCTGATGATTTTTTCTTTGATCCATTTGTTAAGAAAGTATTGTTTAATTTTCATATTTTGTTAAATTTCCAGTTTTCCTTCTGTTATTGATTCCTAACTTTATCCCATTGGATTGGAGAATATATTTTGTATGAAAGCTAACTTTTCAAATCTCTTAAGACTCACTTTATGACCTAATATATGTTCTTTCCTGGAAAATATCCCATGTGCACCTGAGAAGTATGTGTATGCTGTTGTTATTAGGTAGAGTGTTCTATATGTGTCTGTTAGATATAGTTAATTTATTGTGTTGTTAAAGTCCTCTATTTTCTTACTTTATTCTATCTGGTTTGTCTACCCATTATTGATAGTGAGTTATTAACGTCTTCAACTATTATTATAGAACTACTTCTTCTTCAATTCTGTTAATTTTTACTTCCTATATTTTGACGGTTTCTTATTGTCTGTAAATAAATAATTATAATTGTTGTTTCTGCTGTATTAAATCTTTTAATAATATATAATGTCATTCTTCGTCTCTTGTAAACTCTTTTGATTTAAAGTCTACTTTGTCTAATACTAGTATAGCTACCATGTTCTCTTTAGGTTACTATTTGCATGGGATATCTTTTTCTATTCTGTCACTTTTGGTCTATTTGTCTTTCTTTGGATCTGAAGTGAATCTCTTGTAGACAGCATGTACTTGGATCATGTGTGTTTAGCTATTCTGCCAATCTCTGTCTTTTGATTGGAATATTTCTTCCATTTACATTTAAAGTAATTGCTGATAAGCAGGAACTTCTATTTTGCTATTTGTTTTCTACATGGTTTACAAATTTATTGTCCCTCATTCCCTGCATTGCTCTTTTCCTTTGAGTTTTGTTCATTATTTGTAGTGGAATATTTTAATTCTCTTCTCTTTTCTTTTTGTGTATGTTATTTATCTATTTCTTTATGGTTACCATGAGGATTACATTTATAATCTTAAAATTGTAACACTAATTTGAATTTCTTAGTTTTTCACAGTGATTTATTGTCCATTACGACTTTTTCATAGAGATAATTTTCCAATTTAAAACTTTCAAATATTTAAAATACACTATCAGGCATTATAACTTTATATAGCTGACATTTTACTATCAAAGTTATGAGCACATATCACTAAAATTCTTTCCGCATACTTTTTAAAAAATACAGCGATGTAATAGTGGAAGCAATTTACCTTCTTTGTGAAGCCTATGAGTGTCAGTTGCACCTCCAATAAAAGTTCCATTGACAAATATTCTTAGCACACTTCTTTCACTGGTCTATTTTGTAAAGAATATCTTCCAACTGGCTTCTATATTCAAGCACGTTCAGTTCCACCACTTTATAGTTAACATTCATGTCATGGAAAAGTATGTTTACAATTGTACTGTAAGAACAGGATGTTTTTGAGGCAATCATCACCCAGTTATCAGAAATTGTTTCTTGCATCTGATTCATAGGAGCAGTTGCTGAGTTCCCCAAAGATAATGATGATGTGCTATTCCCCATACCAAAGGCAGAAGCTCCTGCTGCCCAACCAAACTGGCCTACTGAAGCCACTCTAGCTTTGTCCCCACCAAAGCTGCATGGCACCAACACATGGTCCTGATTTGAATTTTTACCAATTTAATTTCAGTAACATGCAAAAATTCTGCTCATTTACTGCACTGTCCTCACCCCTTTTGGTTGTTGAGGTCACAAAATTACATCTTTATGCATGGCATACCCTAAAACACTAACTAATAATTCTTTTAAATGCATTAAAGTCTTAAATTATGTTTCAAACAAAGCATTAAGTTATAAACCACAGTTATAATAGCACTAGCTTTTAGAGCAATAATTTTTTAAAATGTTTTTATCTCTTGAGTCCTGTAGAAAACTATAAATGGACTTACAAACCATTGCTACAATAATGTTGGCTTTTATAATTGTCCACATGTTTACATTTAGTGAGTTTTTTATTTCTTCATGTGACTTTGTGTTGCTGCCTTGTGTCCTTTCATTTCACCCCTGCAGCACTCCATTGAGCATTTCTTGCTCAAGGGCAGGTCTAGTGGTAACAAACTTCTTCAGTTTTTGTTGTCTGAGAATGTCTTAATTTCTCCCTCACCTTTGAAGGACATTTTTGCTGAGTATAGGATTCTTGGTTAACAGTTTTTCTCTTTTATCACTTTAAATATATAGACCTCCTGACTTCTGGCCTCCAAATGTTGTGATAAGAAATCTGTTAATAATTTTATTGCGGATTCTTTGTATGTGATGAGTCACCTCCATCTTGCTGCTCTCAGGATACTCCCTTTGTCTTTGTCTTTTGAATGTTTGATTATGTGTCTTGGTGCACATCTCTGAGTTCACCATACTTGGAATATGTAGAGTTTCTTAGATGTTTATATTTATATATTTCATCAAATTTGGGAAATTTTAAGCCATTTTTTTCAAATATTGTCTCCTCCTCTTTTTTTCTTCTCCTTTTGTGACTCCCACAATGTGTATGTTGGTCCATTGTTGGTGTTCCAGAGGTCCCTTAGACTCTGTTAACTTGTCTTCAACCTTTTCTCTTTCTGTTCCTCAAACTCAATAATTTTTATCCCAGAGAGCTGGTTATTCAATGTTGACATACACAACACTGGGTAGATGTTCATATGTTTGCTGAGAGCTGTATTGGATATTTTTATTGGCAATGCAGAGCATTTTCTTCTTTCAAAATCTCCCACTCAAAGATGAGATGGAGTAGACCAACACTTGTTCCTGTTCTTTCCAATAAATACAACGAAAAACCCTGGAAGTTATATGAACACACACACATACACACACACACACACACACACACACACACACACAAAGACTGAAAGATGAAGAGAAAATTATATATACATACATATATTTTTTTCTAATCAATTTCTTCCCAAACAGCTATCACAAGCAATCTTAGATAAAGAATAGTAGTAAGAATATACAATAGATATTGAATATATTGAATATTGAATATTGTTGTATAAATGAGGTAGAAAATAAAATAAGGGATATTTACTACTTAACCATTAAATTTATTGTGAAATATGTTTTTGCCATTTGAATGCAGAATCATTTCTAACAGAACTTTTTTCTTTTCATTAATCTTAATATGTTTGTGCAGGTGCTAGTTCACAGTTTCCATTATTTTGGCTAAAATAAATTTGAGTAACAGCAGTAAATTCTAGTAAACAATTTACTGTTAAGCACCTTGTGTCATGTGTGTGACATTTGGAGGCTCAAAGAAAAGGGAATAAATTCTTCAAAAAAATGTTACTTAAAAGTATTGGTTAAAAAACATGCAGTAAAGATATGAAGGAGACAGATAAACTAAATTAATATGTCAGAAATGAGTATACATTTTAAATTATTCTGTCATAAGTATTTCATGTTTTATATATTGTCACATCCTTTTTTATTATTTTTTATTGAAGTATAGATTATTACATTAATTTCAGGTATACAACATAGGGATTCAATATTTTATAGATTATACTCCATTTAAAGTTATTACAAAATAATAGCTATATTTTCCGGTGCTGTACAATATATCCTTGTTGCATATTTATTTTATATGTAGTAGTTTGTAGCTCTTAAATCCATACCTTTATCTTTCCCCTCCCTCCTTCCTTCTCCGCACTGGTATCTACTAGTTTATCTATATCTGTGAATATGTTTCTATTTTCTTTTATACATATTCATTTGTTTTATTTTTTAGAGTACACATATAAGTGTCAACATACAGTATTTGTCTTTCTCTATCTGAATTATTTTACTAAGCATAATACCCTCTAGGTCCATTAACATTGTTGCAAATGGCAGAATTACATTTTTTTCATGACTGAGTAGTATTCCATTTTATACATATATCACATCTTCTCTAACCATTCATCAGTTGATGGACACTTATTTTGCTTTCATATCTTACCTATTGTAATTAATGCTGCCATGATCTTTGGGATGCATGTATCTTTTTGAATTAGTGTTTTTGTTTTCTTCAGATATATATCCAGCAGTGGAATTGCTGGATCATATGGTACTTCCATTTTTAGTTAGTTATGGACCTCCATACTGTTTTCCATAGTGGCTGCACCAGTTTACATTCTCACAAACAGTGTAGGAGGGTTCCCTTTTCTCCACATCCTCACCAACATTTATTGTTTGTAGACATTTTGATGATTAGCCATTGGGACAAGTGTGAGGTGATATCTCATTGTGAGGGCATGTTTTAAGTCAAACAAATGCTTTGGATGATTTGGGTTTGTATTATTCAGTTTGTTGTCATAACAAAATGCTACATCCTAGGAGACGTAAAAAACATGAATTTAATTTCTCACACTTCTTGAGGCTGAAAGTCTGAGATCACGGTGCCAGTATGGTTGGGTTCTGGTGATAACCATCTTCCTGGCTTACAGATAACCAAATTCTCACAGTGTGTCCTCACACTGTGGAAGCTCTGATGCCTGTCCTCTTTTTAGAAGAGCATTAATCCTATCATGGGGGCTTCTTCCTTATGACTTCATCTAAAGCTAATTACCTTCCAAAGACCCTACCATTTAATACCATCATGTTGGAGGTTAGTGCTTCAACATATGAATTCAGGGGGGATGCAAACATTCTGTCCTTAACAGATTTATTTTATTGCAAAATCCAAAAAGCTTTTCATTTGAGATTGAACACCACTTATAGCACTACATGTAAATTATTCCTAGAAATCTTTATGTCAGTATTGTCCAAAATGAACCTATATAAAATTATCTGTGGTGCTTCTTTAAAATTCAGGCTCACAGATCCAAAATCCATGTTTTTACAAGCTCTTATTTACATTAATATTGGGCAACTATTGTTTTATTTATTTATTAATTTATTTAAAAAGATTTCTTCATCTTTTTTTTATTTGAATTTTTGAATTTTATTTTACTTTTTATACAGCAGGTTCTAATTATTTATCTATTTTACACATATTAGTGTATACATGTCAATCCCAGTCTCCCAATTCATCCCACGCACCCCCCTTGGTGGCCATACATTTATTCTCTACGTATGTGGCTCTATTTCTGCCTTGCAAACTGTTTCATCTGTACCATTTTCTAGATTCCACATATATGTGTTAATATTCGATATTTGTTTTTCTCTTTCTGGCTTACTTCACTCTGTATGACAGTCTCTAGGTCTATCCACATCCCTACAAATGACCCAATTTCATTCCTTTTTATGGTTAGTAATATTCCATTGTACCACGTCTTCTTTATCCATTCATCTGTTAATGGACATTTACGTTGCTTCCATGACCTGGCTATTGTAAACCATGCTGCCAGGAACATAGGGGTGCATGTGTCCTTTTGAATTATGGTTTTCTCTAGGTAAACACCCAGTAGTGGGATTGCTGGATCATATGGTAGTTCTATTTTTAGTTTTTTAAGGAACCTCCATACTGTTCTCCATAGTGGCTGTATCAACTTACATTCCCATTAAAAGTGTACAAGGGTTCCCTTTTCTCCACACCCTCTCCAGCATTTATTGTTTGTAGATTTTTTTACGATGGCCGTTCTGACCAGTGTGAGGTGATTCCTCATTGTAGTCTTGATCTGCATTTCTCTAATAATTAGTGATGTTGAGCAGCTTTTCATGTGCTTCTTGGTCAACAGTATGTCTTCTTTGCAGAAATGTCTATTTAGGTCTTCTGCCCATTTTTGGATTGGGTTGTTTCTTTTTTTAATATTGAGCTGCATGAGCTGTTTATATATTTTGGAGAATAATCCTTTGTCCACTGATTAATTTGCAAATATTTTCTCCCATTCTGTCGGTTGTCTTTTCGTCTTCTTAATGGTTTCCTTTGCTGTGCAAAAGCTTTTAAGTTTCATTAGGTCCCATTTGTTTATTTTTGTTTTAATTTCCATTACTCTACAAGGTAGGACAAAAAAGATCTTGCTGTGATTTATGTCAAAGAGTGCTCTGCCTATGTTTTCCTCTAAGAGTTTTATAGTGTCCGGTCTTACATTTAGGTCTTTAAACCATTTTGAGTTTATTTTTGTGTACGGTGTTAGGGGTGTTCTAATTTCATTCTTTCACATGTAGCTGTTCAGTTATCCCAGCACCACTTATTGAAGAGACTGTCTTCTCTCCATTGTATAACCTTGCCTCCTTTGTCATAGATTAGTTGACCATAGGTGCATGGGTTTATCTCTGGACTTTCTATCCTATTCCACTGATCTATATTTATGTTCTTGTGCCAGTACCATATTGTCTTGATTACTGTAACTTTGTAGTATAGTCTGAAGTCAGGGAGTCTGATTCCTCCAGCTCCATTTTTTCCCTCAAGATTGCTTTGGCTATTCGGGGTCTTTTGCATCTCCATACAAATTTTAAGATTTTTTTTGTTCTAGTTCTGTGAAAAATGCCATTGGTAATTTGATAGGGATTGCATTGAATCTGTAGATTGCTTTGGGTAGTATAGTCATTTTCAAAATATTGATTCTTCCAATCCAAGAGCATGGTATATCTCTCCATCTGATTGTGTCATCCTTGATTTCTTTCATCAGTGTCTTATAGTTTTCTGAGTACAGGTCTTTTACCTTCTTAGGTAGGTTTATTCCTAGGTATTTTATTCTTTTTGTTTCAATAGTGAATGGAATTGTTTCCTTAATTTCTCTTTTTGTTCTTTCATTGTTAGTGTGTAGGAATGCAAGAAATTTCTGTGCATTAATCTTGTATCCTGCTACTTTACCAAATTTATTGATTAGCTCTAGTAGTTTTCTGGTGCCATCTTTAGGATTATCTGTGTATAGTATCATGTCACCTGCAAGCAGTGACACTTTTACTTCTTGTCCAATTTGTATTCCTTTTATTCCTTTTTGTTCTCTGATGGCTGTGGCTAGGACTTCCAAAACTATGTTGAATAATAGTGGCAAGAGTGGACATTCTTGTCTTCTTCCTGATTTTAGGGGAAATGCTTTCAGTTTTTCACCATTGAGAATGATGTTTGCTGTGGGTTTGTTATATATGACCTTTATTGTGTTGAGGTAAGTTCCCTCTATGCCCACTTTCTGGAGAGTTTTTCATCATAAATGGGTGTTGAATTTTGTCAAAAGCTTTTTCTGCATCTATTGAGATGATCATATGGTTTTATTCTTCAATTTGTTAATATGGTGTATCACATTGATTGATTTGCATATATTGAATAATCCTTTTATCCCTTGGATAAATCCCACTCCCACTTGATCATGTTATACGATCCTTTTAATGTGTTGTTGGATTCTGTTTGCTAGTACATGGTTGAGGATTTTTGCATCTATGTTCATCAGTGATATTGGTCTGTAATTTTCTTTTTTTTGTAGTATGTTTGTCTGGTTTTGGTATCAGGGTGATGGTGGCCTCATAGAATGAGTTTGGGAGTGCTCCTTCCTCTGCAATTTTTTGGAAGAGTTTGAGAAAGATAGGTGTTAGCTTTTCTCTAAATGTTTGATAGAATTCACCCATGAAGCCATCTCGTCCTGGACTTTGGTTTGTTGGAAGAGTTTTAGTCACAGTTTTAATTTCAGCACTTGTGTTTGGTCTGTTCATATTTTCTATTTCTTCCTGGTTAAGTCTTGGAAGGTTATACCTTTCTAAGAATTTGTCCATTTCTTCCAGGTTGTCCTTGGCATATAATTGCTTGTAGTAGTCTCTTATGATGATTTGTATTTCTGCAGTTTCCATTGTAACCTCCTTTTTCATTTCTAATTTCATTGATTTGGGTCCTCTCCCTCTTTTTCTTGATGAGTCTGGTTAAAGGTTTATCAATTTTGTTTGTCTTCTCAAAGAACCAACTTTTTGTTTTATTGATCTTTGTTATTATTTTCTTTGTTTCTATTGTGTTTATTTCTGCTCTGATATTTATGATTTCTGGGAAGTACTCCTTAGCATGAGCCCTCACGGAGTCCACCATTAGCCCAACCAAAGAGCCTGTATCCTCCAGTGCTAGGTCATCCCAGGCCAAAAACCCAACAGGGAGGGAACTCAGCCCCATCCAACAGCAGATAAGCAGATTAAAGTTTTACTGAGCCCAGCCCACCAGAGGAACAACCAGCTATACCCACCACCAGTCTCTCACAACAGGAAGCTTCCACAAGCCTCTTAGATAGCCTTATCCACCAGAGGGCAGACAGCAGAAGCAAGAAGAACTACAGTCCTTCAGCCTGTGGAATGAAAACCACACTCACAGAAAGATAGACAAAATGAAAAGACAGAGGACTAAGCACCAGATGAAGGAACAAAATGAAACCCAAGAAAAACAACTAAATGAAGTGGAGATAGGCAACTTCCAGAAAAAGATTTCAGAATAACGATAGTGAAGATGATCCAGGACCTCGAAAAGGATGGAGGCAAAGATCAAGAAGATGCAAGAAATGTTGAAAAAAGACCTAGAAGAATTAAATAAAAAACACCTAGAAGAATTAAAGAACAAAAAAACAGAGATGGACAATACAATAACTGAAGTGAAAAATACACTAGAAGGAATCAATAGCAGAATAACTGAGGCAGAGGCACGGATAAGTGACCTGGAACACAGAATGGTGGAATTCACGGCCATGGAACAAAATAAAGAAAAAAGAATGAAAAGAAATTAAGACAGCCTAAGAGACCACTGGGACAACATTAAACGTACCAACATTCTCATTATACGGGTCCCAGAAGGAGAAGAGAGAGAGAAAGGACCCGAGAAAATATTTGAAGAGATTATAGTCCTTGTCCTTGTCTCCAAGGTGAGCCACAGCCAACCCCTGCCTCTGCAGGAAACCCTCCAACACTAGCAAGTAGGTCTGGTTCAGTCTCCTATAGGGTCACTGCTCCTTCCCCCTGGGTCTTGATGCACACACTACTTTGTGTGTGCCCTCCAAGAGTGGAGTCTCTGTTTCTTTCCATCCTGTCGAAGTCTGCAATCAAATCCCTCTAGACTTCAAAGTCTGATTTTCTGGGAACTCCTCCTCCCATTGCCAGACCCCCAGTTTGGGAAGCCTCACCTGGGGCTCAGAACCTTCATTCCAGTGGGTTGACTTCTGTGGTATAATTGCTCTCCAGTTTGTGAGTCACTCACCCAGCAGTTATGGGATTTGATTTTATTGTCATTGCGCACATCCTACTGTCTCACTGCAGCTTCTCCTTTGTCTTTGGATGTGGGGTATCTTTTTTGGTGTGTTCCAGTGTCTTCCTGTCGCTGACTGTTCAGCATTTAGTTGTGATTTTGGTGCTATTGCAAGAGGGAGTGAGTACATGTCCTTCTACTCTGCCTTCTGGAACCAATCTGGGCAACTATTGCTTTAATTGTTAAAACAAAAAAAAAATTCAGCAATCAAAAGACAACATAATGGATATACTATTGAAAATGCAAATGCATACTTATTTAATAAAGAAGTCATTATATAATTATTTGAACATTCAAATTGTTACATACTTAATGTGAAGGTATTAATAACAATATAGTAATGACTACATTTTTAAGGTATCCAGTAAGCCACTGTAGTTTAGTTTTATCATTGCATCTTAACTACAAGGTGAGTAATAATAGTATTCTCAATGTTAATATGTGGAAATTGAGATTTATATGAATTAAAACACCTAGATAACAAATAGAAGATCAAGCATACGAATTCATGATGATATAGATCTGATTCCATTTCATATGCTCGGAACCAGATGGACAAGAAAGTGATTGAAGTTATTTTGAGATCTCAAAAAAAAGTTTTGCAGAATTAATTAAGTTATCATTATTATTTATATGCATTTTTATGTTTCATTGTAACGTTTTACCATCACCCAAGACACAACTTCAAATTTGCAACCTTGAAATATGGTATTTTGGTGACTGGTGCCAGTATTTTGAAATTTAGCATCTTGAGAATCTGCGGGAGAGTAATGAGTTTAATTTTCCATAGAATCAACAGATTTCTTTGGTCAACCAACATAAATACTGAAATTTGCAAATTTCTTGTAGGCTAGATCTAGCATATATTTTCTTCTCATTAGAGAAATACAAAGAGGAAGTGACTGAAATTTTTGCTTTTATAAATTCTGCCTATGGTATGCAGAAATTCTATGTGGCAATAGTACAGTTTCAGTTGTGAACTCCCATGCTTTGATATTTTAGACTGGAGTATATCTTTTGGAGCCTCGGTTAGAAATCTGAAACCCTCATTATTTCTGCATTTGTTAAACTATGTCTTTTGTTCCACTTGCAGACCAAGTAGTTGGCTTTGATAAAACTTGATCTACATTCAGAGATCTGCTCTGATCTTGGCTTTCTAAATGGTTCATCCTGGGGCACCCTAGAATGTTTGAGAAGATACTTTTAACTGGCTTCTTTTTTTTTTTTCCTTTTAGCTTGGCTGTTTTCATTTACATACCTGAAACTTTTGAATTTTACATTTGCTCTAAGACTGAAACAGTTTTGAAAAGCTTTGCATTCATGTATTTGACATGATTTTCATGAATTAATGCTCTTATTTCAAATGTATAATTTTATTTAATAATTTCTTATATATAGAGATCTAGATAAATGTATATCTGCATATATGTGTGTCTGTGTCTTACAAAGAGAATTTGCTGTCTTAAAACAGAAATACTGGGTATGTTTTACCTATGTTTACTCACAATGTTTTGTCAAGATCAGAATTTAAAAGTGATACTTCTGTATCTGTTCTCTTTGAAAATACGTTCATTGAGGGATGTAGCCTGAGGGCATCTTGAAAACACAGTTTATATTTTAGGATTCCACATATAAACAATTCATGGAACTAAAAAATAATCAAACTATAGTGTTATTTTTGTATTTTCAAGCTACTTTCTGCATCTCAACTTTTAATTTATTGGCATTCATTAGATTAAATTAGTGATGCTAAATCATGCCTTACACACACACACACACACACACACACACACACACACACTATATTTACATCATTCTTCTGCGTCCTTTTATCTACTATGCATTCCACTAAAGCACCTAGAGGATAGAAATTGGAATTACTTTTCCTAAATTGTCTATCCAGCTTGCATTCTACTTTCCCAACTCTTTTGGACATTTTCCATATTTTTCAGATTCCCACCAGTACCTTGAACCCAATATGTGTCAAGTGAAATTCTTCTCTTTCTCTCTCTTTTTTAAGTGTGATCCCAGAAGTCTCACCAAGAGATGGTGTTGATTCTTCTCAGTGCAAGAGGTAAGTTGATTTCCCATGGAGTTCTCCTGTATAAATCAATATTAGTGTCTACTTGGAACCTTTTGAATTTCCTTCATTGGTTTTGGTAACAGGAACCTACCTGAATACAATTTACTTAGACTTACATGTAGAGGTATTTATGAAAATAGACCAGTCAGATCTCATGCTCTGAGGAACATAACTGTCCAATGATACTAGTTGCTGCCCTTGTGGATTCACCACTCCACTAACACTGAGGCCATATATTCTATGTCCTGTTCCTAGCCAATGACTGAGCACAGAGGAAGTCCTAAGGTGGACCCATTTCAGTGAAAAGCAGGGCTCTTCCAAGACACAACTTTGTCTTGAGAGCACTCAGCTACCCAACCCCAGCATTCTTCAAATTGTACTGTAATCTGCAACATGTCCTACAATAACCTTCATTCCAATCACCCTTTTCTTACACAAGATTGATATTTATATCATAAGCTGAAGATTCTTTTCCCTTTCTTCTGCTGCCCCTCTATCCCACTTTCATCTCTAATCCCATTTTGACTTCAGCATCTTGGAGAACCCACACTAATGTAAATGGTAAATAGAGTAGTTCAAGAAAACTGGTGGTAAAATGAGGATTTGAGATTGATTCACTATCCACTGTGCTGGTGAAAAGTACATCATTCTGAGTAGTTTTGGGCATAGACAGTTCCGAACACAAGATGATTACCCACTAACTAAATATTTCCTTGTTTAAAACCTGGGGAAATAAACTTGTGGAGGGAAATATCCTTGAAGTTGTAGGTGATTCTGGCATTTGTGGGATATGGTGGGAACTATGATTATAAATAGAGCAGAGTTGTTTGTTACTGCTAATCTGTATTGACTCTCTCTGGAGGGATAATGAGAAACAAAGGGCAATTGGCAAGCAGTTAGAGACCTCTTTAGTAACTTACAAAACAATCCTTACCTCCAACAGTAAAGGTTGAGCGGTATACCAAAGATCTGTCACAATGGAGATCAAGAGATATTTGAATACCCTGCCAAGGCAGATGTTAACACCTTTGAACCTGAAAGTGGGGATGGAACTTCTAGAGGAATGTCTGAGAATATGACTCTGCAGACTCCTGAACCCTATGAGTTTAAAGAGATGTCCCACTTTTTTTTCATCCAAAGCACTTCTCCATTTGGAAGATGTTGCAAAAGCTTGTCTACCATAAGGGACTTGTGACCTTTCAGTAGCTTCCAATACCACTTTTGCTGACCCACAAGCTGAGGACTAGTTTAAATCTCAGCATAACTTGGCTAAGGATGTACAAGGTCTGATAAAAGAGAAAAGAGATTACATATTGGAGAAATCACAAAAATAGCTAGTGAGTACGAGCAGGAGTCAAGGAAGCAACCCTGGAATTGGATTTTAATGATGTTGATCAAGGGGTTTGGAGTTTAAGACTGGATAAATCATGACCCATTGACTTGGAAACACAATTTCTGGCTTTAGAACGGCTTTCTAAAGACATGGATAAATCACCACCTTGGAGGCAAACTCTGAATGGACAGAATGCTGTCCTTCTAGATGTCGTGTATGCACTAAATCAGAGTGTACACTTTATATGGCACCATGTCCCCAGTAATTCCAGGAAAATTGGTGTGATCAGTAGGTGTACAGAAAAATCACCATAATGGTAGGAGTAATCAATCTTGATCAGTAAGAGGGATTAGGGCTGTTTTTACAATATGCAGTCAAGGAGGAAACCGTAGGGAACCCAGGTGACATACTTGAACACCTCTTGATACTCCCTGGACCCATGGTAATAGTGTCCAAACATACTCAGAAGACTTGGCCTAAGACCTGTATAATTGACAAGAGCTCAGAGCCTCAGCAATGAAAGTTTGAGTCACCTTGTCAAGATGAAGTGATGGTGGGAAACAAGGCATCATGAATAGTTCCATTTTTCTGCAATGTCACAGCTTTCCAAGCAAAGATTACTAAAAATCTGTGTAAAGCAGGGGCTCCAACCCCCGGGCCATGGACTAGTATTGATCCGCGCCTGTTAGGAACCAGGCCGCACAGCAGGAGCAAAATTTCATCTGCTCTCCCCATCTCCCCATCGCTCCCCATCACTCGCATTACTGCCTGAACCACCACCACCCCCATCCATGGAAAAATTGTCTTCCACGAAACCGGTCCCTGGTGCCAAAAAGGTTGGGGACCACTGGAAGGATAATTGGATGGTAAACAGGCTTTGGAAATTACAGATTATACATTGCTCAGGTGCCATTTTCTTGCATTCTAATGTAATAAATCTGGACTTTACTTTCTTATCTCCCCCAAAGCAGAGCCATTTGATTACAGTTAGAAGCAGCATAAAGGGGACTTGTTTATGCTGTACAGTACAAGTCTCTCATCTCTTTCTCTCTCTCTCTCAATTGCTTCACCTCTCAGAGAAGTGCCAACCACCCTACATAAGCTCCAAGTCTCATCATTTCAAAGTCCCTTTCCTGTAGTGCAACTTCTGCACATTCAGGTGATATCTGGTCCATTTTATCAGGTCAGTGGTATTTAGGATTGGTACTGGAGAAAGGGCAAGGATGAGTACCAGTTGTCACCCTGAGACCACTTGCAAAGAGAGGGACTGTTGTTTATCTCACTAACCTCCCACTTTTAAGGCTCTCTTTGGGAAGATAAGCCCATAGGAACCATGGTGGAGCTGTGCCACCAAGCATCATGGAGAAGTGGATATATGTAGCACAGGGATGGACGGGGGTAACCTTAAAAACATGACACTCAGATCTCCTATTACAGAGATCACGATTGACTGAAGGCTCCAGTCACTATTACCAGCACAGGACAGAGCCTGCTGGGGCCAAGAAAGCGGGCCATTCCTGTGAATACAAGACTGCCCCAACAGGTGAGTTTGGCTCTACGATGCCCCATTGGCTTTGCCAAACCTTTCTCGGAACTGCAATGTAGTCTGAGACTCTTCCTATTCATTCTACCTTCCTTTCCTCTGTCCTTCCATGGATATCAGATCTGCATCATGTTTCAAAGATTCTCCTTACTTTCTCATGCTCCTAGGCGTTAATAGATCTCTTGCAAGTCTAATCCCTTCTTACCATCTGCTTTCCACAAATGCAAAATGACTCAGAGTATAAATTTATGGAGCAGCTCCAGGGAATCCAACATGATCTTCTCTTGTGCACCTGATGGCACTCAGGAAACATTTCTTAAAACACTTTCTGAGTGAACATTTCTGGGAGTGTGCATGAGGCCAAAGATTAGCAGCCATCATTTATTGCTCTTGCTATGTTACTATATTTTCATCTTTTGTACTAAGTAAATGTAGCCAGCTATTAGCCTGTATGGAAAGAGGGGAGAAAAAAATGGACTCTTTATTTTAACAGTGAGTGAAGATAGCAGTTGACGCTATAGACGGATGCTGAGAGTTGTATTCTATAAAGGAAAAAAGATTGACCTGTGCGGACAATCATTTGTCACTTAGGACAATCATTAGGAAATGCAGAAACATTTCCCTTTAAATAAATGTACACGGAAGTGTAGTATTGTCAATCAAGCTGCTTTTTTCTTTTTTTTAGAAAGTATAAGGGATTTTCCCTCTGATTTGTTTGAGAAGAAAAAGAAAAGGAAAGAAGGCAAAATAAAAACCCCAAACAGTTACTAAGCAGTTGGCAGTGACTGTTTAATATTACTATGGAACAAATTATTTTGGGGGAGCTTGTAATCTACTCTGAGAATTTGTTCATAGATACATAACATACCCATGTATCTCACTCTGCTGTTTACACTGAGTAAGCTATTGATTAGAACCTCCAAAATGCTCTCAAGGTTGGATACTCATTTGTGTCACTTGGGGAGTTTTAAAAAATACCCATGCCTCAGCCACACCTCTAGAGACTCTGACTCAATTGCTCTGGATGAGTCTAGGCATTAGTATTTTGAAAAGTTTCTTGGATGTTTCTAAAATGCAATCAGGATTGAAAACAATTGGTAACACGTAAAAGAGAGAGAGAGAGAGAGAGGGAGAGAGAGAGAGAAACTGAATATTCCATCCATTTTCTAGATCAGTGGAAAGTTGTATATTCACCTGAACTGTTTGCAGAGGTGACAGTAGCAATTATATTGCACTAGGAAGGGTTCAGAGGCATTTCCTTGTCATGTTATTTCTTGATCGACTAGTTCACATTACAGTTTATCTCAGTCTAAAGACCCATGCCGTCTTCTTTAATTGACTACATTCAAAGCCTCAGTGTTGGTCTCACTGTAACTCTGTCAGGGTCTTTCAGCCTAAATTCCTGATAGTTACAGGCTTTAAAAATTATGGTTTTTATTCATATCCTTTGAAACCATATTCTTAAGTGGTTAGTAATTTTATTTATACTTTTTTAAAGTTCTCTCTTTCAATGAAAGAAGTATTGCATTGTGTGTCAAAAGAAATTTATGGAAATAAACCTGACCAAATAGTAAGTCAATGCTCCGGATTAGACCGCAGGGCCCTTTGCTCCCCATTCTGCTGTTTAACTCACTGAGGCATGAGGCTAGGATATGGCTTTGATGCCCTTCACAGCCTCTTTGGATTAATCCTTAGCCTTAATGCCTTAAGACTTAGTGAGGTGCAACATACCAATTCCCACATGTCCCGTTTCCCTTAGTGATGGGTTAGTTTTTGATTCATCATTTCTGCAAGTATCGTGTCAAATGGGTCGATAAAAGCATCAATGTTAGGACAGTTCATGTCCCGGTGGTCAGCTAGCGCCCACATGCTGAGAATCAAGTGGCGTATCACTACACAAATGTCCCCAAGACATAAGAATTAGGCTGTATTGACACGTTTCTCAGATGAAGCAAAACAATAATTTCTAATCTGCTACATTCCATTGTTGGATTGCTCAGTCATTTCATAGAGACTTCTGCTAACAATTAATACAGTCATAAAAAAGGGAAAATAACAGGGGGAAACATGCACACAAATTGAAAGCAGATATCTGAATGCTGTTGTCCCACAAATTTAGATCAACCGCACGTCTGCCTGGAAACTTGTAAATAGCATTCATAAGTGATGTTATCATATAAAGTGTGGTGGGGAAATCACAATGGTGCCTGTTTGTACATTCTGGAATTAATATCTATGTGCAGATAATTAAGAGAACAATAAAAATACCCGAAACAAATGTACACAGGGGAAGGTAAGAACTGAACATGATCCAAATATGTCATATTGTGGAAACCTTAGGGAAATAAAGTTTTATGGGATACTGGCAGACAGCATAGCTGCTGGAACCAGGATTTTGAAGTCTTGCAGCTTGGAAATAATGCTTTCAGTTAATAAGGGTGTGTGGGTGGAATTAAACTCACCACTCCCACTATTGTAGTCAGAATTATGTGCCTCATTTCCATACACGGTCCTGAAAATAATTCTTGCAACTTCTTTTATGAGAATGCTTTCGAACAAGCCATGGTAGCATCAAATGATATCAAGATAAAACTTCTGTTGCTACGTGCTCATCCTCTTACATTGTAAAGGTTTAGATATACACACAGGCATCAGGAACACTCCAGTGTGTTCCAAGAGAAGAGACTTTAGCCAAGTGACTCAATTTTAATTTTTGACCCAATGAAAATCCTTTGAAGACTGCCGAGGTTATTAAAAGGCAACAATACTACAACAAGCGGTGTTTTCACAAGCTAGTGTTTCCTGGTTTTAGGAATGTGTGTTGAAAGAATATTCGCAACAATATAGATACAAGGCCAGATATAGTCTAAGTGATTTAAATCTTTTGTTTATGTATCTCACAATATAGTGCAGCAGGCTTCGGTGGGGGGGTGGAGGGGTGGGGAACAAGTCTCATATTTGAGGCACAATTAAGTGCACATGTAATTTTTTTTTAACATCTTTATTGGAGTATAATTGCTTTACATTGTTGTATTAGTTTCTGCTGTATAACAAAGTGGATCAGCTATACGTATATTTATATCCCCATACCCCCTCCCTCTTGCTTCTCCCTCCCACCCTCCCTATCCCACCCCTCTAGGTGGTCACAAAGCACTGAGCTGATCTCCCTGTGCTATGCAGCTGCTTCCCACTAGCTATCTATTTTACATTTGGTAGTGTATATATGTCCATGCTACTCTCTCACTTCGTCCCAGCTTACCCTTCCCCCTCCCCGCGTACTCAAGTTCATTCTCTATGTCTGCGTCTTCTTCCTGCCCTGCCCCTAGGTTTTTCAGAACCATTTTTTTTTAGATTCCATATATATGTGTTAGCATACAGTATTTGTTTTTCTCTTTCTGACCTACTTCACTCTGTGCACTATTCAGTGCACTTTGATTTATAACAGAGTAGATTTCAAAATCAAAAAGTTTATATTATCAATTGTGTGTGTTTCTGTGTGTGTGTGTGTGTGTGTTTTGGAGAAAAGGGAGTTCAGGTTTGTTTTAAGAAGTCTGGTATTTCTTCACAAATAAATTCCAGGGAAATTAAATCACATGATAAGTTTTATAGATAGTTTTAAAAGAAAATACAAAAAATTAAACACAAGGAAATTTCTGGACACAGTTTCCAAAGACCCAAAGATATGCATTTTCTTTTGAGAGAGATAAACAAAATGGATTAAGCTCATTGAATAGTGTAAGCTCAAAGGTTTCTGTCACAAATTGCTTTAAAACAATACTTTCCCATGTTCACTTAACTTTGTAAAATTGTTAATAAGTAAATAAGAATAGTACTACTCTCAGTAGTGAAAAGACATTTTTAGATGCCCCTTGGTAAGGGGCGCCATCAGAAAAACTAACAAGAAGAAAAAAATAAAACCAAATATATTACCCCTATAATAAATCATTTTTCTTCCATGATCTTTGTTCTGTAGCATCTGATGATTAATAATAAATTGTTTTGTATGCCATCATGAGAAATACAACTTCCTCGCATTCTAACAAGTCTTATTTGACTTAAAATGGAAATTTTATTATATTGGCATGTGGTATGGCCTTCAACAGACCATTAGTAGGACCTTTATTTGTAATTAAAAAATATTTCTGTTAGTAATGGAAGGGCCATAAATAATATTTGTTTTTAGTCAAGAAAGAGGGCAGTTAGTCACCATAAGAGAAAGAATGACACATTGAAAGAAGATTTAATTCTGTAACACCTATAGGACTTGTATGAAAATCATTATCCCTCAGCTTCTTGCTGGGAAGATTTGGAGAGAAGACTTTTTGACTGTGATATTTTCTATTCTCCTGTTATTCTCAGGGTTGATAATTCTAAACAGAGGAAAGTGCTCCTTCTACCAACGACAAAACTGTGACAAAGGTGACGTACCACCTGGTCTACATAGAGGTACACGGAGTTGCCACTTGCCTGCTCTTCCTCTATCCCTGTTATGCCCTTTCTCAGCCCTGCTGCCTAAGCAAAATTGTCTCTGAAACATAAATTCATTCATCTTTCCAGAGACTAAAGGTCACTTCTCCTCTGGGCTTTCGAGATTTTAAGAAATGCACTTAGCCTATTTGGCTTAAACTAAAACCTCAGAGTGACTTTCAGAAATAAAGGGAATGTCTAAGTGAGTGTGTATATGTGTGTGTGTGTGTGTGTGTCTGTGTGTATGCATGTGTTATTTTGGGCACAGTGGAAAGTTCTCTTGAGATGTAACACACAGTATGGAGACTACACACTCTTCTCTCTCTTTAGGAGGATAGTCCTATCTTTGCGAGGTCCTCAGAGATCAAAACTGTTTCACATTCACACTATATTTTGCATTCACATCATTAGAAAACCCTAACACAAATAAAGCTTTAACTATTCATAAGTGTTCTTCAAGATTTCCTTTTACTAATTAAGATCTCACAGTTGTTCTGAGAGTTACTCTTTTCCAGGGCAACTTGTATATTTCATGTGCTCAGTATTGATTTTTTTTTTTTATTAGATATGTGATGTGACTTCATGTTATGCTACTTTTGGCTGATATCATCCCAAGATGTGTTCATGGGGGCCACCCTCCTGATTGCATAAGGAAACCAAAATTCAGTGATAAATCAGCTCTGATAATAAAGAACACAAAGAAAAAAGACAAATACAAGTATTATTGGCTTTAGTAGTTGGTCTAATATTGGGAGCTGATCATGTCATAATAAAAATAGAAGTTAAGAATCATTAACTGTTGCAGTAACCAGGGTACCTAAAACCCCTCTCCCCCAAATAAACACAACTGCTCTATAAGATAGAAACAGACTTATTCAGAATCCACAGTATATTCCTTGTCTTCATGTGCATCCTCATCTAAAAAGAATCTCTAAAGATTAAGAAGGACAAACTCTATATTCGATTTCAAAGCCTATTTTGAGATGTGTGCGTTAACGGCTCCTTTTGAAATAAGATCAACTACTCCCTCCTCTCCATTGCTTCTTTTAATCTTTCAGGCTCTTACCATATACTATTTTAACCAGTGGGTGAATGCAGAGGTATAGGAAATACGCATATGATATTACCTTCATAAATTCACCAATCTTGTGCAAAGTAGGGTGCATAAGCAAATCATTTTATTACAAAGTGACAATTTCTTTCAGAGAAGTAGTAAAAGGTGCTCTGAAAGCATGAAAAGGAAGGTGTTCTATGATATTTCAGTTGATTTTTGAAGGATCAGTAAGGATTTTTACAAGCAGAGGTAGAGATAGGACAAGTCAGGCAAATCATGTAGATACCACATTTCAAAAGCTGTAAGAACTTCATGTGGCTGGAGAATAAAGGTGAATAAGAAGGGACAGGGAAAAAGTGGTTAAAGTTAACCATGATGAGATAGGTAAGAGTCTAGGTTGAACAAACCATGTCTGTGTACAAAAGTAGTTGGGATCTCACCTTATATACAAGAAAGGGTTTTAGAAGATATTTGTCATATTTGTGTCTTGTGGATGTGCGTAGATGGGGAGAGGATTAGATGGGAAGAGAGGAATAGAACAATCAATTTTGATTGAGTTGAAAACCTTACTCCGGTTTTCATGTGTGAGACCCAGCCTTGGAAGAAAGTAAGTAGCAGACTGTCAGATTTGTATTGATCAAATGTGAAAGCATGCAAGATCTGCATACCCTTTGGAGGGCTGGCTGACACCGTGTCTGCCTTGCACATGGTAGAGAGTGTACAGCCAAAATATTGAGCGATTCTCATTCCTCGTGGCTCATTAAGATGAGACAAAAAGGGGTGAGACTCACATTTTCAGCTCCACATCTCTAATAGAGAAATGTCAATGGCTGGTGGCAAATTGGTATGACAAAAGATTACCCCTTTCTTTTGTATTTCCAATGGAGATGCAGCGTATGATAAAAGTGTGTGTATAATCTAGTGTCAAAATCCAGAAAAATAATTCCAGACCCAGTGTAGTGATATTGTCTACAATTCTCTTTGCTAGTCTGACGTAAAGATTCTTTCTGGTGTCAGGGAGAGTGTCTCATGAAAAATTATAACACGTGTAATATAGAATCATCTAAAAGAAGAGGCACACTACTTCGCTAGCTGATTATTTGAAGGGATGTTTCATAAATAGACAATTTAATAGGAATGAACAAAAATCCAGTGGCTATTTGAATTATAATATTTTCTTTTAGGGTGGAAATAGTTTAGTACGGTATGTGGCTGGCCAAGACATTGCACCTGAACTGAGTGTGTAAGCCTCTAAGTCACCTAATTACAAAAAGGAAAAGCAGCAACATATCATTCATTCATTCATTCACTTATTTTCTACTTCCTCAGAATTGCCATTTTAAATAGCTTTACCAAGCACTGTGGATACAAAGTTAATACAAATAATGACTCCACTCTTGAGGAATTTTCAGACTAGCAGAGATAAAACGTAGACATGCAAATAGATTGACTGTAACACAATGCAGCAAGTACAATGGAAAGATGGAAACAATTCTGTCTAGGATCCTCCAGGAAGGGTTCACAGAAGTGATATCAGAATTCTGTCTTGAAGTGTGGATGGCAGTGAGCCAGGTTTAAAGGAGAAAGTCATGCTAACAAAGAAATTACAGCTAAAAAATGTATCTAAGAAAAATATTTTTAAAATCTTAAGGTATAATAGAATGACACTTTCAAAAACAACGATATACAATAGGTAACGGATACATCTGAAGTCAGTAAGCAGCTTGGAGCGCTGTCTTTTCAGGCCATGCTGGATAGTCTACTGCATTTTGCCAAAATCAGTAACAAAGGAAAAGCTTTCATTTCATTCAGTGGAAAAATTTCTCCCCCTAATGCCGTGATTTTCTTCCATCATACACTCATTTTTAATAGCAGCATCATTAGAAACATTGTTTTGGATATAATTATTCAAAAACACAATATTGAGAGCCTGCCAATTATATATTTAAAATTTTAGTTTAATGGAAAATAATTACTGAACTTCGAATTTCATCTCTTGAATTAGATTCTTAATTTTGTTTCTTAACAAGCATACAAATTCAAGCAACCTATTTACTGTGTTCTTAGAACCTTAATTTAGTAATCTTTAGAAAGGAGGTAATTTCCCTGAAATGGAAGAGACAAATGCTCGCTGGATCATGCTTTACACTGAAAATGTAAAATGCTATAAATGTGAATGTGGCATTATTATAATAATGATTATCTGTGATATCAATGCTTGTCTATTGAGGTAGAGGCAGAATGAATGTCCTGTTAATGAGAAATATATTCTGCTTAGCTTTGCCTTTTGGAAGAGAATAGGGGGACTCTTAAGCAAAACTATCTATTTTCTCATCTTAGGCCTACTAATTATTAGTCATGTGACAATCGGCTTACCTTTCTGAATCTCAGTGTTTCTCATGTGTAAATTGTCAGTGGAAATAGCTAACGCCTATACATATAATATCTTTGCATTTACAATACGATTTTGCATATAATAGTTGGGTAATTTACAACAAACATATTAAGTTAGCAATTGTATAATCCCCATGTTTCTTTATGTAAAAACTGAACCTCAAAAAAAGTGTATCACTTGTTGGAAGCCACAGTTTAACAGCTCAGGGGGAAGAACTTTTACTTCTCTCATTTGTTCTTATATCTTAGGTTCTTTTTTTTTTTTTTTAACGTCTTTATTGGAGTATAATTGCTTTACAATGGTGTGTTAGTTTCTGCTGTATAACAAAGTGAATCAGCTATACATATACATATATCCCCGTATATGGGGGATCTTGCATCTCCCTCCCACCCTCCCTATCCCACCCTCTAGGTGGTCACAAAGCACCGAGCTGATCTCCCTGTGCTATGCGGCTGCTTCCCACTAGCTATCTATTTTACATTTGGTGGTGTATATATGTCCATGCCACTCTCTTAGGTTCTTTTTAAATACCATGTAGTTGCCTTACTGAATTCTGGTTGCACTAAATTTCTTCAGGGCTGTGAGGAGGACCAAATGAAATAATATATTGAATCTAATTAAATTAATGCCTATGCATAAGGCACTGTTACTGTTTTCACACTAGAAAATAATGTAATATACTTGTGCTTATTTCCATGTATATATGAGACTTTTCCTATTCACTTTAAATTATATAGTTAATATTTTCCCCCAAATTATAAGATAAAATAAATGTTATTCTGGGATTTTTATGCTGATGATTTTTTGTAAGTATAGAAGATTTTAATTCTATTCCAGATACATAAGATAAGGCAGCAATGTCTTGCTAGTTTGAGTGTTTTAGGAAAGAAAAAGCCCATTCAAACCACAGTTGCTCCTAATTCACACACTTAGGCTCTGTTTGCTTAGGTTTCATTATAAGCTATGGCATCCTCAAAGAATTAGCTGTGGGCAAGGAAGAAATCTTTATTCCCTGAGAATAATCAACTGAATCACCCTGGGATAGGAAAACAGGAGTGAAACAAGGATTTGAGTACTTTCAAGCCCAGTATTAGATTTGAGGACCCTTGTCTGCCTACACTAAGGGATTTTAAACAAAAAGGTATCCATTTACCTTAAGAAGTACAAAGTTTATTTAAGAGCCCCTGATTTCTTTAGAATACGATACGAGTCTTGGCACTGAACAGAAACATGTGATTTTGCAACATGTGTCCATATGTGGTTCACGTACTCCACATGTGTTCTGTCAATGGGTCCTGTGACCTCGCTGTGGATCACATGTGTTTTACATATGCTTTGTATGGTTCACATCTGTTTTAAACTTTTTTTTTTTTTTTTCTGACAGTAGACACTCTTGTTATATTACCATTTGCTATAATAATTAAATTCAAGGAACTGAACTTGAGAGCAAGTTCAGTTTGTGGGGGAGGGCATTTGTTAGTTTTGATTTATATTTGGTGCTGTGTTGAGTGATACCCATTATAACTGCTTATCGTATCTCTTTGTAGGCATACTGTTGCTGCGTTTAACCTCACTGAAGCCAGACTAATCCAGAGATGTTCTTAACTTCCTATGACTCATATGAAGGTTATCATTTTAGAAGAGACCTTGAAAACATACTCTGGATTTAGGGGGAAAAAAAAACCCTGACATTTCCAAGAGGAAAAACTTTTTTTAAATTTTATATTGTAGATGCAGAGCTTAAAGCGTTTAAACACATACAGCAAGCAATATAATGTGAATCATGTAACAAAAATTAAATTTAACTGAAAACCTTTTGTGGTATATTGCAGTCACAAAAGAAGATACAAAATTAATGTGGACACCTGCCTGTTTTACTTATATCAGGAGAAAATAAAATTCATTGTCATTTAATGAATTGCTTTCTGTTTTAGTGCACTTAATTATCTCTTCCTTTAACCCCAGGAAGCATCTTTTTAAACTCACAGCTGTATCTGAATAGGGGCTACCAACTAAAGAGGTAAGCAATACTTTTTATTAATTACAGTGTATTTGTTTTCATCTGTCTTTACAGAACATTCTAAAATTAGACACTTGCCCCTTGAATAAAGCAATACCAAGCTTAATGAAGTCTGAGAAGCAGTGACTCTATTTTGTATCTTTTCTTGATGTGTGGATGTAATGCTCATTAGCGTTAATAATTCTTGGAAATAAATGAAGCGTATTGGATTGTGGCTACCTTCTCCAAACACTGAGTAGGAACATGTTGCCCCCCAGCCAACAAGGTACCTAATGCTCAGTTGGCCAAATGTTAAAAGAGATTTGGTGCTGTAGGCGATTAAATCCATAGTCTGCCCCTGTGGACCAGGCAGCCGTAAATAAGCATTTAAAAAGAATCTCAGCCTTTAATGAAGAACAGGGGAATTTTGATCAGTAATCAGAAACAGGTTTGGAGGTACAGGGACAGTGGCATGCATATTTTGATTTGGTGCATAGAACATGCATTGTTTTAGAAACATTCCAAAGAATGGATCCCAGTGTACTAGTAAGCGTTCAGTGGGTTTTGAACATTTGAAGAATTTAGAGTCAGCCATCTAGAGTAAAAAGAGGCATCCTTAATTAAAAATAAATGGTATAGAATGAAATGAGACAAAGAACAGGTACACCAGAAAAAAGGAAAATATATGAAATACGAAATGTAGCAATTCTAGTGCTTGCAGGTGCTGCATATGAATGCGTGTATATATTTAGAAAGAACTTTTAAATAAAAAAGGAAACATGCTTTTATCTTATAGTTTGTAGTAACAAGCACATTAATGCAGTGTATGAAATCAACCCAGCTAATGAGTCATCAGAATTCTCAGGAGGAAACACAGTTCCATTCCCATAGAGTTAAATATACTTAAAACAGACTAGAAAAACATTAAAAGCAAAGGTAGGTCAGAGGAAAAAAGTAAGAACTGGTTAACGGAAGAAACACATTTAGATGGACGAAATGAACGTAGTTTAAAATACTTCATCTTGGGGATTACTATTCTAACTAAACAGAATAGTCGAAACTTGTCATTTGTTTTGTTTCATTTTTTTCTCTTCTGCTTGGAGCCAGTAATCACTCCATACATCTTATTGTGTCTGAGATTGAAATTCAACGAGCTGTGGATTCAGAGATACAACGTAAGGCAAACAACGTCTAAATGTGGAGAGGTGGTAGAAAGTGGTACCAAGAATTGGTAAGGCTGTCCCTTTGCCTCACACCATGCAGCTGCCCGTGATGCTTCCAGAGATGATCTCTTATAGCTCTATTGATACCTTGTTGGGTGGGGTGGACATAAAGGTATTTCTATCACTTATCATCATGCTAACTTGTACGAGACAAGTGACCAGCAATATGTTGTCAATGCATGAAAGTCATGGGCACATCCAAAACATCATGACAATGATGAGTCTACCCCTTTGATCTTGTTCCCAGAGTAACCAAATCTTGGCAGTGTACCTCACTGCCTCCTTGATACTCCCACTAAGTATCTAATAGTCATCTCACATTTAAACAAATTCACAGCGAGATTTCTGATTCTCTCTGATTCCCCAAACCCCACCCATCCCACAAATTTGCCAGCTCATTAAAGTCAACTCCATCCTCCCTGATACTCATACCAAAAACACTGCAGTTGTCCATAACCTCTCTGTTTCTCTCAAACCCATATCCAGTCTATGAACAAACACCCTTGTTTCTGTCCCTAAGGGCTGTATACTCAGAATACAAATTCTTTTACCATCTTAATCATTGCTACCCTCATCCAAGATATTATCATTTCTTGCCTGGATTATTGCAACAGCCTTCTAATTGCATTGGCTCTTGCCCTCTTTCAATCTATTTGCAACACATCAAAGACACTTTTTGTAAACCATGTTTGATGATACTTCTCTACTCTGGTGCTTCAATGCTCTCACATTGCGCTGAGAGTAAAAACCACATTTCTTACAAAAACCTGCATGATTCCATGTCTTGGAGCTTCACAATCATTCTTCTTTCCTCATTTTACTCTAGACATACTGGCTTCTGCAATGCCCTACACACCAAGCATGACTTTGCTACAGGGTATTTGCACTTACTGTTATTTTTCCTTCAAACACTCAGGGCTCAAATACGCCCCTGGATTATTCACTCTCTTCCTGTAGGTCTCTTCTCAAATGTTAACTCATTGGAAAACTGACACTCCCAAACTCTTGCAATTTTTCTTCATAGCATGTAACTTCACCTGATACAGCATTCATACATCCACAGTGCCTACCATAGTTTCAGGCACATAGTATTTATTCAGTAAACTTTTATCAAATGAGTTAATTCCCTCATCACAAGTGGAGAAAAATAAGGCCCTGGAAATCTTATCAAGTCTCAACTTGTCACAGAAAACTACAGACTAAAGAGGTAGAAAGTCGTGTCCATAAAACACAACATCAAAAAGAAGAGCTTTGGCTATTTGTTCTCAGGACTGTCCAGAGGCTGTTGAAGGACACTCAGTGGAAAAACAGACATCAGACATTCTTCACACGCTTCCCCTGTGCTAGTGATTTTTTTTTTTCCTGAACACATACAAGATTCTAACTTTATGAGGTAAAGACTACTGACATCTCCTTTTCAATAGTGAGGAAGGACATCAAGGTACAGAGATATTAAATAACTTGTCCAAGGCATTTGGTTAGAAAGTGTCAGAGTTGGCATTGAAACTAAGGCAAGCAGGCTTAGGACCTTCTCTCTTAAATACTGTAATATATTTCATTGAATACTTTTGTGGTCAAGAGGACTCACATATTCCTCACTTCTTACTTAATAGAATTTCTGGAATTTCAAATCTAAGTAATTCTGAAATTATTGTGACTCTGCCTGCTAGGCCCTGGCACCACCCAAGATTCTGTAACCCTGCAAAACTCACAATAGGTGATGGGATAGGCACCTCTATATCTTTTTTTCTTATTGAAGTACATTTGATTTACAATGTTGTGTTAGTTTCAGGTGTACAGCAAAGTGATTCAGTTATACATACATATATATCTATTTTTTTTCAGATTCTTTTCCCTTATAGGTTATTATAAAATATTGAGTAGAGTTCCCTGTGTTATACAGTAGATCCTTGTTGGTAATCTATTTTACATATAGTAGTGTGTATATGCTAATCCCAAACTCCTAATTTGTCTCTCCTCCCAATGCTAAATAGATCAAGTCATGGACAGTCAACTTTAAAAAGATATTATTCTCAATGAGGATGATTATACACTTAGGCTATGAGCTTAAATGTCTTTGCTTAATCCATCTGTTGTAGAGTAAGACCAGGCCCATTTGTAAAGCTTTGACTTTAACCACTTTCAAATTAGAACTATTGCATTTTGACAAATTCTGTGATTTACATCTTATACATTTTATAAGCCCACTAGAATAGCCCATAGAATTAAGACACTTAATATTTATATGAGAGGTATAGATTTTTTACTCCTATAGTATTCAATATGCTGTAATATTAGTTTGTATTCACAGGTGTATGTCGGTGTGGGCAAATACCACAGATGCATGCTCACACACACACAATAGACAGACATGCTTGCATTTCTCCTTGGAAGTATTTGACAATGCATACAAGGTTAGATAATGCGTTTGCCATTGGAGTTTGGCCTTTGTGCTTGAAAATATATTTATTAGCTATGAGAAAAATTCCTGAATTCAACTTAAGAAAAGAAAAATCTCTTTAATTTTAGTTTATTCTCCCTTACTCTTAAAGATAGAAGACAAATGAAAGTTTATAGCATGATTTTCCCTATGACTAAACTGAGGTACAGAAAATTTCAATGGCTGTGCAAAAGGTATACTGTTATTAAGCAGCAAAGAAAGAACTTGATAGTTGGTGTGTTGCTTCCCAGTCTATTGCCTTGTGAATGTGCAGATCAAGAGAGCAGAGACAAGTATTTATCTTAAATAACCAAGCTGCAGGCTTCTTAGAAACAGATAAAGGTTCTTTATGGCTCCCAGGGGTCCTTTGTGTCACTATTATTGTGTCACATTATTTCTGACCCTTGTTTTAATTTATTCCCTTAATTTTTTGTATCTCTTTTTATATAAAATGAAACACTGACATTTCAAAAAGTGATTGTATCAAATGATAGTATGTTTTGAATTTAAATGTAAATGTATATGTACAGACAGATACATAGATAGACAAATAGATCTCATTATTTCTACTACATTGATAGACATTTAATATTCAAACGCAGAATCGACGTATCTGGGGAGAGGTGAGTCTGGGGGTAAACAGATGAAAATAAGCAGCCTTTTCCTTTTCACATCAAAAGTAGAAAAATCCAGTCTTTTCTCCTAATTTTTTTCTTGTTCTTTTGACAGCAATCCATTTCCCATTATTTCAGGGCTGGTTGTTATACTAGTCTTTATTTTTTATATTCATAAACTCAGCTTTTATACTTTTCTCATAGAAAACACTTCACTCGGCTCCTTTCATGGATTAACATTTAAAACAAAAGATGAACAAAGTAGGAAGTAGGCCCGTTTATACGCCATCCGTCCCAGTGTATTGGTGAGTATTCTAAGCTCTGAAGAACTTTTAAGAAATATAAGCTCTTAATGCTAAGATCGTTATTGTGTTAACAAATACTTTTCTATAAACTCAAACTCCCCAGCTGTATGAAACATCGCTTTATTTATTTTTTGGTTTAAAAAAATTTTATTGCAGCCAAGACATCTATCTTTTATGATGATGCATTTTGAATACATAGTTGGGTTAAGCTTTATTACTTTGGTCTAATAAACAGAGAGATGAAAATTGAGCAGTTGGATGAAGCCCTAAAACTCTGACATTTGTGTCACTTGCCTCAGCCACCTGGTTGCCTACAAAGAGATCCTGACCTATGTCACAAAAGCATTGCTGTGGAGATTAAATAACGAATAGCTGCAAGTGATTTTGAAGGGCAACTCGGGATGACTTTTGGGTGTTAGTTTACCCTGGGTGCCCCAAAGAACAATCCAATGCACTTGCACTGTGGCGTCAGACTTGACTCCTGGCAGGTAACCAATATGCTTTATTTTGATTATAGTAGGAGGCCAGGATTAAAAACAAAATACTCACTTAAGGATGAAATTATATTCAGTCCAAATAATGGATGAACTTACAATTCTGGACTTTTCTTATTGTTCTTTTTCAAAGTAAAAAAGAGTTGGAGAAAGCCAAAAGATGTTCATTATTATTATTTTTTTAATTTTTATTTTACAAATGCTCAAGTAAAAGATTATTTTCTTGGGCTAGGGTTTTGTTATATTTTTTTCTTTAAAATGTGAAGAGCAAGCGCTTTATTAAATTAATTGAAAAGGCTGATGCAGTTTTTCAGTGTAGACTCCATAAGGTTTTGTCAGCAGATTGGATATGAGTTATTGTATATGCAAAATGATATGGACAGCTAATTATTTGAATGGTAAATATCAATCAAATAATGAAACTGCTTTAAAATATACATCTTAAAATTTAAATAAATTTATTCACACCAGTATTTTTTTTTATCTTCAATTGTAAGAGAAATTTGTTAACAGTGATTTATCCATTTTGTTGGAATATATTTGCCATACTTATTCTTGAAATAGGTTTACATTACTCACAAGTAAGGGTAATCCTGTCCATTCCCCACTGCCCCCCCTCCCCAGCCCAGGTTCTCATTATCTCACACCTGGGCTATTGTCTATTTCTCACCAATCTCTCCCCTTCCAATTCTTCCTAGACAACATATCCACTCTGTCTTTTATCATCCCATTTATGTGACCTCTCCCATTTTCTAGAGGATAGAGTTCAAAGCCCATATTCTTGCCGTGAAACCATTCTACATGCTCCCTTTCTTTATCTGCCTAATTTTATCTTTGCTTTTATTTTTCTACATAAAACTTTCACTCCAGCCAAATGACTTTATTAATTAGTCCTCTTGTCCATTAATTCAATAACTATCTACTTATTATCCACTCTGTGGAAGATTGTGTTTCTTGTGTCTGTGATGATTCTGAGGGATGCAAGGCAACAGCTCTCTGACCTGCTCAGCTGTGAACATGCTCTCTCCAGTCAGGAGTTATTCACCTGCTCCTTTCCTAGTTTCACTTGAAGACTTCCCTGGAACGTTCTAGTCTTAATGATCAGGCCTCTTCTACATATATAAAGACTGCATCACTATATCAGTACATTTGCTCTATCAGTTAATCCACAGAAAGACAGGAGCTTATGTTTATTTCTAGCCTATGAAGGCCCTTTACAGTATCCTTCATATAATACAATCTTAATAATTACTTATTGAGAGGAAACATAAGGAAGTAAAAGAGAATATGTTTTAAGTCAGATACAAGTGTGAATCCTGTTTGTGCTCCTGTCTAGCTGTCCTTAGGCAATTTTATTTAATCCTTCTGAGTGTTTTTTCCTCATTTTGTAATGGGCATGATAACTACTCCATAGGGAGCTCTGAGTGCTAAATATTTAATCAACTTTTCTCTTGATGATGAAGAGGAACTAAAATTAGAACTTGTGAATTCATTCTTTGGATAATCATTTTTTCAAAGAAAAGATTACAAAAGAATCATAATCCTTTCCTGCCACAATCAAACATGAATTATCTTTCTGGTTTATGTACATGTTTAATATTTACATATGTGTGATTGCATTATGACTGATTTTCTTTGAACTTAGGTTATTGTCTCCTTTAAGAAGGTCTGGTTTTAATATTTGACCATAAATAAAAGAAACAAATTTCTACTTGCAAGTGTCATTAAACATAGTTTTCAGGAGACTGAAGATTTGTCTGTTTTAATCATAATTGCCTAGTAACAAACTTCATAGCAGAATATTAATGAGTTCAGATAATATCTGAACCCCATTTGTGGTGTAGACAGCTAACGTCACTCAGGAAGAAGTGGGTCTACTTATCTGGATTGTGGAGCAGCATTACCACTGTATATGCCATAGCCCAGTCACCCAGGTTTTAGAAACCATAGGTCCTGACACCTTGCAGCTCTCAGCAAAGGAAACTGTCACCATAGGAAATTAAAGTGCCAATCCCTCAACCAGAGAGAACCGTCATGGTGGTTAGTTCTGCAAGCCACCTAGCTATTTCCTGAGCTTTTATAAGGAATGGTACCTTGACACCGCAAACATGGTAGGCACTTAGCATCTTTCTCTAGGGCCTGAAGCATCACAGTGTCTGAGGGTTGTGCAGGCAACTTAGGTTCCTTGTAAAAGGTTCTCAAAAAAGCAGGAAATATAGATGCCTATGAGACAAAGCATTAGCAAATTCACTATTTTTCTCACCTCAGAAGGGAAACCAACTTGAACAATTATGAAAAACAAAAGAATAACATTTTAGATTTGGGTAAGATACAAATTAAGCAGTTGATTGAGTGCAATCATTATGACTATCTCTTATTTGCTTTCTTATTTTTTTTTTTTAACAAGGTCTTTAAAAAAATGTGGCAAGATGTATATAATATAAAGTTTGCACATGGTTGTGCAAGTCACCACTATCCATCTCCAGATTTCTTTTCAGCATCCCGTCTTGTACCCAGTCAACAATATTTCTCCCTTCTTCCCTCCTGATTCCAACCTCTGCAAACCACTCTCCTTCCTTCGGCTCTATGAATTTGACAGCTCTAGGTACCTCATGTATTGGCTTTCTTTTCTTCACCTTTCACTCCTAAACATATACATTTTTCAATGTGTTGTCTTTGGGAATGTGGACTTAATTACAAACCATTTGCTAAGAAGTGCTGCAGCGCAGTGAGAACGCTTATGCTGGTGGTTTGATCTATGCTGGTGGTTGATCAGCCCAGCTTGCTACTGCCTCTGCGGAGGGGGGCTTGGTGGGCCGGCCTCGTGAGCGGCTCCTCAGGTTTACTTTGAGAGACTGTTATGTGACCCTGCTGAGGCAACCTTTGGACCACAGATGCCCATGCAAAAACCTTTACCATTAGAGTGTAATGGAAAGCAGATTTTAACATTCAGGGAAAATGTGATTTCAGAAATATTAAAGATCTTTATGTGGAAAAGGCATCTTTTTAACTGAGTCCCCACAGGAAACACATTTCCCCTTGGGTGTTATGTAACATAAGCATGGTTCGGGCTTTGAGATAGAGTTCAGGCAATTTAATGGGGGACAAGCAACAAACTCAAGCTATCCAGACTTGAACTTGAAAGAAGTACAGATGGAAAAAATATAAAATGATCAAAATTTATACAAGATTGCTCTGATCAGGAAATCAGTTCATCAAAAGAAATGGTTTGCAGAGTATTTATAAGTCCATAATTTGAAATATTCCTTTCTCCATAAGCTGCCTTTTAATACTTCATTGAATGATAAATGCAAGGCAGAATACTATACATAGTAAATTCCTACAACTGACTAATCCTTTCATAATTATTTGTGTGTATAGAGAATAATGTACTGCTCTGCAGAGAATACCAGGTTTGAATTTACTTAAATGACTTTATTAACATAAAAATTGGAAAAATATGTATTCATTTGTCTTTGGACCATCTCTTGGTGTTATTATCTCTAGCAATAATAATCATAATATTGTATACACTACTCATAATTAAATCATTTTTTTCTTTTCATTTATAAAATGCTGAAGGTTTTGCACACTCATTTCTAAACATACAGATGTCAATGCTAAGGTACTACAAAGGCATTAAAACTGAATTTTTATGCATTGATCTAGCAGGAAGCAGTTTCCCCTGATGTCAGTGATAGAAAATTACTGGTTTTTTCTCTGTGACCCTTCCCAGAAAAATAAACTTGTATCTATATATTGTAAACAGCCAAACAGCATCTTTTAAATATTAAACTTTACAGTCAAGTGCCAGTATTTAGATCTGATATGAATTTTCTGATAAGCATTACAATATAATGTGTAAAATACCAGGAAAACAAAGACTTATAGGAAGAGAATTCCTCAAGGGAAACCAAGCTCCAAACCTGCCAATCAAAACCTCAGGCACATTTCTATCCCTATATCCAGCCAGTGGTATTGCTACTGAGCGAGAAAGAATATAAAATCTGAATAACTGCACGGCACACGGTAGACCTTTGTTATGACCTCTGGCTTTGCATGTAAACAATGTCTTCACAGGGGAGAAATCATCAGTTTGGAGGCAGAGAATCTGAAGAAACATCTTTGCGAAACATTTGCCTATGCCTATTTGCCATCATTCCCCATACATCCTGAACGGTCCTCGAGTTATAAGTATCAGTTAACTGCTATAGTACCTGCTTTGTATGCCATGTCCACTCTAAAATAAAAACGTTCATAACTTTTTAATCTTTATCCTTATCTTTCTCTCTTTTTCTTTGAATTTAATTTTGACTGTAATGATCATGCCTAAAAATATCGATAATATTTTCATGAAATATTGAAGAAATCCATGTCTTTCTCACAGACAGGCTAATATTGCAGTTCCTGTTGGTGAGAAATCTGGGGTCCTATTATGACAACTAAGCAGGGTTTGCAACTATCTGTTGCTTATCTTTCCAGTTACAATGATTTTCTCATGGTTGCAAACACAACAATATATATATATTTTTTTAACATCTTTATTGGAGTATAATTGCTTTACAATGGTGTGTTAATTTCTGCTTTATAACAAAGTGAATCAGCTATACATATACATATATCCCCATATCTCTTCCCTCTTGCATCTCCCTCCCACCCTCCCTATCCCATCCCTCTAGGTGGACAAAAAGCACCGAACTGATCTCCCTGTGCTTTGTGGCTGCTTCCCACTAGCTATCTATTTTACACTTGGTAGTGTGTATATGTCCATGCCACTCGCTCACTTTGTCTCAGCTTACCCTTACCACTTCCCGTGTCCTCAAGTCCATTCTCTACATCTGCATCTTTATTCCTGTCCTGCCCCTAAGTTCATCAAAACCATTTTTTTTTTTTAGATTCCATATATATGTGTTAGCATACGCTATTTGTTATTCTCTTTCTGACTTGCTTCACTCTGTATGACAGTCTCTAGGTCCATCCACCTCACTACAAATAACTCAATTTCATTTCTTTTTATGGCTGAGTAATATTCCATTGTATACATGTGCCACATCTTCTTTATCCATTCATCTGTCAATGAACACTTTGGTTGTTTCCATGTCCTGGCTACTGTAAATAGAGCTGCAATGAACATTGTGGTACATGACTCTTTTTTTTTTAGAAGTTGGACTACCTTGTGCCACAATTTTATAGGGCTTTTTGTTGTTGTTGTTGTTGTTTTTTAAAATTAATTTATCTATCTATTTATGGCTGTGTTGGGTCCTCACCTCTGCGCGAAGGCTTTCCCCAGCCGCGGCAAGCAGGGGCCACTCCTCATTGCGGTGTGCGGGCCTCCCACCATCGCGGCCTCTCCTGTTGCGGAGCGCAGGCTCAGCAATTGTGGCTCATGGGCCCAGTTGCTCCATGGCACGTGGGATCCTCCCAGACCAGGGCTCGAACCCATGTTCCCTGCATCAGCAGGCGGACCCCCAACCACTGTGCCACCAGGGAAGCCCCACTCTTTTTGAATTATGGTTTTCTCAGCGTATATGCCCAGTAGTGGGATTGCTGGGTCATATGGTAGTTCTATTTTTAGTTTTTTTAAGGACCCTCCATACTGTTCTCCATAGTGGCTGTATCAATTTACATTCCCACTAACAGTGCAAGAGAGTTTCCTTTTCTCCACACCCTCTCCATCATTTATTGTTTGTAGATTTTTTGATGATGGCCATTCTGACTGGTGTGAAGTGATACCTCATTGTAGTTTTTTTTTTTTTTTAAACATCTTTATTGAAGTATAATTGCTTTACAATGGTGTGTTAGTTTCTGCTTTATAACAAAGTGAATCAGTTATACATATACATATGTTCCCATATCTCTTCCCTCTTGCATCTCCCTCCCTCCCACCCTCCCTATCCCACCCCTCTAGGTGGTCACAAAGCACCTAGCTGATCTCCCTGTGCAATGCGGCTGCTTCCCACTAGCTATCTATTTTACATTTGGTAGTGTATATATGTCCATGACACTCTCTCACCCTGTCACATCTCACCCCTCCCCCTCCCCGTATCCTCAAGTCCATTCTCTAGTAGGTCTGTGTCTTTATTCCCGTCTTGCCACTAGGTTCTTCATGACCTTTTTTTTTTTTCCTTAGATTCCATATAAATGTGTTAGCATACTGTATTTCTTTTTCTCTTTCTGACTTACTTCACTCTGTATGACAGACTCTAACTCCATCCACCTCATTACAAATACCTCCATTTCATTTCTTTTTATGGCTGAGTAATATTCCATTGTATATATGTGCCACATCTTCTTTATCCATTCATCTAATGATGGACACCTAGGTTGCTTCCATGTCCTGGCTATTGTAAACAGAGCTGTAGTTTTGATTTGTATTTCTCTAATGATTAGTGATGTTGCGTATCCTTTCATGTGTTTGTTGGCAATCTGTATATCTTCTTTGGAGAAATATCGCTTTAGGTCTTCTGCCCACTTTTTGATTGGGTTGTTTGTTTTTTTGATATTGAGCTGCATGAGCTGCTTGTATATTTTGGAGGTTAATACTTTGTCAGTTGCTTTGTTTTCAAATATTTTCTCCCATCCTGAGCGTTGTCTTTTCGTCTTGTTTATGGTTTCCTTTGCTGTGCATAAGCTTTAAAGTTTCATTAGGTCCCATTTGTTTCTTTTTGTTTTTATTTCCATTTCTTGAGGAGGTGGGTCAAAAAGGATCTTGCTGTGATTTATGTCATCAATTGTTCTGCCTATGTTTTCATTTAAGAGTTGTACAGTGTCTGGCCTTACATGTAAGTCTTTAATCCATTTTGAGTTTATTATGGTATATGGTGTTAGGGATTGTTCTAATTTCATTCTTTTACATGTAGTTGTCCAGTTTTCCCAGCACCACTTATTGAAGAGGCTGTCTTTTCTCCATTGTATATTCTCGCCTCCTTTATCAAAGATAAGGTGACCATACATGCGTGAGTTTATCTCTGAGCTTTCTATGCTGTTCCATTGATCTATATTTCTGTTTTTCTGCCAGTACCATACTGTCTTGATTACTCTAGCTTTGTACTATAGTCTGAAGTCAGCCAGTCTGATTCCTCCAGCTTCGTTTTTCTTTCTCAAGATTGCTTTGGCTATTCGGGGTTTTTTGTGTTTCTATACAAATTGTGAGATTTTTTTGTTCTAATTCGGTGAAAAATGCCATTGGTAGTTTGATTGGATTTTCACTGAATCTGTAGATTGCTTTGGGTAGTATAGTCATTTTCACAATGTTGATTCTTCCAATCCAAGAACATGGTATATCTCTCCATCTGTATGTATCATCTTTAATTTCTTTCATCAGTGTCTTATAGTTTTCTGCATACAGGTCTTTTGTCTCCTTAGGTAGGTTATTCCTAGGTATTTTATTCTTTTTGTTGCAATGGTAAATGGGAGTGTTTCCTTAATTTCTCTTTCAGAGTTTTCATCATTAGGGTATAGGAATGGAAGAGATTTCTGTGTGTTAATTTTGTATCCTGCTAATTTACCAAATTCATTGATTAGCTCTAGTAGTTTTCTGGTAGCATCTTTAGGATTCTCTATGTATAGTATCATGTCATCTGCAAACAGTGACAGTTTTACTTCTTCTTTTCTGATTTTATTTCCTTTTATTTCTTCTCTGATTGCTGTGGCTAAAACTTCCAAAACTATGTTGAATAATAGTGGTGAGAGTGGGCAACCTTGTCTTGTGTCTGATCTTAGTGGAAATGGTTTCACTTTTTCACCATTGAGAACGATGTTGCCTGTGGGTTTGTCATATATGGCCTTTATTATGTTGAGGTAATTTCCCTCTATGCCTACTTTCTGGAGGGTTTTTATCATAAATGGGTGTTGAATTTTGTCGAAAGATTTTTCTGCATCTATCGAGATGATCATATGGTTTTTCTCCTTCAATTTGTTAATATGGTTTATCACATTGATTGATTTGCATATATTGAAGAATCCTTGCATTCCTGGGATAAACCCTACTTGATCATGGTGTATGATCCTTTCAATGTACTGTTGGATTCTGTTTGCTAGTATTTTGTTGATGAGTTTTGCATCTATGTTCATCAGTGATATTGGCCTGTAGTTTTCTTTTTTTGTGACATCTTTGTCTGATTTTGGTATCAGGGTGATGGTGGCGTCGTACAATGAGTTTGAGAGTGTTTCTCCCTCTGCTATATTTCGGAAGAGTTTGAGAAGGATAGGTGTTAGCTCTTCTCTAAATGTTTGATAGAATTCTCCTGTGAAGCCATCTGGTCCTGGGCTTTTGTTACAAGAATCTAATTTCTATTTTCCACTCTATGCTTTTTATATTCTATACTGCCCTCTGAAATATTCTTTCTCTCGTCTCTTCAGTGACAATCCTAGCAATATTTATAGCTGAACTCCTCTCTGAAGCATTTTTTTAATGATTTCAGACAAGTTTAATAGCACTTAACAGATTTATTACTACTTTTGCTCTTGTTCTAGATTGTGTGCTTGCATGTACAAATACATAAATTACTTTTTAAATCAAATATAAACTGCTTGGGACCAAAGGATATGTCTTCTTTTAACCCCTGTTATCCTTTTAATGCTAACTTTCATTGCAAGACAATGAGGAGTCTTATCTCACTAAAAGCCATCCTCCTTTTAAATTATATATACAGTGGAATATTACTCAGCCATAAAAAAACGTGAAATAATGCCATTTGCAGCAACACAGATGGACCTAGACATTATCATACTAAGTGAAGTAAGTCAGACAAAGAGAAATATTATATGATATAACTTATATGTGGAATCTAAAAAAATGCTACAAATGAACTCATTTACAAAACAGAAATAGACTCACAGACATAAAACAGATTTATGGTTACCAAAGGAAAATGGGGGAGTTGGAATAAATTAGGAGTTTGGGATTAACAGATACACATTACTGTATATAAAATAGATAAACAACAAGGACCAACTGTATAGCACAGGGAACCATCCTCAATATCTTGTAATAACCTATAATGGAAAAGAATATATGTATAAATATTTATCACTGAATCACTTTGCTGTATACCTGAAACTAACACAACATGTCAAATCAGCTTCAATAAAAATTTTAAAAAATAAAAAAATGAAGTACTGAGCACTGAAAAAAAAAAAATGTAAGGTGTCTTTCTAAAATGATAAGTAATCTGTTCATATTGATTCAAACCTGAAATCCTTGCTAGTTGTGATAGGACCCTCTTTGATCTTACCTGTTCCTTCCCTCCAACTTCATCCCAAGCCTACGATTGATTTTGTGCTCTTGTGGCCAGGAATTGGGTGTCTTACAGCACACACCAGTGCATATATTTATAGGTTCATCATCTCCCTGTCCTGTCAATCCTTCTCATTCACCTATTAATTCTTAATCGCCTTTTAAGATTCAGGTCAAGCAACACTTCCTCATGGAAGCCTTGCCCCTGGAGACACATGCACTCTGCTATGAGTAACATCTGTCCTCTGATAGTGCCTGAGCTTCCTTCCCCTCTCTCAGGGCCAGCTTCATATTACACAGTATTCTAAAGTACTGTCAACGTCTCTTCTTTTCCCTGGGGCACTGTAAACTCTTCAAGGAAAAAGGACTGTGTTTTATCTGTCCCTGAATTCCTTGCATGTGGCACAGGACCATCACATGGTAAGCAGGTAACAAATCACACGAGAAGTGAGGTTACAAGGATGCTGAATGCCTGCTTCTCAAGTACATTGTGGTTTACTGCCTGGGGTTGAACTTCAGTTACATCTTTAAGTAGGTTAATAATGATGACCCATAAAATAAGTGAAAGTGTTTGTAAAACTATAAAGTGCTATCCAGCAGTGGTTAATTTTTAGTATGCATGAAGCTTTATCAAGGAGCATTGAGTTTTAAGTTGATTTTATTATGAATATGTACATTGTTAGGCCAAGTAGTGATGAACCCCACTGTTTTTTGCCTTGTCAGACTGTTTCCTTGCCACAGGTGATCACAGGCTTAGGCAAACCCAGATGGTATTTAGCTGTTGACTTTCTGTTTCCCTTAACAAGGAGGTGAATACAACCCCTTTTCCAGCTAGCTGCATGTGGAACAGTTCTGGCTTCAGAACTTCAGTCCCCTGCCACCTGCCAGCTCTGGGCTGTCAGGGTGCTCCTGGGAGAATCACAGGAATGCGGATTAACCCCTGAAAGAGAAATGATGGTGGGGAGAAGGCATCCGACAGAGGATAATGAAGCAGAGAGCAAAGAAGTGGGGTTGAAAAGAGGGAGGTATACGCGGAGATTGTTTTTCATCTCAAAATGTGCCATTGTATTCTACATTCTCCTTGAAACATTTCAAGGGCTCCATTTGCATACATTAGATGCTTACTTCTTTTCATATCATGTTCTCCATTCCTACTGAATTACGTGTCAATCTATGAACTGTTGCTCCTTTGTACTTCTGTCACTTTGTTTAGTACATTAACAATTGCAAGTAGAGGTTTTCCATAGTGTGTTTTCCTCTTGGTACAACTTCTTTTGAATCTATCCTGTGTATGCAGAAAGATCTCAAGCGTGTGGGCCAGTCAGAATGAAACCAAGCCTGCACTGGTTGAAGTCTACACTCTAGAAGGGCTCCGAAGACACAAGGACACACTGTTGCAGTGATTACGGTACTCAAACCTACCTAGAGTAGTTGCAAGGATACTTTTTTAGCACTATTTTCACATTAATTCTATTATTGTCTAAATATAATTGTGTTTGCTTAAAATATTTCATTTTGTTTCAACTGTTAATTTGTTTTCTGAAATGAGTGTAATAAATACAAATTTTTATTTGTCCTAACAATTAAAATGCATGAATTAACCCCCAGCTTGTACAAATGCAGAATCATTACTATCCCTAACAACGTAAAACTCTGACAAATTAGATATCACTATTTCTGAAGGAAAATTGATCATAAGATATTTTTTGGACCTAAAAATCTGCATTTGTCTCAAGCACATTTCCCATGTATTCATGGGAGAAGGATCATCTTTTTTCTATTTCATATACAACTCTGTTAAGTGGATATCTTATGTTTTCTTACATTTCCTGCATATAATTTAAAGAAAAAAAAAAAGCCACCCAAAAAGAGAATAGAGGGAATGAATGTCTCAATCCTTCTTTAATTGTATCACTGATTCTTGGGAGGTATGGTGTGATAGCTTCTGTGCTTTCTCTACTCCCCCCGCCCCAATTTTACTGAGTTGTAGTTGACTATAACATTGTATAAGTTTAAAGAGTACAACATAATGATTTGATACATGCATATAATGTGAAATGATTACCACAATAAATTTAGTTAACATCTGTCACCTCACATAGTTGCAACATTTTTTTTATTTGTGATGAGAACTTTTAAGATTTACTCTCTTAGCAATTTTCAAATATACAAAACAGTATTGTTAACTTTAATCATTATGCTGTGCATTACATCCCTAAGACTTATTTATTTTATAATTATAAGTTTGTGCCCTTTGACCACCTTCAACTATTTCCCCTACACCCCAGCTCCCACATGTGGCAATCACTAGTTTGATGCCTTTTTATGAGTTTTTTTTTTTTCAGATTCCATTTAATTGAGGCCATACACTGTCTTTCTCTGATTTATTTCACTTAGCATAATGCCTTATCTACTTTCTTGATGACTTGGTTATTTGCCCTAATTTAATAACAACAAAAAAATGTTTATTGAAGACCCCTGTGAATATTAAGACTAACTTTACAAACTGTCTCACACGTTTACAAAATGTCTCACAGAGTCATCTAACTAATCTTTCTATTGTTTACACGTATTCTAACAACACATTTGATTCCCAGTTGATTTTCAGTTTAGTTTAGTCAATTTTCTGGCCACTTTGGCCTCATAGTTGTTGATGAAAATAGTCTGTAAAAATTGAGAAAAATTATTTATCATTTTTTTCTGTTTTTTTTGACCAATCTCTTCAGTCCTACATGCCTCAGACACTAGTGTTTATTGATATTTTTGTTATAGTGTTTAAAGTATTTGTGTACCTTCTGTTAATGGTGAGATCACCACCTTGCTACAGAATTAACCTTGTCTTCAGTTAAGCTGTGAGTAAATGTGGTGCAGCAGAAATGGGTGGCCTTTTACTCTGTTCACACGCAAACATGTGAACAAAAAAATGGAAAGAAACACAGTAAATTGTTGTGACTGAAATAATTTACTATGTAGGTCTATGGGTTTTAATTATTTCTTACTTCTGGGATTCTACTTGCTTACTTCTTTTTCTCTTATACAGGATATGTCAGCATTTAGAGCCCATTCTGTTCTTCAGTGATGTGAGAGAAATATCAGTTTAAACTTATGTCACTGATTGCAGCAGGGGATTGGGGCCATAAAAAAATGATTATGAATTGGGGAATACGCCTTGCATAAAGTGAGTCAGAAAAGATCTGGACTTTTCCCAAAGACTTATAGAGCCTGAAAATAAAGCCTGGTTATAAGGGAAGAGAACTCTAAGAAGACAAACTTTCAGTTAAACTAAAATGAAAATAGCTACAGAAAAACATTTTAGCCAAATAAATCTAGAAATATTTTCAGAGTTTCAGTTTCAAAAAACAGAAAAACAAATAACAAAACTAAAGAACAATAAGAGATCTTTTTATATGTAAACCTAAGAGATGTGACCAAATAATACTTCTTGGAACATATGAGTGAATTTCTTATTTGATAATTTATGTAAGTATGGATTCATGGATATATATTTTATTCTAAAAGGTAAAATCCAATGCTATCATATTAGTTTTGTTCTCATATTGATTATTAAGAGCTTTTATATTTAAATAAATATTTTAGAAAAAAATAAATTAACTACGTAAACCATTCAAGTAGCTGGGGAAAAAATGACAGGGATGAAAAATGTTTAAAGAAATTAATAATAAAGATAACAATTAACAAAATATAAAAACAAAATAAGAAAACTAAATCCAGTGCTTTAAAGAGACCAAAGGTACGTTCTATGTAAACCAGGTTTTTTTTAAAGGTTATTAGGTTTGAGATATGAAAGAGATTGAGAAATCATGTGGCTACTAATTATAATCTGATGTGAATAAATTTGAAAGATAATATTATATGAAAAAATTTTCAGACACACATAAATGCTGAAATCAAATTAGATCAAATTGAGAAACCAGAATAGACCAGTGACTATAGAAAATGTGTTAGAAATTGTACTTTATGCCTTACTAAAATGTCTCCTTCTCCAACAGATCTACTCTGACCACTATTTAAAACTGTAGCCCCTCTACTCATTTCCTCTTTCTCAAACCCCTAGACCTTGCCCTACTTTTAATTTTCTTCAGCAGTATTATCAATGTCTTGATTGACAGTATTGACTGTCTCCCTACCTATTATCATAGGTAGATTTGATTATTGATTTGGCTGCTCTCTGCCTTTTTTTAAATATATATATATATATATATATATATATATATATATATATATATTTCCTATATCTCTTTTTGTGAGTGTATAGGTGTGTGCTTCTTTGTGTGTTTTGTCTGTGAGTGTGTATGTGTATGCTTCTTTCTGTGATTTTGTCTGTATAGCTTTGTTTTTACGATTTGTCCTAGGGTTCTGTCTGACCATTTATTTTTCCTTTTTTTAAATTTTAGTTTAATTTTTAACACTTGTTATCATTGGTGGATTTCTTTTTTGGTTTGGTTGCTCTCTTCTTTCTTTCATTTTTTTTTTTTTATTACTTTTTAATTTTTTATTTTTAATAACTTTATTTTAGTTTATTTTCTTTCTTTCTTTCTTTCTTTCTTTCTTTCTTTCTTTCTTTCTTTCTTTCTTTTCTTTCTTTCTTCTTTCTTCTCCCTTTTCTTCTGAGCTGTGTGGCTGATAGGGTCATTGTGCTCTGGCAGGGTGTCAGGCCTGTACCTCTGAGGTGGGAGAGCCAAGTTCAGGACCTTGGGCCACCAGAGACCTCACAGCTCCACATAATAACAAACGGCAAAAGCTCTCCCAGAGATCTCCATCTCAATACTACGACCCAGCTCCACTCAACGACTAGAAAGCTACAGTGCTGGACACCCTATGCCAACAACTAGCAGTATAGGAACACAACCCCACCCATTAGAGAAAGGCTGCCTAAAATTATAATAAGGTCACAGACACCCCAAAACACATCACCAGATGCAGTCCTACCCACCAGAAATACAAGATCCAGCCTCATCCACCAGAACACAGGCACCAGTCCCCTCCACCAGGAAGCCCACAAAACTCACTAAACCAACCTTAGCCACTGGGGGCAGACACCAAAAACAATGGGAACTACGAACCTGCAGCCTGCAAAAAGGAGACCACAAACACAGTAAGTTAAGCAAAATGAGAAGACAGAGAAACACACAGCAGATGAAGAAGCAAGGTAAAAACCCATCAGACCAAACAAATGAAGAGGAAATAGGCAGTCTACCTGAAAAAGAATTCAGAGTAATGATAGTAAAGATGATCCAAAATCTTGGAAATAGAATGGAGAAAATACAAGAAATGTTCAACAAGGACCTAGAAGAACTAAAGAGGAAACAAACAATGATGAACAGCACAATAAATGAAATTAAAAATTCTCTAGAAGGAATCAATAGCAAAATAAATGAGGCAGAAGAACGGATAAGTGACCTGGGAGATAAAATAGTGGAAATAACTACTGCAGAGCAAAATAAAGAAAAAAGAACGAAAAGAATTGAGGACCGTCTCAGAGACCCCTTGGACAATATTAAACGCACCAACATTCGAATTATAAGGGTACCAGAAGTAGAAGAGAAAAAGAAAGGGACTGAGAGAATATTTGAAGAGATTATAGTTGAAAACATCCCTAATATGGGAAAGGAAATAGTCAGCAAGTCCGGGAAGCACAGAGAGTCCCATACAGGATAAATCCAAGGAGAAACAAGCCAAGACACATATTAATCAAACTATCAAAAATTAAATGCAAAGAAGAAATATTAAAAGCAGCAAGGGAAAAACAACAAATAACATACAAGGGAATCCCCATAAGGTTAACAGCTGATCTTTCAGCAGAAACTCTGCAAGCCAGAAGGGAGTGGCAGGACATATTTAAAGTGATGAAAGGGAAAAACCTACAACCAAGATTATGCTACCCAGTAAGGATCTCATTCAGATTCAACGGAGAAATTAAAACCTTTACAGACAAGCAAAAGCTAAGAGAATTCAGCACCACCAAACCAGCTTTACAATGAATGCTAAAGGAACTTCTCTATGCAGGAAACACAAGAGAAGGAAAAGACCTACAATAACAAACCCAAAGCAATTAAGAAAATGGTAATAGGAACATACATATCTATAATTACCTTAAATGTAAATGGATTAAATGCTCCAACCAAAAGACATGGACTGGCTGAATGGATACAAAAACAAGACCCGTATATATGCTGTCTACAAGAGACTCACTTCAGACCTAGGGAAACATACAGACTGAATGTGAGGGGGTGGAAAAAGATATTCCATGCAAATGGAAATCAAAAGAAAGCTGTAGTAGCAATTCTCATAACAGACAAAATAGACTTTAAAATAAGGACGATTACAAGAGATAAAGAAGGTCATTACATAATGATCAAGGGATCAATCCAAGAAGAAGATATAACAATTGTAAATATTTATGCACCCAACATAGGAGCAACTCAATACATAAGGCAAACTCTAAGCCATAAAAGGAGAAATCGACAGTAACACAATCATAGTAGGGGACTTTAACACCCCACTTTCACCAATGGACAGATCATCCAAAATGAAAATAAGGAAACACAAGCTTTAAATGATACATTAAACAAGATGGACTTAATTGATATTTATAGGACATTCCATCCAAAAACAACAGAATACACATTCTTCTCAAGCCTCATGGAACATTCTCCAGGGCAGATCATACCTTGGGTCACAAATCAAGCCTTGATAAATTTAAGAAAATTGAAATTGTATCAACTATCTTTTCTGACCACAGCACTATAAGACTAGATATCAATTACAGGAAAAAATCTGTAAAAAATACAAACACATGGAGGCTAAACAATACACTACTTAATAACCAAGAGATCACTGAAGAAACCAGAGAGGAAATAAAAAAATACCTAGAAACAAATGACAATGAAAACACGACAAAATAAAACCTATGGGATGCCACAGGAGCAGTTCTAAGAGGAAAGTTTATAGCAATACAGTGCTACCTCAAGGAACAAGAAACATCTCAAATAAACAACCTAACCTTATACCTAAAGCAATTAGAGAAAGAGGAACAAAAGAGCCCCAAAGTTAGCTGGAAGAAAGAAATCATGAAGATCAGATCAGAAATGTTAAAGAAATGAAGGAAACAATAGCAAAGATCAATAAAACTAATTGCTGCTCCTTTGAGAAGATAAACAAAATTGATAAACCATTAGCCAGACTCAACAAGAAAAAAAAGGAGAAGACTCATATCAATAGAATTAGAAATGAAAAAGGAGAAGTAACAACTAACACTGCAGAAATACAAAGGATCATGAGAGATTACTACAAGCAACTGTATGCCAATAAATAGGATAACCTGGAAGAAATGAACAAATTCTTGGAAAAGCACAACCTTCCAAGACTGAACCATGAAGAAATAGAAAATATAAACAGACCAATCACAAACACTGAATTGGAGACTGTGATTAAAAGTCTTCCAACAAACAAAAGCCCAGGGCCAGATGGCTTCACAGGCAAATTCTATCAAACATTTAGAGAAGAGCTAACACCTATCCTTCTCAAACTCTTCCAAAATATAGCAGAGGGAGGAACACTCCCAAACTCATTCTAGAAGGTCACCATCACCCTGATACGAAAACCAGATAAAGATGTCACAAAGAAAGAAAACTACAGGTCAATATCACTGATGAACATAGATGCAAAAATCATAACAAAATACTAGCAAACAGAATCCAACAGCACATCAGAAGGATCATACACCATGATCAAGTAGGGTTTATCCCAGGAATGCAAGGATTCTTCAATATATGCAAATCAATCAGTGATAAACCATATTAACAAATTGAAGGAGACAAGCCATATGATCATCCTGATAGATGCAGAAAAAGCTTTTGACAAAATTCAACACCCATTTATGATAAAACCCCTCCAGAAAGTAGGCGTAGAGGGACCTTACCTCAACATAATAAAGGCCATATATGACAAACCCACAGGCAACATCATTCTCAATGGTGAAAAAGTGAAACCATTTCCACTAAGATCAGACACAAGACAAGGTTGCCCACTCTCACCACTATTATTCAACATAGTTTTGGAAGTTTTAGCCACAGCAATCAGAGAGGAAAAAGAAATGAAAGGAATCCAAATAGGAAAAGAAGAAGTAAAGCTCTCACTGTTTGCAGATGACATGATACTATACATAGAGAATCCTAAAGATGCTACCAGAAAACTACTAGAGCTAATCAATTAATTTGGTAAATTAGCAGGATACAAAATTAATGCACAGAAATCTCTTGCATTCCTATGCTCTAATGATGAAAAATCTGAAAGAGAAATTAAGGAAACACTCCCATTTAGCATTGCAACAAAAAGAATAAAATACCTAGGAATAAACCTACCTAAGGAGAAAAAAGGCCTGTATGGAGAAAACTATAAGACACTGGTGAAAGAAATTAAAGTTGATACAAACATATGGAGAGATATACCATGTTCTTGGATTGGAAGAATCAACATTGTGAAAATGACTATACTACCCAAAGCAATCTACAGATTCAATGCAATCCTTATGAAACTACCAACGGCATTTTTCACTGAACTAGAACAAAAAATTTCACAATTTGTATAGAAATACAAAAGACCCCGAATAGCCAAAGCAATCTTGAGAAAGAAAAATGGAGCTGGGGGAATCAGGCTCCCGGACTTAACACGATACTACAAAGCTACAGTAATCAAGACACCGTGGTACTGGCACAAAAACAGAAATATAGATCAATGGAACAGCATAGAAAGCCCAGATATAAACCCAGGTACATATGGTCACCTTATTTTTGATAAAGGAGGCAAGAATATACAATGGAGAAAAAACAGCCTCTTCAGTAAGTGGTGCAGGGAAAACTGGACAGCTACATGTAAAAGAATGAAATTAGAACATTCTCTAACACCATACACAAAAATAAACTCAAAATGGATTAAAGACCTAAATGTAAGGCCAGACACTATCAAACTCTTAGAGGAAAACATAGGCAGAATACTGTATGACATAAATCACAGCAAGATCCTTTTTGACCCACCTCCTAGAGAAATGGAAATAAAAACAAAAATAAACAAATGGGACTAATGAAACTTAAAAGCTTTTGTACAGCAAAGGAAACCGTAAACAAGACGAAAAGACAACCCACAAGATAGGAGAAAATATTTGCAAGTGAAGCAACTGACAAAGGATTGATCTCCAAAATTTACAAGCAGCTCATGCAGCTCAGTATCAAAAAAGCATACAACCCAATCCAAAAATGGGCAGAAGACCTAAATCGACATTTCTCCAAAGAAGACATACGGTTTGCTAACAAACACATGAAAGGATGCTCAATATCACGGATCATTAGAGAAATGCAAATGAAAACTACAATGAGGTATCAACTCACATCAGTCAGAATGGACATCATCAAAAAATCTACAAACAATAAATGATGGAGAGGGTGTGGAGAAAAGGAAACCCTCTTGCGCTGTTGGTGGGAATACAAATTGATACAGCCACTATGGAGAACTGTATGGAGGTTCCTTAAAAAACTAAAAATAGAATTACCATACGACCCAGCAATCCCACTACTGGGCATATACCCTGAGAAAACCATAATTCAAAAAGAGTCATGTGCCACAATATTCATTGCAGCTCTATTTACAATAGCCAGGACATGGAAGCAACCTAAGTGTCCATCAGATTAATGAATAAAGAAGATGTGGCACATATATACAATGGAATATTGCTCAGCCATAAAAAGAAATGAAATTGAGTTTTTTTGTAGTGAGGTGGATGGACCTAGAGACGGTCATATAGAGTGAAGTAAGTCAGAAAGAGAAAAACAAATACCATATGCTAACACATATATATGGAATCTTAAAAAAAAAAAAATGGTTCTTACGAACCTGGGGGCAGGAAAAGAGTAAAGATACAGACGTAAAGAGTGGACTTGAGGACATGGGGAGGTGGAAGGGTAAGCTGGGACGAATTGAGCAAGTGGCATGGACATATATACACTACCAAATGTAAAATAGATAGCTAGTGGGAAGCAGCTGCATAGCACAGGGAGATCAGCTCAGTGCTTTTTGACCACCTAGAGGGGTTGGATAGAGAGGATGGGAGGGAGATGCAAGAGGGAGGTGATATGGGGATATATGTATATGTATAGCTGATTCACTTTGTTATATAGCAGAAACTAGCACACCATTTTGAAGCAATTATACTCCAATAAAGATGTTTAAAAAATAAAGGAAAAAAAAAAGAAGATAGATATATAGGTTAAAATAATGTCTATAATACTTCAAACCGAGCATTCATAGTCTGAGAATACTTATTTGTCCATACATCTTCTACAAAATTGCTATATTCTAGGCCTTAAGAATAACTTCTTTTCAGTTATAAAAGTCAAATTATCATAGTTTTCATTATTTGATCACAATGCAAGAAAGTAAATCATCAAAAGATCATCTTTTTAAAAGATGGTAACTAGATCACCTCAAAATTAAAAAAAAAAAATTGTTACCATCATAACTACCAGATGAAATTTAAAAGCAAAACTGAAATATTAAGAAGGAAAAAAGAATGTTGTAAATCATAGAATATAAAATAGGTTTAAAGGTTTAATTTGGAAACAGAAAGCTTTAAATGATTGAATTATTTTAAAAATAGAGTGAAAATGATTATTTCATTCAAGAAATTATTAAAGATCTACAAATAAAGCTAAGAACACAAAAGAAAATAAATAATTGTGCTGAAAGGAGAAACAAACAATAGTAGGAATAGTACTGTTGACAAATAGACACAAGTAAGAGAAAGTTAGAATTTGAACTGTAATAAAATATAGCCAATGTAGCACTTAGCAAAGCTAATCAAGAGAAAAGAATAAACACAAATATAAAAACTAGACATGAAGCACATTATATGAGAAACAGATCTTTTTCGTTTAAGAGACTATATATACAACTTGATATAAACATTTCAATTAAATGCAAAATTACCTGGAGAATATAAAAATAAACTAAGGGTTATTGGGATTATATGAAATCATCTGTGTGAAACTTTTGAAAATTGTAAAGCACTGTCTAATTTAAAGAATCTTTCATTCAATAAAAGAATTTAAAAAATTAACTACTCTTTCAAGAATATATTAAAAACTCTGAACAGGCTATGTATGAAATAAAAGAACTTCTCATCCATGAACTTCTCATCCATAGGGTTTTGAAGTTAATTCTTAAAATTGTCATAAATAATTTAATGATATGTGAACAGTTTAAGAATACAGAAAAATAGGGAAAATTCTTTTGTTTGATAAATCATGGAGAAAAGTCATGTAGATCTCTACCTTCTGCCTGTATTTCACTTTCGGTTTTGATTTTAGTGTATTCAGATTTTATACTTTTCCTTAAGTGGATTGGAAATTTATATTTTTCATCAATAATTTTCAGTAATAATTTTCAAAAATTGGTAAACAATTTTGTGTAATAGTCTCTATAAATTTTTAATTGTTTTTCATAAACCTGTATTTTATTTTTAAATTATTTGCTATTTATGCTTTTTTTTTTCCTCCAGTCAAACTTTTCAACTACTTGCCAATTTTATTTGTTTTCTTTTATAAGAACATAAATGTCAAGATGTCAAGGCTGTTGAAACACTATTGACACCTAGTATTCAAACCAGTGGTAGATGGGGCAATAGAGGGGTAGGGGATTCAGAGGTAGAAACTATTATGTATAAAATAAGCTACAAGGATATACTGTACAACACGGAGAATATGGCCAATGTTTTGTAATAACTATAAATGGAGTATAACCTTTAAAAATTGTGAATCACTACATTGTACACATGTAACTTATGTAATATTGAACATCAACTATACTTCACTAAAAAAATAATTGCAGGTGTATAGTATGCCCTTTAGTGAATCCTTTCCATGTGAAGACAAATGCATGTCTGAGAAATTTTCCATCCTTATTTATCTGAATGTTACTTCTTGTCCATCCTCTCTTGCCCATCTGGACATTGTAGTGATTCCTCTCCTTTCAGACACAGCAAGGATTACATTGTTTCAGTCCTTGAAACTAGACTTGGCCATGTACCTTGCTTGAACTGTGCAGTGGAGACAATGGGCTTCCATTCCATGGTCAGTGAACTGTGCAGTGGAAGCATTGATCAGGTAGTGTCTGGTGCCATTATGATGATGAGTTCCTTTATACCGCTAAGTTGGCACATGATGGAACATTGCTCTGGAGAATAACCTGGACATGCAGCAGATTTGTGAGACTGAGAAGTAAAATCTCAATGTTCTAAGCCACTGAGATTTGTAGAATATTTTTTTTCTAGCCTAATATTGATTCTAATAGAAATATATCCCAAATTCTGGATCAACCCTATATATCCCTTATGTTTTCTTCATTCATGTATTTAATTACTTTAAGTATGCTATTATTCTGGAAATTCTCTACCCAACTCTTCCTTAGTAATTTTCTCTTCAGCTATCACCAGTCTATTTATTTCATCTGCTATTTCTTTTGTATTAAATATAAATAACATTTAATTTTTATAATATGTATATGTTTTGAATGAATGCAGGTGTCTCTCAGAAAAATAAATATGTTCATTTTATAACCAGTTGTAACATTTCTATTGACTTTTTTCTATCTGATAATAAATATACTGTCTAATGGTGCACCTTTTTAATGATGTTGTGTTTCCTCAAATATTTCGTGATCATCAGTAGTGGGTCCATCTTAGACTCTCCCCTGAGTCTGCTGTGAATGACTGCTTGGAGGTTGAGATATAGTGCTCTGTCACGGATGATATTCTGGCTTGTTTACAGTGAGAGTGAAGAATGGAGGAGGGAGGCATGTTCTCGGGGGAATGCCTGGGTGGCTAGTCCTCTGGGTGTGGGTTCTTCCTAGACATCATTAGCTTCTCAGGCCACGGTCTCTTGTTCCACACAGTCTCCTACATCCACTGCCTTGTCAGATCTTCCTGGTCATTGGTGTGCGTGCATGTGGGCGTGCACATGCACGTGTGCCTACCTGTGTGCCTGTGCACACATGCACACAAAAGACTCTACCCACAGAGTTTTCTCTGCTGCAGGACTGCATCTCGGATTCATGTTAATTGCTCCTGAACTCCTTTTTTGTGCTCAAACTCCATCACCATTAGGCAAGCATCCTCTTTTTACAACATTGTTTTCCTATGAATCTACGAACAATCAGTGGCATAAACTGGATGGTAAAGGGCACAATCAGAGTCCAAGTGTGTGAATTTGTGAATTCTCCCACTAACTTCCCCTTCAGATCTGCTCAGTGGACTAACTCAGTCCTGCCTCTCATATGAAATCTCAATGAGGTTCAACAGCATTTTTTTGTTATTTTTGCATAATAAAATAATTCTTTGTTTCCAGGTAATAAAAAACCTAAACTGAACTAATAATGACATGACCATTATCAAACTCTAAACCAATTAAATTTTCTGTTATGCTCTAACCTAGATTGTCCTGGATGCTACAGATACAGGTTCTAGCAATGAAATCTTCTGATGGTTTATTTTTTTAAAGGAGATAATTTTTGTTTTAATATTTATTTATTTATTCATTTATTTATTTATTTTGGCTGCTCTGGGTCTAAGTTGTGGCTTGTGGGATCTTTGCTGTGGCATGCGGGCTCTTAGTTGCAGCATGTGGGAAGTCCCACCTTCTGGGTGTTGTTATACAGTTCCCAAAATGACCTTTCCTTTTCTAACCAGCATTTGCACCTTCTTTAGAGACCTTGAACTGCAGTTCCTAGGACTATGGGACAGAAATTTCCTTTAGCTGGCCTCTTGAAATTTCTCCCCTCCCCTGGGCTTTTGACAACCTATCCTTTTGTTTGGGATCGTTTACACTTTTCAAGTGGTTCTTCTTGGGCAATTTCCCTTTGAGGGCAACTCTAGAAACTCCCTCATCAGCCCACATCTGGTTCCCAGGGAAACAGGTCATCTGTAGACAGTAGCTTTCTCTTAACCTTCTTTCTCTTTTCTCTGCCAACTCAGTCAATCGTCATGAAAATTCTATTGTAGACGTTAAACACCTGTCTGCACATCTCAAGTTGCAGAGCACATCAATCCAATCTTTCTGAGTGCTTTAGAGATAGCTTTTGGTGGGCACTGTGCTCTTCCTTCCAAAATCCCTCTTCTCTCATAGGGACCCTGACCAGTATTTCCAAGGGATTCTCCTCTAGAGGCCTCTTCCACATCAATTCTCACTGTAGGACAGTGACAAGCAACAGATGGCAGAACACATTTTATAATTTCTTAGCATGTTCTTCATGCAAGATCTAACATCACACTTTAGATTGTAAATATTTTTGACAATTATTTTCTTTTGTTTGTCTCCATTTGAAACAGACAGACACTGGTTTTCAACTTTTATTACATTTGTCAAAAGTTTCAATCTGATCTCGTCTTCTACATACCTAGTAGGAATCTTCATACTATTTTCTATTAAATTAAGAGGTAATTTTCTTATTTTTCTGCCCAGTAGGATTCATAAACTAAGTACCATATCAAACATTTCTAAAGATCTAGAACACAAATGGAAAACTAAAAGCATGTATTCAGTCCACAATCTGAAAATGGAAGTTTTTGAGTAGTATTTTTGCTCATAGAACGTGTTACTTTTCCTGCCATCCATCTACATCTTTTAACCAGACCAGCCATATCTCAAAACAGTAAACTGTATAGATAAAACCCCTTTGTTAAACGTACAATATTCTTTATAGAGTTTCTGTGATGCTCCAGGCACTCTTCCAATGTTCTAATGATCAAGGAAATGACAAAATATCATGGATATCGAAAGATAGATTATAGATAGATGATAGATGATAGATGAACAGAGATAAAGTTGCAGACAAACATGTATATCATTAAATAAGGGAGGATTAATGAAATAATACGGAATCACAACATAAGGAAACCAAAAGGCATATATGTGTGTTTGTGTGTGAGCAGCGTGAAGTATAATATTAGGCAGACATTACTCTTCACCTCTTGACACTTGGTCTTGGGTCAAGTGTTCATCCAGGTCATTTTATTTCTAGTTGAATCAGAATTCTGTAGGCACTGCCAAGTTTGGAAAGGTGCCATAACTTGAAGCTGTCAGAGTCAGTGCTATAGATTCTCCTTTAGCCATGGCAGTGAAATCTGCTGCCATATGGCATTCTCACATTTTCAGATGGTCATTCAAGATATTAAGTGAAGACCTTGATGTTTTGTCTATTTTCTGAAGAACCAGATATCTTACAACCATAAGTCATGTATACTTTAATTGTCCCTGAGCATTCTGCAAAATTTCTGCATCATTTTCCTTTTTCAGTTGATGCTTTGCTCTGCTTTGTTCTGCTGGTGTTGTTTCAATATTATATCACAGGTGATGTAATATCTAATAGGCTGCAGTGTTTCCTATTGTATTATTATGTTACACACAAAGGGGCTGCCCAATTAAAGCATAGTGATTCAGTTAAAAAATATTGCCTACTTGCCCAACCATTTGAAAACATTTCTTGGAAATAGTGTGAAGGTTAGAACTAAGGCAGAAATTGGTTCTCCAGAAGCTCTCCATTTTTGGTTCCAAAATTTCTTTTTTAAATGGAAAGCAAGCTTTTAGTGACTCAGCCTCATCTTTATACTTAGAATTAGGAAAATAATCCTCACCTTTCCAGTCTGATAGCTGTAATCAGTTACCAGGTATCTGTACCATAGAAAGTTGGTATGTGAAGACCTACATGTCAATGAGGGCCCAAAGAAACCACTTACCCATTCCGGGAATAAGGGCACTCCAGGAAAGCTGGTGAGTGGCTATTTCCAATTCTAAGTCTCTTTTCATATAAAAACAATAATGATAGTACTAAATTAAGCATCTCAAGTCCCCTTGCTATATTGCTGAATTGCAATGAACCTGGCTTCAGTGCCTGTGGAGTGATGGCATTCCCCAATCTCATTACTGGAAACTCTGCCTTGTCGTTTAACATTTAGTGGAGCATGCAATGTTGCAGGTAGAATTTCTTTCTGTTTAAATACATGACTAACAGCAAGTTGGAGTCCTCTTTATCTGGAGGAGGATGGATAGGGACATTCATTCATTTTTGCACATATTGGACAAATTTTCCTAAGTACCTGTTGTATGCCAGCATGACACCCTTTGCTAAGGGAGACAAGAGCAGTATCACTCATGATCCCAAGAGTAGAGATGCTTGTATTGAAAGGTTCAATTTTATCTGAAGTTTCCCTTAACCTCATTTCTTATTAAGCAACAGTAACAGCAGACACCAGTTTTGATTACTTACTATGTTCACTGTGCTAAGCACTTTCTAAAATCAGCTCATTGATTGTATTATTATCTTTGCATAAAAACACCATTTTACAAATTCAGAAACTCAGTCTGAGAGTGGTTAATATCTTGCTCAAAGTAACATAACCAACAAGTGAAGTAATATCGTAAAGTAATATCACAGTTAGCAAGTAAAATAATAGATCCAGGACCTCAATTCAGATTCATTTCACTCCACTGTCACTTATTTTAACTTCTATTCTATACTGCCTTCAAAGTACTATATCGAAACTGAAGTTCTTGCATCTTCAAAGTAAAGCAGAAGTCAAAGTAAGTAAGGGAAAGGATCAGTTAGAAACACCATAAAGCCAGCTTCTACATCAGAAGCCTAGGAAACATCGTACCTTATTCTCTCCTCATTCCTCACATGTAGATCTTTTGCAAGTGTTTGTGCTCTTACACCAGCTTCCTGACTTGTTTCTCTGTCTCAGGTTTTGTCCCAATAATCTGTCCCCTGAATTATCACATGATGATCAATCTAATATCCAAATCTGACATGTCAACCTTATGTAGAGAACTTGTCGAAGACCTTCCATCATCTTATCCAATGCCCCACATAAAGCATGGGATGTAACCCCTTACGCTTCATCTCCTGCCATACCCTTGCTTCCCAGTAGAGTCCTTGGTGGTACAAAAGTTTGTATATTTTTCTGCACACATCATTCTGTTCCATACATCCTTTTTTTTTTATATATCAAATAGGTGCTTCCTTTCTCCTTGGATGCTTAAGTACCTCTACAATTCTAATAACCCAGCACACATTTCTATCTTAGCACTTCCCATTTGAGATTAAATATAACTATTTTTATGTTCTTTCTGTCCCATCAACCTGGACTACTTCAGTGCACAGGCCATGTCTTTTTCATATTTGAACTTCCAGTGCTTAGTCCAGGGTCTAACAATAGATGTTTATTAAATGAATTAAGTCAAACTGACAGCAAAAGCAACCAACCAACAAAAAATCAAAAGAGATATTTCTCGTTTTTCTAGTAGAACATAGCAACTGCTTTGGCAAATAAATTTGGTGAAAAATCAAAAGATCCAGGTATTCCTCTCAGGTTTCCCACATCTTCACATTCATTTGTTATGTAATTTCAGACCAACCACTTCATGATTTGAGGTGAATCTCAATTTCCTAATTAGTTAAATGGTTGCATTGGCTCACCCTTGGGCATCATTCCAGATGTAAATTCTATGGTTGCCATTCTAACTTCCCTGCATACTAGAAATGACATTTCAGTAGATATAATTCTTCTAGAGGTCACAGATATGAATCAAAACAAGATCTACACATAAAGAACAAGCGAAACATTAAAAAAAAAATTTTGTTTTGTAGGCAGAAACTGCTTCCCCAACCCAACCATCCACCCTGAAATGACATGCCAATAGTTTAAAAGAACTAAGTAAGAAAATGTGGAGAAAAAATTGCAACACAGCACCCCAAGTAGAAATCAAGCCCTAATCATTGGGACAGTATCATAGCCTTAATGTCTTTTAATGTCTTATCTTCTTCTACCTGAAAAGCTGCCAGAATTGGCCTGCTTTCTACCTTTACACCTAACGAACATATTGAAAGCTTACAGGGCTGAAGATTCAGGGGCAGTCATCCTTGGCTCCAAGAAGCCCTGCTTCCTCAGTGAAACAAAGGTTTAGCTTGAGAAACAATATCAGCTATGGCACTGGACTCCACATGAAAAGATCCCTCATTAGTGTGGCTGGGCTGTCGGTTTTCTGGGGCAGGCACAGCATTCATTTCTGTAGCTGTAACATACTCAAGTTACTGGTGTTGGAAAGCTGTCCAAGCAGTTTATGAAAATAGCAATGCGGAGCCTGCCAGAGTCATACACATTGTATTTCAGTCAATTCCCTCTACTTAGAAGGCTCAAATTCTAATTCTAGAATTTGGGGACTTTATGGGTTGGTTGAACAAAAGGGCATAAAAATTCATTGCCAATTTGTACATTGTTGAAGGTTTAAGACTTTGGTAAAGTGGTATTTGGTCACAGTTGGCTGGTTCCTGAAACTAGAATCCTTTTGAGGTTATTAAGAATCAATTAAGTATTGTTCTCCTAGGTATCGCCATGGCCCCTTGGCGATTTATACAGGGTTTGAACATTCATAGCTTCTTTGTAGGTGCAGTATAAATGGGTCTGATTTAGATCAAGGATAGTCTTAAAACTAATGAGTGCATCTCAGGGATAGACTAATGAAAAGCTTTACAAGAAATGTTCTCAACTATCTTCTCTGCATGTGCCCAACTTTAAAGCATTTAGCAGTTTCCACCGACCTTCTCTAGAACAAAGCAGCAAAATTAAGGACCATATTTATTAAAGACCCAATAAAAATTACACTGAATTAGAGAAATGGAACTAAAAGTACACAGTTTATAGTAGGGTGGAGACTACTCAAATTTGTCTTCAGAAAAGGAGACAGTTTTACTCAAAGACATTATAAAAGTCATAATTTAAAAAAATCATGGTTGAGGGATACATTAAAAGCAGATCATAGGTCTCAGCTTTTAGTGAATTTATTTTGAACCTCCTGAAGCAGACACTGCAAATTTTTACATTCTAATGAGTGAACTAAAAACATATATTTCAAAGCAAATAGCACTCATAAATTACATTTATGACACATGAGGTTGCTGACTGCTGTGCAGGGAGCACAGAGTAATGGTTCTAATATGCACTCTAGCTTGATTTTCTCAGTTCCCAACATGTTCTAATTCCACACTACAAATCTTTAAATGGCAGTTATATTTTAATTAATGTGATTATGTGCTGCCATTAGCAAACCCTCCCCCAGCACATTTCTCCTGCCAGGCCCATGAATGCCGGTAAACCATTAACATAAAAGGGCTGTTTGCTTATTAAATTCATCTACACAAATAGGCAAGGGTTGCAATTGTTGATTTGCCACTGAAAGAACAGAATGAGAAGGAGCTGCTCCAAGCCTGGAAGTTGCAATTATCTGGTGTAATTAAGTCTAATTTATAAAGCCCCCCTCAAATGAGAAAGTAACAATTTTTGTTAATTAACAAGAGCATTTGTAAAGCTCGTTAACTCCATCATTCATAGTCTCCTGGAAAAAGGGGAGCATATGGCTATTACGATGGGACATGTTGCATATGTGTATTTGTGCGTTAATCTGTTTAGAAGGTCTAATGATTGAAATGGGAGCTAGAAATGGATGTTATATTACTGAGGAAAGAAGATCTACTGTTTTCATTTATCTTTACAGCAATGTGAGTGCTTTGTCATTATCTTCTGCACATGGTTTCATTATTCTGATACAGCGCTGTGCATTGCCTCATACCATCAGGCCCATAAGCCTGCAGGGTACAAGAGCACTTATCTTTCCTGATGACTGTTGAATCATTTAAAACAAGTTATTAGTGAAACAATTAAAATGATATTGGTTCACAATTGTATTTATAGCTGGCAGGCATAATGGAACATTCTGAATAGCAGTCGGGGGTTCTCAGAATGGATGGAAAATGCTGTTAATCAGAGACAAGAGAAACCTCTAAAGAAAACCGAAATTGCAAGAGCACATTAATTGTATTGGAGCATTTCATTTAATTGAGAACAAAGGGAAGGTAAAAATCATATTATCAATGTTTTATGAACATGAAGAAATAGAAAAATTACTATGTCATCTGTCACACATATTCTACTGGAAGTGAAAATTAAAAAGGCAGTATTTAACTTTAACCAGAGCAGGCCAAATGCATCATGTTGTTATACATTTTCATTTTCAAAGGGAGCACCAAAATAAAATATAACAAATAAATTAATTAACTCATAAATACAGAGGAAGACTGTTGGGCAGGACACCCACGCACATGGGAAGATTCCAGTGAAGTTTCAAGGTGGTTAAATGACTATAAAAGACAATGAAGTTTGTCCCTGCTCCTTTCCATTCATGATTCTTAAGAAATTACCGTGATCCGATTTTCTGCCAGGAGACAGATAATATAATACATTTATATAATGTGTTATTTCTTTATTGCCTTTGGTGGTAGAAGTCCCTGGAATTTATCAGACATGGTTGACAATATATAGGCAGATGAATAGCCAACTTCTCCTCTCACATAAACCAATCTGAAACATGCCCTGACTGGTATTGTGAATGGGAACCACTGACCACACCACACTCTATGTGTGGAGGGTGTTGATATGTGTTTGAAGGAGGTAGAAGTGAAAGACTAAAGCGGGGATAGGTGACAGTGAGAATGAGGTTGATTGGAAGAAACAAGACATATTTGGGAACTCAGATTTTGTAAGCAGCTCTTTGCAGGAAGCAACTCTTTGCAGGAAGCCCTTTGTTTTGTCACTTTAGCAAAGCTATATTTTAACTTAACATTTACACCAAGTAACCCCCATGCTTCACCAATCTCTAGCCTAAGCATACCTCTCAAATCTTTTGATCACACAATGCCTTGTCTAACCTGTTGATTCTTTTCTTAGGTTGAAGAAGTAGGAATGAAGAATAAATAGTTAATGGGTGACTAGATCTCTTCCCCAGCTTCCCCTTCAGTAATCCCATGGGCAGACTGTGTGAACAAGATAGCATGTAAAGAAAGATCACAAGAAGTCAACAAACCTGCACCCAAGGGAAGATGGCAAAGAATCTGATCCCCTACCTCAATGATTAACTGAGATTATTCCCCACTTTTCCCTTAAAAAACTTTCATGGCCAAGCAGAATCACTGGAGTTGGTTCTTAGACATGAGTCCACCTTCTCCCCAGTTGCTGGCCTCCTGAATGAGCAAACTTTCCTTTTCTAACCAACAGCTGTCTCTTGAGTATTGGCTTTTGAGTGGTGAGCAGCCAAATCTGAGGTTGGTAACAGTTTCTTCAATGAAAATCTAGTTCATTAAAGCAGTGAGCTTTAGTGTCTCTAGTTCAAATCAGTTTATTTGTGGGTTGTATTCAAAATATGGACCCTGACATAGGTAGTTGTATTGCTATCAACAACTTAAAACCTTTAGGTTGGACAAAAATATAGAAAGTCCAAAGAGCATAAAAATAGCACTAACTATCAACCTAACCACTATGACTCCAAGATGGCAGTTGTGTGGATAAGCATGCCACAGATTGGGAACAGAAAACAAGTTTGTATATACAAAAAGAATTTAAAATGGATATTAAAATAGTGAGATAGGTTTCCAAATGAGGAAATATTTTATTGACCGAGAAAGCCTGAACCCATTGAAATGATTGCATCACAGTATAATGAGACAATTTAAGGATACTTGTAGAATTGTGAATCTCAAAGGAATAGATTATAATAGTAACAGCTGATCCTACCTATTTCTATTGCAGAACAAACATTATTCTAAATTTGTGAATTGACTTTACAAAAACTATATAACATTTCTCAAAAAACTATGAAACATTAATATCTTCATTTTATAGATGAGGAAATTTAGGTACAGAACTTTTATGTAACATGCCTGAGGACACACAGTCAGTCACTGGGAGAAATCCTTTCCAATTGATTAGACAGGTTATAATCCATTTAACTGAATATTTGAACATATATATTGCTCCTACTCATATATCCTCTTCCACTGAGAAAAATATTTAAAAATAAATACCCTATGACAATTTCACTCTATTAATTTTTCTAGTTCTGAAATTACAAGCTATATATATTTATTTATACAAAAATAAAATCATTTTTGGTCTTTTAATAGATCAGATAAATAATTAAAATAACATTTTTCTGGCTGTATTTTATTGTCTGCTGACTCATAAAGTGGGGTGGTGGAAGCTGGAGAGGGAAAGGGTAGTGATAAATATGATGGAGTACAAAAGTTAACTGTCCTTCAGTTTTTTTCTCCTTCTGGTTTTCTGCTATTCCCACTCCCCACCCCAGGTACATGGAGTTCTCTGGTCCCAGTACTATTCCAGTTTGTGGGGAAAATGGCATAAATATGACTGACTGAAGTGACCACCTAGTAATTCTGCCAGTATATCTGAACTGGTTTAAGCTCACTCTTATGGCAAATTTGCCTAGAACATTATGTATACACTTGACTCTTACAATAAGTAAAGTTTATGAATGGCTGTTTCTTGCCTTAGTGTTTTTAAACTGCAACTGGTACCAAGTAATACACTGATGGTTTACGGAAATACTTCATAATCTGTAATACAGTACTTTAAAATTTTATCCTGAAAACATATAAAAACAAAAATATAACTGTTAACTTTTTGTTCAGTTGTTTTCAATCAAAATTCCAAAGTGTTTATTATTTTACACATGAGACACTAGGAAAAATATTTCATACATGATATGTAAATCATGATGACAGGATAAGGCATAAGATGATATTTATTGGGTCTATATAAGAAAACAAAATGGGATATGAATATTATGGCAAGTCTCTTCATCTTGCAATTCTATCTTATTTTGAAGTACTAGGATCCACTATTTGATGAAGAGAGAAAAATTAGTTATACGCGAGCTTCTTATCCATGTGTACCATTCCATTCCATTTGTTTTATTTAAATCTTTCTTAGGTATAATGGAGCCTGTTTAGAGAAGGAAATCTCAAATGACAAAGAATCATTACAAAGAATTTAATGAGACACAGCCAGTGTGAAATTCAGGATGTGAAGGAAAGATGGAGTTGTTTTTATTTGTCTGTCTTGTTATTCACAATATCCATAGTGAAATAAGCAATAAGATACAGATTTAGTTAAACATGCTGACTAAAGAAAATACAGAAATACTCAATACACATGCTGTTAAACACTGAAATAGGCTATCCTGAGAGCTTGTTGGATTTCCTAGTCTGAGAATGTTAGTAATTGTGAGAATTACTTGTTTAGTCTCCTTATGAATCCCAGAAGAGGAAATTAGATAAAGGAGACCTCTTCTAGACTGAAGAGTTTAAGAAATGTTTATTAGGGTTTCCCTGGTGGCGCAGTGGTTGAGAGTCTGCCTGCCGATGCAGGGGACATGGGTTCGAGCCCTGGTCTGGGAGGATCCCACGTGCCGCGGAGCGACTGGGCCCGTGAGCCACAATTGCTGAGCCTGCGCGTCTGGAGCCTGTGCTCTGCAACAAGAGAGGCCGCGATGGTGAGAGGCCCGCGCACCGTGATGAGGGGTGGCCCCCGCTTGCCGCAACTAGAGAGGGCCCTCGCACGGAAGCGAAGACCCAACACAGCTATAAATAAATAAATTAAAAAAAAAAAAAGTTTATTAAACTATATATATATATATATATATATATATATATATACACACACACACATACATACATATATAAGATCATTAGATAAAAAGTTGTAACCCAAATATATAGTTCAGCACCTACTTACACATTAGAAGTTCCCTAAATATTACTCTCTATTACAGCTTAAAGTGCTTTTTAACTCTTAAAATGCTCTCATTATAATTGCTTCAGTGGACAAAAGCTTCTAGCATTGAAAGGCAGAATTGTGTGCCATTGCTATTCTCATTGTATAAAGATCAATTTAGGACTTCCCTGGTGGTCCAGTGGTTAAGAATCCACCTGCCAATGCAGGCGACACAGGTTCGATCCCTGGTCCGGGGAAGATCCCATATGCCGCGAGGCAACTAAGCACATGCGCCACAACTACTGAGCCCACGTGCTGCAACTACTGAAGCCTGCTCACCTAGAGCCCATGCTCCGCAACAAGAGAAGCCACCGCAGTGAGAAGCCCGCGCACCACAAGGAAGAGCAGCCCCCGCTCACCTCAACTAGAGAAAGCCCGGGCACAGCAACCAAGACCCAGCGTGGCCAAAAAAAAAAAAAAGATCAATTTACACAAGGTGTTTAATGAAAAAAAAAAAAAAAAATAGCCACTGATAGACATTGTTGTCCTATGTAATCAAATGCAACTTTTTAATTTAATGTCAAAACGTAGCCACCATTAGAAGGGGGGAAGGTGTTCTTGCTTTGTGATAATGTCATAAAAATTTGACTCACAAGATATACGGTAGAACTACCTTCAATGTTCCCATACTCACAAGGATACCCATATACATGTACACTTACTACAAAACTTAATTTCAGAATAAAGCAAATTTTAGCAAAAATTATGCTTCTCAAGACAGTTAATCAAGATAAACTGAATTTGTCATTGCCCTACAGCATCCTTCCAGCTAGTGGTGCTGTGTGCTCAGGACTAAATTCTGCTTAGCACACTGTTTTCTTGGAGTTGGTCCTGGCTGCAGTCTGCTTCCCAGCCTTGCCACCCTTAAGACAACTGGGAGCCAGGGACGCATACTAGGCAATAAAAATAATAATAGTTAGAATATTTTTTCATATTATCTTTCCTTTAAGCATCCCCAGCTTATGGTTAAATATTTATTAGCAAAAAATTATTAAAATTCACTCAAATAGGTTGTTTTTCACATTCTAGGGGTCTTTAAGAACAGGTCACAGGCTGATTTTCAGTTCCTTCTATTGATTCTTCAGAATTACTGAATAAGGAGAATAGAGATGGAAAAGAAGACATAACTTCCCTAATAAAACACTTCATTCTGCCTTCATTTTCACTCTTTATTTACAGAGAGAGAACAGAGCAAATGGTGGGAAACTGAAATGGAGTCTTGAGACCAGGACTGCTGTTTTCCCTCACTTTGCCCAAATCCCAACATTCTTAAATATTCCTCTAATTTCTCCATGGCCAAAAAAAGCAGGAAAAAATGAGGAAGTCAGGAAAATTATTGTTTGGTTACACTAGTAATAGGTCTTTCCTTATTGATGATGGAATTCAGTGTGTTTTCATAATGGGTCCAGTTAAATTTAATTTGTGTTTTCTAAGTAATGTGAAAGCAATGTCAGACTCTCCTTTGTGTTTTGAGAACAATCTTTCAAGTTTCTTTGGTGTGTTGACGTGTTACTAGAACAGCGAGTTACCAAGTGAAACATTCTCTTTGACGAAACTCCCTTAATTCCTTTGTTTGACTAACTTCAAACACTATTTGCTAATTGCATTTAATCTAATTACATCACATCTCCTGTTCCTATAATCCCTGGTCACTGTTGAAACTTCTAGGCTCTGGAGTTATTGCCTGTCCTGTTTATTCTCCCGTGTTTCTTTGCTTCATCTCTCCCTGCTTCTGCTTTCCTCCCTCTCAGTCCTTCCCAAGGAATATTTTGAAACTTTATGCAATAGTAAACACTCTTATACTCATCCTTAACTAATTATTTATCACAGGATCCAAAGGTAGGAAAGGCTTTCTCTCACTTCCTAATCACGGGTTTCAGACCACATGTGCTACCCCACACACCACACTACTTTCCCTCATAGCTGCCGCCTACTATTTTCCTGGTAACTGCTCTCTGGTTAAGGATTTGTGTTGCCTTTTGCGATACCCAGACACCATGTTCTGTGACATCACTCCTCATACGGGCTGTCCATCCAACCGTCCACATTTATGGTTCTTAACTTTTTTTTTTAACTTGATAGAAACAATCTTTTATTAACATAAAATTGTCCTCTTCTCTGACGGATACTTACCTCTTTATGAAAATGGCCCAAACAGCTATTCCAGAGAGGGCAACCTACAGAAAATTTGATTTGTAGTCAGAGGCCACAGAATCTTATTAGTTCATTGGAGGAATATCACACACAGGGAGAAATACGCCTGTCTTTCCCGGGTGGTGGTTAGAAAATCTGATTCCTATTCCTCTACATTTGCAAAAGTACAAATTTTATAAAACACTATCTAGACACATCCACACCCACACAGAAAATCTCAGATGCTCAGGTTTTGATCTTCCCTGAGAACCCCTCCCACCCATCCACTCATGCACTTACAGATGCACAGATTACACACTCAGTTCAGCCCTCCATTCCCATGAGAATATCATGGATTTGTCATCTAGAAATGCCATCAGATCCAAAAAATCAGACTCTTAATTCCTTCATCTTTATTCAAAACTATATAATCATTCTGACTCTCACATGCTCTCACTTAGTGGTACCTCTAATGATTTCCATTTTCTACTTACCCCTCCTACAACTTTCTCCACATACCTCACCCCACTCATCAGCAATTGCTTTTGCTCTCACATCTCTACTGAGCTTATATTGTAGTGCTCAGGAGTTCAGGGACCATAAACTACCCATTTCTCCATCTTTGTGAAGGGTGCCAGATGGTAGTACAACTAGGCAGAGCCGTCCTTAATCACTATGAAAGCTTAACGTACCTTCATGCTGCTAACTTGCTCTTATCTCCAGCCCCGACACGTATTTGAGTTTGTCCCTGGCACAGGTGGTCATGAGAACCATACACCTATCAATCCCTTACATCTTTGATCTCTTCTGTCCTCCACTTGTAGAACACAATTCTAAATCAAGTACAGAGTCACCCTTTTCATCTTACATACCTGTGCAACTAAGTGAACTGTTGGAAAAAATACAACAGCTTTGAAGACTGCTACTGCTACAAACCCACATTTTCTAATCTACCTGATCTTTTAACTTTATTTAACACTTAACTCTCTTAGTGTATTATAATAGCTCTTTGCTGAGAAGATAGAGGCCCTCAGGTATTGACTTGAGTATCTCTGTACATTCTTATCTCTGCCGTCCACGGCCAGACGATAGGATGTCCCGCTTCCTGTGTAAACCCGAGATTTCTTCCTTCCCTATTATTTCATCTTGTTGTTGTTGTTTTGCTTTCCTTCTCTCTGTCTTGTCTTCCTCTTGTCTGTTACACACACACACCCCTGTCAAAGTGATTTTCCTAAAACACAAATCCTATCACGTCACCACTCTCCTAAAATACTCTTCAGTAGCTCTCCCTAGCTCTTAACTGAAGTCTAAATATTTCAACTTAGCTTTTAAGACCCTGAATTACTTGATTCCAGATGTCTCATCTCTTGCACTTAGTTCCTGTTGTGTTAGGGCTTTTTGCTGAATCTTTTGCCTAGAGCACTACCCTATCATCTACTGTACCCTTCACTTTATAACCCGGCTGCTCTACCCTCCAATGAGTCACTCCCCTTTCACCCCACCTCAGGGTTCATTTGATCCTTCAGATTTCAAATTAGACTTCTACTTTCTCTAACAAGATATTGCTGAGCCTCCAGATTTCTACTGGGTGACGTGCTCCCATGAAATCCTGTGTTATCCTCAACATAGCTTTTATCACAGTGTGTTTTAATTTTTTGTTTCCTTGTCTGTTTCTCACTAGACCCTAAGTACTATAAAGTCAAGTACTCCATTCATCTTTTTCACTGATTTTTCTTAGAAGCCAAGCATTAGGATGCGACACATAAATATTTTGTGAACTGAACAGCACTAGAATTCACCCAAGATCATAAAACTAAGAGCACACATAGATCAGCAATTCAAATCTGAAAGGAGTCACAAGAGGATATGACCTATTTTGCAAAGACAACAAGGCATAATGGATGTGTTATTTAATAAATAAATAAATAAATAAATAAGGTCATTTAGCAAAAAAAGAAAGGACATAAAAGAATCAAGGTAAATGTTCTTTGGTAAATGTTACCAAAATTCCTAACTCTTTAGGAATTACCTAATGGTTTACTCCAGAGTAAATAAGGAATACTCAGATTAAAAAGACGGCATTTGCTTACACAACCTTACTATAGCCTGACCTCAAGTTCCAGACCAAGTTGAGGGCTTTCTACAGAGAATACCATTAATCTCTTTAGATTACCAGACGCATCAGAGGATCTGGAGAACCTATGGGCTGTGTGAGAATTCCAGTGCACAGACTGGAACTATTTCAGAAAATGGTTGACCATCAGAAATAAGTCCCTATACACATTTTCTACACTGAGGTACAAGAGAGATGGAAATTGTGTATTATTATTTTTGATTGCTTGACTGTTTTTATTGAATATACCCAGTGCACTCACACTGGTTGAAAAAGATTTCTTCTGTTTTTGTTTAATACATTTACATTGTTTACATGAGGTGATCTCCCTGTATTAATTTAAATTATAGATTTTATTTATTAAGTGCCAATCATACTAGGCCCAAGGTCAGAGTGAGAGAAGACAAAGATAGAACCTTGCATTTGGACTGGTTCTTTCAGAGAGAGAATGGGCCAGCAACCTGTCAGCAGGGCCAAGACTATTTTGGCCAAAAATTATCACAGATAAAACTAGTGCTATCTCAAGGTTATTTGCGAAATAACTATTCAGTTATATAGGCTAATTAATGGTCATCTAAAGCCTTTATTTCATATCAAATATTCAAGTTACTTTTTCCAAACTATAGTAGGATCAAAGAGGCAGAATACAAACCTATCTGTATCCTAGGGTATAAAGTTAGTGAAACATTTTAGTTATAGATTTATAGTTTATAAAGTAAACAAAGCATTTTGGCATTATGCACATTATCTACCAGAAAACACACTAAAAGGAGAAAATTTACAAGGATTTCTGTTTAAATTCTGTAGAAGAAAATCCTGAAAAATGTCCTGTGTCTGGCAAATAAAAATTAATTATAAGTACTTCAAAATGCATAACTTCTCATAGCTATTCTCTTTAGTTTGCTCTTTCCTGTTTTCTTTTAGTGAACGTAAGATACTTGTATATAATTTTTCAGGTACATACACTCCTGATCTCAAACTTTCTAGTTACATTTTTTGATGGAGTCACAAATCTCTTGAGATTTTAATATGACTATCATGCATCTTTTAGTAACATCATCCTGAAGGTCGGAGAGGTAACTATTTTTTGTATTTATTAATTATTTTTTAACTTCAGGTCAGGATTCAAAATTTTTAAAATTATAATCTCTTTTAATCTTATATTTAATTTTTTAAATGACTATTATGGATGAAATTTCCTCCCCCCAAAAAGTCATCTCAGCTGGTGTGGGAACGGGATCGTCAACATTTCAGTAGTAAAGCCCTAAATCAGGGTCATAATTATATCTATGAAATGATGCCATGCGGTTGGCAACCACAAGAAAACAATCATACACCCTTATCCTTAGATAGCCCAGAATAGAATGTCCCTGGAGCCTGTATTTTAAGGGAAATGTATAAATGCGTGGGCAAAGTCAGAGGAATAAACGCTGGAATGGAAGCTTCCACTAAGTTCTATTTCTCCCCAGATTATTCACATAAAGCAAGAGAGTCAACCATCAACCCATATAGCACAAGATTAGTGGAAATGAAAACTCACCCATTGTCCTTCTGGAATGGCTGTTTCTCCCAGCACGACCCTTAAATCCACAGGTCTCCAAAATGTTTCTTACACGAGGCACAAGGAGTTTGAATTACTAGCTGAGTCATCAGGTCACAGAGACCTCAGATAGAAATTTCTATTGTTTATTTAGGAAATGAAAGAGATTTGTAGGAATATGGGAATTACAGACTGTCATTTGCAGGAAAGCCTCTTTGTTTTAGGCATTCTGAAGAAATAGACAACCTCACACTAAATTTTTTTCAATACCACAACTCAGAAATAATAAAATGTAATTGATAGGCTTAGAGATCATGAAGGAGCTGTTGTTTGTTGAGGGGTTTTTGCACCACCATGTTCTATTACTGAAATCATTTACTTTTATCTCTGGGGCTGATATTGAAATCAGTACATTTCTGGTACAAAATAACTTCAGGCATTTTAAATATATTTTATGTTCAAGTGAAAATCAGAGAAGGAAGTTTGTTGTTCCTAAACCACTCTGGATGTCTTATATTTCCTTCTGTTGGAAGAGTGTACCACAATCGTTCAGTGCACAAGGAGAGAACTCTTGTGCTCAAACACTGTTAGGCAGTGGTAAGAACACACAGCCAAGCTGAATGCCTTGCCAGATCTGAAAGGTGTGTTGCACTTCCCAGGCTGATGGACGCTGACACACACTGCTCCCTCGATCACCTGACTTTAATAATATCTGGGCCCTGCTGAAGGGACTGGGTTGATGTGAGCCTCAGTCCAAGTTTGTCCCTGCTGGATTTCATTCAGCTGGAAAAACGAACATCTAACAGCCACTGGGAATGGGCTTTGCTTACATGGGAAGTCCTCCCAGCCACTGCTTTAACTCCAGTGACCTTTTCTCCAGCACTTAAAGCTGCAAGGAACTTGGCGACGTGGGAGAGGGGAAAAAGACACAGTTTTCAGAATTTTGGTTGGCAGGGCTGCAAGCTACTGAGACCAGATGAATTTTGCAGTAAGAGGCCAACTGTGATTGCTGAGGTTCACTCCTTTCTGCGTAGATAGCCTATTTAATGATACATGTGCCCTATTTTTAATGAATATTTCTGATCCTGATGGTACACCTGCTCACGTGTCTTTTTCTTCCCTAATTTAACAAGTTCTTTAAGCACCTCATCTTCAGTAGTGATAAGATTCATCTTTCCTTTAAGATACTTTCATATTGCTGAAGATTGGATGCTTCCTTTTGTTTAGCTAACCATTGGTCTGTAAACTTCCAACGTCTCTCATTTTACCCATAGTGAAAGATAAAACTTGGGAAGCTAGCACATATTGATAAGAATGATCTTCTTGCTTGTCAGCACTTAGGAGGTGGGTGCAAACAAAGCCTCACTTTTCACTGGACTTGGGTTCCTCTTTGGCTCCTGTCCCAATTTACAGATAATCAAACAGAGGCAAATTTGCAACATGTGCTAGAGCAAATCAGGAATATGAGTCTGTGATAAGGAAGAAGAAGATGTATCATTTCCTATCACAACTCTGGACTGTTCATTATTTTCAACTTTACTGGCAGAACATATATATAAACATCAGTTAAAGAGTACCTTCTATACTCAGCCCTCTTGAAAAGTCACTAGATCCAATTAAACACCACTTTTAGGAAGTAAATACTTTTATTATTGCTTGTACCACAAAATAGAATTCACAACAGTTAAAAAAAACCCCCCAAAACCATAAAAACAGTGATTGCTGTTTTCTTTGAAGGAAATCCTGTTTCTCAACCCTCATTTGTTACAAAATGAGTTTGAATCATTATAGAGAATCAGGAATTATTTTCAATCCCAAGAGAAGGTTTCTTCAAAGAATTTTGTTCTTTGTTAGTTTGCTACACAAATGGCCTCTACCCCTGCTTTGTAAGATTTAAAACGTCTTTTTGTATGATGTGGAAGGGGGCAGAGGCTTGCTTCCCTATTATTCTAGCTTAGGGCTCTATTCATGTGCGTTTAACTTGCATTTGGTAGATACAAATGAAATACACTGGTTTCCATTTATTTCAGGTACAGATTATTTATCAAGTTTATAATAGCAGTCTTGATATTTTTGTAGGTGAAGCAGTCTCCAGTTAGGTTAATACACAGTGTCTGTTGAGACAGTTTTATACAAAGCAAAACACCTACTGTTTGGTGTCAGATGAGTACTATGCTTCTCACACTTGGTAGCTAATCAGTTAAAAAGTGAACTGAATCCTCAAATATTGCAGAAATATTTTGCTGCTAAAAGCGTTCTAATCTCTAGAGAGTGTTAGCCCTTGATATTTCTGAAACATAGCCACCATTTTAGCTTCCAGTAGACATGGTGATTTTTACTCACATAGGGGAAAAATAGAATCCTCTCAACCAAATGTTGCAATAAATACTGGTAAACAAACAAATGGGAAATGAAAAGACTGGCTCAGAATATAATATCCTCTCACTCTATTGCATAAATCCTATGCAGATGTTGATGACTTGATTTACTTTCCATATCAAAAGCACTATCTTTCCTAAGGCAATATTGAACTTTTTCAGTGATAGTGGCCGGAGCTATGATAACGACTTTAAAAATAAATGTAATAATTTTTACCTTAGGTCCTGTTATGTGAAAACATATGAAACCAGATGTATGTTAGCTAAATAGCCTTTACTAGAGGTGAGTTGGATTTATAAGTGATAATGTCTTAATTGCCAAGATTGCTGTATTAAATACAGCGGTGACAAGTTTAAGAGAGAATAACATTTCAGGATTAATGCTTTAAATAAACAACTCACAACTCTGTAGATTCCATTGCAATCTATCATGTTGAAGATAGGCGAAGTTTATATTCAGGGATACCTCTTACATTTTCTAGGATTTCTTGGTCTTATTAATTCAAATCTTACTCTCAATGCATGCGTGTAGCCAAGATAATTACTAGAAGGCAAGATCAAAGCCAGCATATTATAGTCCTATTCCATTTTCTGCTGATGTGAGTGATCTGCCTTTCCTTTGATGTTGTATGCTTCTACAGCGAAAGTACAGAGGATAAAAATACTACACCATGTAATCTGGCATTTATCCCATGAGAGCAGAATTCCAAATTGTGACACATGTCAAGAAGTTAAAAAAAAAATAACTTAAAAGAGTCCTATGCTTTATAAAGTGACATACTCTGCATTTAAACACCATCAAACATCATTTTCCATTACAAATTTAGTTCCTGATATAAAATTCAAAGAATTTTTGTAAGTTTAGTGAAGGAAAATAGTTACCATATTTACTAGCAACTACATTAAACCTGTGCCTGAGCCTTTATCCCACCTAATGAGGGGAGTTGAGAGGAAGCAGACACACAGTGTACACACACATATATTTGTGTTTGTACATCCATTCAAGGATTCAGTCAGTTAGTGGGTACTCTACATGTACATCCAGCTGGTTTTAGTTTGCTATGAATCTTCTGTCACCTTAGGTCATGTGGTTGAGCAACTGGAAGATCTCTGGACTACTCATTGTTGATTAGAGCAAAGGGGTTCTTAGTCTATCACATTATATTTAACTTCAGCATTTTCCTTTATGATCTATCTCTGGCACTATTCTATTGGATACTAAATGTATGATCTTACTGTATTTGACAGCATCCATTCTTGTCCTAGTTTACCTTTTAGAAATATATTTAATATGTGTGAGTGTGTGTGTGTTTGTGTGTGTTTGGTTGCTTACATGTGCATGAACATAGACACTGCAGTATTATTTCTAAATTACCTTTCCTGGTAAATTAAACTGAATTCTTGCCCTTCTGAAGGAAAATAACATTTTCCAATCATTCCTAAGTCACTAGTTGCTTCTGGTCCATTACATTTTGGACTTTGAGCCCTCCAAGGTACCACGCTCTGACATAGATGTTTTGTCTGGAAGACTGGACATTGTTTAGACTTCATAACTATCACCTCTAAAGCACAACAACCAATACTGAGAAAATTAGTTTGATAAAATACAACAACGCACACACTTCACTACAAATAAAAATCAAAACTATTTTTGATTTTGAAAAATAATGGCTTTCCTCTTGGCCATAAACTAAACTTTCAAGGACTTCCAAATTCCAGAATGATTGTAAGTGGTGGCAACTTGTCAAGACATATATAAACATATTTAAGAAGACATTAATATAAATTTGTTTTATACATAGTTTATATATATTGTTTATGTATATATATGTGCTGCTATTATACTTATAATATGTATTATAGCTATTACATTATGTATAAATGATTTCTTGTTTCTACCTTCTCAATTTATTGAAATGATTCTCTAACAGTAAGGTAAGATACAACAAAATAAAAATCATTAAATGTAGTTGAGTACAAAATATAGACAGAGAAAAACCCCTGGTAATCTTTGGTATATTGTAGAATGTAGTGGTGTTAGAACACTAAATAGGGGCGTATGTCATATGTTATGATGACTTTTGAAGACTAAACATGCAGCCTTGATATAGATCTCTGATAAAATTTTAAGGTACATTTAAAAAAATATATTTATTTATTTATTTTTCACATCTTTATTGGAGTATAATTACTTTACAATGTTGTGTTAGTCTCTGCTATACAACAAAGTGAATCAGCTCTATGTATATTTATACATATATCCCCTTCCTCTTGAGCCTCCCTCCACACTCCTTATCCTACCCCTCTATGTCGTCACAAAGCACCGAGCTGATCTCCCTGTGCTATGCAGCAGCTTCTCACTAGCCTTCCATTTTACATTTGGTAGTGTATATATGTCAATGCTACTCTCTCACTTCATCCCAGCTTCCCCTTCCCCATCCCCATGCCCTTAAGTCCGTTCTCTACATCTACGTCTTTATTCCTGCCCTGCCACTAGGTTCATCAACACTGCTTTTTTAAATTCAGTATGGAGGTTCCTTAAAAAACTAATAATAGAATTACCATATGACCCAGCAATCCCACTACTGGACATATACCCAGAGAAAATCATAATTCAAAAAGACACATGCACCCCAATGTTCATTGCAGCACTATTTACAATAGCCAGGTCATGGAAGCAACCTAAATGCCCATCGACAGACAAATGGATAAAGAAGGTGTGGTACAGATATACAACGGAATATTACTCAGCCATAAAAAGGAACAAAATTGGGTCATTTGTAGAGACATGGATGAATCTAGACACTGTCATACAGAGTGAAGTAAGTCAGAGAAAAACAAATGTATATTAACGCATATATGTGGAACCTAGAAAAATGGTACAGATGAACCATTTTGCAGGGCAGAAATTGAGACACAGATGTAGAGAACACACGTATGGACACCAAGGGGAGAAAGTGGTGGTGGGGTGGGATGGTGGTGGGATGAATTTGGAGATTGGGATTGACATGTATACACTAATATGTATAAAATGGATAACTCATAAGAACCTGCTGTATAAAAAAGTAAATAAAATAAAATTCAAAAATTCAAAAAATAATCCCATATATAGGCATTAGCATACGGTATTTGTTTTTCTCTTTCTGACTTCCTTCACTCTTTTAATACAAATGTTTCTAAGATGGAATTAAAATAGGGTGCAGGAGTCATATTTTGCCAATGTGGATTCAGTTAGAACAAATTATGCCTGTGAAATCTCAGTCCCTTTGACTTGAGTGCTTCAATAAGAAAATACCACTTTGGGAAGAAGGGAATCCAGATGTCAGGGTAGGAGGACATGGAACTCACCTTCTCCATGAACACATCAAAAATATTTCTACATGTAAACTAACTGGAGACGAGCAGAACGACTTCTGCACAACCAAGGTTGTAAGAAAGATTCACAGAGAATCAGGTAGGAAGGAAAGAGAAGTGATCAGGTCAGGATTGTGCCCCTGGGAGGAGACCCAGAGGAAAAAGGGAGATTAAACAGATGAAGACCTTCCCTGGAGGAAGCAGTTCAAGCCACATTTTGGGCACTCCAGCCCTGGCATCCGACAAAGGAAGGTAGAGCTCCCTTGGCTGGTTGAAGGGCCAGTGGGACTAATAGGAGGACTGTGGGAAGTCTGGACTCTGCTCGTGAGGAGTGCACAAATGCTTGCTTGCTCCTGAAGCAGGGAGGAGGGGCTGGATTGAAACCACGCAACTGGCTGACTGGTTTTCCATGATCACCCTGGTGTGTGGCCCAGCCTGAGCTCAGCAAACACTCCAGCACAGTTTGCTTGTGTTGCAGCTCCACACTGGAGTGAGGGCTGCTGTGACTGAGGAAAACGCTCAGCTGAGAGATGCTGTTGGTGACTCAAACCCTAAGTGAGTCTGAACATGGAGGGGGCAGCCATTCTTGGTGATTGACAGACCAGGTCTCTGATGATAGCCTGACCACCACAACCTGTACCCTGAGCTTTGCTGAGCAACCACACCACCCCTCTTGCTCCAGCACTGCTTCCCTCTGGGGTTGAGGGTGCTGGTGTTTTGATGACCACTGAGCAGAGGAGAAGCCCTTCCTCACACCTGGCTCCAGCCCTAGCACCTCCAGCTCCAGCCTTACATCCTACCAAGGTGATAGCTGCCAGCACAGCCTGAGGAAAGACCTGACTTGTGTTCACATCAAATTCAGCTCTGCCAGTAAAGACATTGGGCACATGCAGACTGTATAAAGACACTCCCACATAAGGACACACTTTAAAGACTGCCACAGGTGAGTGTTTCACCTAATTTTATAGACAGGGAAAGATAAGGAAAATGAGAAAACAGAGGAATTTGTCTCAACTGAAACAGCAAGATAAAAACCCTGAAGAAACAAATAATAAAACAGAAATAAACAATTTACAGGATAAAGAATTCAAAAAAATTAATATTAAGAATGATAACTGAATTAGGGAAAAAACAGACGAACAAAAAGAATTTTAACAAGGAACTAGAAAATATATATAAAAAACTAGTCAGAACTGCAGGGTACAATAAATGAAATGAAAAAGACATTGGAAGGAAGGAATAGAAAACTAGGTGGTACAGAAGAATGCATAAGATATCTGGGAGGTAGAACAATGGAAATCACCCAATCAGAACAACAAAAAGAAAAACAAATTTTAAAAAAATGTAAACAATTTAAAGAATCTTTGGGATAACATCAAGTGTACCAGCATTTGCATTATAGTGGTCCCAAAAGAAGAACAGAGAGAGAGAAGGGGGTTAAAAATGTTTTCAATGAAGTTATGGCTGAAAACTTCCCAAGCCTGAAGAAGGAAACAGATATCCAGGTACAGAAAGCAAAGAGGGTCCCAAACAGGATGAACTCAAAGAGACCCACACCAAGATATATCATAATTAAAATGGCAAAAGTTAAAGAGAAAATTCTAAAGGCATCAAGAGAAAAACAAACAGTCATATACAAGGGAATCCCCATAAGGCTATAAGCTGATTTTCCAGCAGAAAACTTGCAGGCCAGAAGGGAGAGGCAAGATATACTTAAACAGCTGAAAGAGAAAAACCTGAGACTTAGGATACTCTACCCAGCAAGATTATCATTTAGAACTGAAAGAGATAAAGAACTTCTCAGAAAAGCACACGCTAAAAGAGTTTATCAATACTAAACTGACCCTAAAAGAAATGTTAAAGGCTTTTTTCTAAGTGGAAAAGAAAAGTAAGTAAGTATATGTAGGAAAGGAGAAACCACACTAGTAAAAGCAAATATCTAGTAAAGGCTGAGGATCAACCACTTATATAAGCTAGTACAAGGATTAAAAGACAAAAAATTATAAAATCAGGAAAAATTATAGTAATTAGTAAAGAGATAAAACATAAAGATGTAAAACATGACACCAGAAACACAAAGTGGGAAGGGAGTAAAAAAATGCAGATCTTTCAGAATATGTTTGAACTCAAAGAACTACCTGTTTAAAACAAATAGGTCAACATATAAGAACCACATAGTAGCCACAAGACAAAAACCTGCAATAGATACACAAAAACAAGAAATAAATGAACATAAGCATACCACTAAATAAAATCATCAAACTGCAAGGGACTAAACTAAAGGAAGAAAAGAACAGGAAGAACTAAAAAAAAAAACAATTGGAAGTTAAGTAATAAAATTGCAATAAATACATATCTATCAATAATTACTTTATGTTAATGGACTAAATGCTCAAATCAAAAGACCCATCTGTATGCCACTTACAAAAGACTCACTTCAGAACTAAAGACAAACAGACTGAAAGTGAGGGCATGAAAAAAGATATTCCATGCAAATGGAAACAATAAGAAAGTGGGGATAGCAACACTCATATCAGACAAAAAAGGTTTTAAAACAAATTCTATAACAAAAGACAAAGAAGGGTAATATATAATGATAAAGAGATCAATACAAGCGGATAGTACATCGTTAACATATATGCACCCATTGCAGGGGTACCTAAATATGTACATCAAATATTAACAGACATAAAGGAAGAAATTGACAACAACACAACAGTAGTAGGGAATTTAACACCCCAATTACATCAATGGACAGATCCTCCAGACAGAAAACCAATAAGGCAACTGTGGTCTTAGTGACACAATAGGCCAGTCGGGTTTAATATATCTATGGGACATTCCATCCAGAAAAGGGCAGAATACACATTCTTTTCAAGTGCATATGGAACATTCTTCAGGATACATCACATACTAGGTCACAAAGCAAGTTTCAACAAATTTAAGAACATAGAAATTACATCAAGTTTTTTTCCAACCACGACGGTATGGAACTAGAAATCAATTACAGGAAGAAAATGGGAAAAGCACAAACATGTGGAGAATAAAAACATGCCTCTAAAAAGCCAATGGGTCAATGATGAAATCAAGGAGAAAATCAAAAAATACCTCGAGACAAATGAAAATATATAAAGAGCTCATACAAATCAATATCAAAAAAACAAAGAACCCAATTAAAATATGGGCAGAAGACCTGAATAGACATTTTCCCAGTGAAGATATACAGATGGCCAACAGGCACATGAAATAATTCTCAATGTTACTAGTCATCAGATAAATGCATATCAAAGCTACAGTGAGATATCACATCATCCCTGACTATCACCGAAATGTCTACAAGTAACAAGTGTTGGCAAGTATGTAGAGAAAAGAAAACCATAGTACCCTATTGGTGGGGTTGTAAATTTGTGTAGCCACTATGGAAATCCTCAAAAAACTAAAAATAGAATTACCATATGATCTAGCAACTCCACTGTTGGGTATTTATCTGAAGAAAATGAAAACACAAATTCAAAAAGCTACCTGTATCCCAGTGTTCATAGCAGCATTATTTACAATTGCCAAGATATGGAAGCAACCTAAGTGTTCACCAACAGATGAAAAGATGAAGAAGATGTGGTAAATATATACCATGGAATACTACTCAGCTATAAAAAGAATGAAATTCTGCCATTTGCAACATTGCGGGTGGATCTAGAGATCATTATGTTTAGTTAAATAAGTCAGAGAAAGACAAATACTGTATGTTATCACTTACATGTGGAATCTAAAAAACAAAACAAATAATGTATATAACAAAACAGAAACAGAATCACAGATGTAGAGAGAAAAGTAGCGGTTACCAGTGGAGAGAGGGGAGGTGAGAGGGTTAAGGTAGGGGTATGGAATTAAGAGATACAAATTACTAGTATAAAATAAACAATAAGGTTATATTGTACAGTACAGGGAAATATAGCTGTTACATTGTAATAACTTTAAATGGAGTATAATCTATAAAAATATTGAATCTCTAGGTTATACAATGAAACTAATATTGTAAATCAAATATACTTTAATAAAAAAAGAAAACACCATTTTGCTTCATTTATTAATTTAATCTTGGTCTTTTTGGCATACTTTATGTCTTGTTGGGAACATAAAGTCATACTTCCTGTTTACTAGGATCTCCTCTTTCCTCAGTGGTTAGTCCTTTTCAATTTCCTTTACTAGGTCCTCCTCATTTTCCTCAGTTATAAACACGGGATTTGTCCAAGTATCAAATATCTGATACCAAACATCCTTGTTTTTCTATCTACATTTAATAACTAGCTCATCTCATCTACTCACACAGTTTTAACTACTGTCCAGATGCTAAATCTCCCCCAACTCTACCCCTAGGCCCTGATCTCCCCTCTGAATCTAGACTCATATGCCCAACTTCTTTCCCCAATTATCTCTTTGGCCATTTACATTTTTCTATTATTCTAACCCTATTGAGCCATTACTGTGTTTTAGGCACTGTTCTAAAAGGTTTACATGTCATGACTAATTTAATCCTCATAAAAACTCCATGAGGTTGACTATATTATTACTCCCAAATTATAGTTACTTCCAATATATTTACTTGCTCAAGGCTGCACAGATAGAAATATATCTCAGACTTAACATGCCCGAAATCTAACTCTCAATTTCCCCTCCACAGCTGATCCTTTGCCAGTTTCCCATGCCAGGTCAGGGCACTTCCATTCATTCCTTCAATTGCTTCAGAGTATTTGGGTCAAACTAGATTCCTTCTATTGTTTTTCACACCACATCCAAACCATCAGCAAACTTTGTCCCGTATCTGACCACATCTCAAAGGCAACATCATTCAGCATCTCTCATCTGGACTATTGCCATATCCTCCTCACTGGTCACTCTGAGCCAGAGTAATCCTGTTGCATTAAAAGAAAAAATAGTAATTTCTATGCTTAGTGTCACCTTAGCATTTCCCATCTTACTTGGAATAAAATGTGGCATCCTTAGTATGTCCTAAAACATTCTCATGATTTTGTGCTAGTCCACATCTCTGGATCTTCTGTAACTCACTTAACTCACCTTTTTTCTACATCAGTCCTTTTGATCTCTTTCCTAATATCATCCTTATTAAAACTGCTTTTCCTCATTGCACTAATAATAAGAATGCCTACCTCACTTCATCACTCTATGTCCTCCTATTTTTAAGTAGCCCTAATTTGCAAATAATGTGCCGTACAGTACAGTATGTCACCTACATACGAACGAGCTCCATTCTGAGAGTGCGTTTGTACGTCCAATTTGTTCTTAAGTCCAACAAAGTTAGCCTAGGTACCCAGCTAACACTATCGGCTATATAGTGCTGCACTGTAATAGGTTTATAATACTTTTCACACAAATAATACATAAAAACAAACAAACACAAAAAATAAAGAAAACCTTTTTAATCTTACAGTACAGTACCTTGAAAATTACAGTAATTCAGTACAACACCTGGCATAAAGAGGCTGGCATCGAGTGAACAGGCAACAAGAGTTACTGACTGGAGGAGGGAGAGGAGGTGAGAGATGGTAGAAATGAAGGATTGTCAGCAATAGGAGACAAAGGGCAAGCTGCAGTTTCACTAACGCTTGACGTTGATGGAATGCAAGTTCACATCTTTGAAAGTTCGCAGCTTGAAAGTTCATATGTAAGGGACTTACGTATTTGTTTGTAATCCCTTTTCCCTCTTGTAATACAAGCTCCATAGGACTATGGCTTTTTACTTTTTTATATTATTGAATCTTGAATGCCTATATTTGTGTTTGACGCTAATTAAGTATCAATTAATATTAGGTGAGTAAATTAATAAATATGTTCAATAGTTTTGAGAATTGCCCCAAACTCATTAGTTATTATTTCTATGGAGATGGAGCAAAGTACAGTACGGATGGTAAATTCTCTAGAGGAATCCACTAATTTGGATAAGCAAATGAACTGACATATTAAGAATGTATTAATGAAGCAATTAATATGATTTAAAGGGTAATGATTTTAGCTGTTAAACAAAAGCAATTTGAATTGGTTATTAAAATTTATCTAAACTGTTTAGGTTTGCAAATCTCTATTTATTTATGAGGATATACTTGCTCTACTGTTCCTTAGTCATTTTACTTTTGATATCATTAAGAATATGCTTTTCCTTATATATTATGATGTAAATTAAAATTATAATATCCTTTGCTTAGTATATTTACCATGACTGTGTTGTCTAGAAAAGACTCAATTTTCTTATTGCTTATTATTACTAGAATGTGTTTCTTTTTGTCTAGCTGGGCCCACAGCTGCCCACAATGAAGGCTGTATTTCCCAGGGTTCCTTGTAACTAGCTGAGGCCATATGCCTATGTTCTAGTAAATGTAGGTGTGGTGTGTGTCTGTCACATGTGTCTTTAGAAGGAATGTATAGAGCATTTGTGGATCAGACTTATAAATATAAACTAAAATTTATTTTTTCTTTTCTGTAATAATACATTTGTAGCTGGGAGGTAGATGCCCAGGCAGACATTGCATTACTCGGCCTCAATCACTCCTAAATGTAGCTATGGCATGACTTCTTTGCAAATAAAAGATGAGTAGAAGTGATTGATGTGTGTCACCTTTAGGTTCAGGACTCGAAACATTGCATGTGTGTTCTACGTTTTCCCCCTCCTATGAGCTGCAAGATGGACATTTCTCTGTGCCAAGTTCAGCTGTTTAAACTAAGAGTAGGAATAGTGAAGAGAAAAGGTGGATGAAGTGAAAAGCAGCCAGCTTAACCAACCTCAAATAACGCATGTAAAGAAAACAAAATTCTCTGTTCTTTAATCACGTCGGTAACTTAGCATTTTGTCCTAATAATGTGCATTTCCTTATCAGCCCTCCTTTAGGTTAGAATGTGAATTTGAAATGTTGGAGCTTGAACAGCCATCATAGATGATGAGGTAAAACCTACATGTTGATGATGTAAGGGACCCAGATTACTTTTAATCTTGGAACACATGAGAGCCCTGAGCTGCTTATTCCCAGATTTTGTTTATGTGAAAGAGTGAAAAAAGTGGCTTTACTTTACCTACTTTTATTTCAGATTTCTATCACTGGAGATGAATCTAATTCCAACTGATAAACCATGTTGTATTTTCTAATAATTGAATTATCTGCATTCTGTCAATTATTAGAGAGCTAGTTCAGAAGGAATTCTGCTATGGCCAAGAGGTTGCCTCCAGTTTGAATATCAGCATGTTCTTTATTTATTATCTAAGAAAACATGGTTCTTCTACAGACAGTCCTTCTTCATGAGCTATTATGTCACAGGTACAAATGAGTGGGTATTGTAAACCTGAGATACAGAAGTTTTCATTACAAAGTTTCCATTTATCTTGTTTGAAGAGTTGCCTATTTCTTTCCTGTGATATCCCTAGAAGATAAATTTGTTTCAGTAAGATAAAGGAAACTCTTCATTGAAAACCACAGCAAAAAGGTGTGTTTTAAAGTGTATTTTCCATACTCCACAATATTAAGTCAGGTCCGATTCAATTTTAGTAGCCAAAGACATTTCTTGCTGTTATTTTTTAATAGAATTTGGTGTAACATTATCTTTGAAACAGAGTTTCAGATTACAGAATCACTGCCCTCTTATCCTACTTTGCCTTAACTGACTTTGTATGGAATCCCTCTGAAGATATGGAACCCAGCTTGTCTCCAAACTCACATTCTATAGTTCCAGGCCAAGATGTGGATTTTTTATATATTTGGGAAAGAGCTTTGCAATCCATCCCATTTCAGAACAAATTTCTATAATCATAATCAAGAAAGGAAGAAGAAAATTTGTAAATTGATTACCTGATATCTACCTGGAAAAGCCTTTCTCTTGTTTTATATAGCTATCAAAAGAAAGAATTTATTCTGTTTCAAAAGTCCTAGGCAATTAATAATTGAATGTATTTTGAAAATAATAGTAATAGATAATAGTGCTAGACTAAAATAATTTAATTATAACTAATATTTTGTGGTACACTGTAGTTTCTAAAACATTTTAACAGCACTTATTCCATTTGGTTTTTATAGTAGTTCTATGAAGCAGAGCGAGCAGGTATTATCATATTACACACTTTTCAAGATATGTAACCTAAGGCTCCTATAAATTTAGATATCTCTCTCTATCTCTAGCTCTATATCTATATTTATATCTATATATGTATCTATATTGCACATGGCAAAGGTGTTTCTGTATGCCAGAGCCCATCACTTTCCTACTTATCATATAATGTATAAATTAAAAACTTAAAATCTCTCTTTTGAAAATTGCATTGCTGTCTAACTTTACCATACAGAAAAAATAATACCAATTCATGCAAAGGTAGAATAAATGAGAGACAAGGCTTAGAAAGACTTCTGCCTTCTTCACTGGAATACTGACCAGTAGTGAGAACATGCTTCAAACTGAAGAGATGAAAGGTATTACATTAGTTAAATATTTTAATGAAGTTAGTTTTCCCTGATATGGCTTCATCTAATGCAAAATTTGGTTTTACATTCAAAGAAATCATCCTATGCCAGAAGACACATCTATACTGGGAAATATCACTTATAATTGTCATCACCATAACCATTACCATCATTATGAAAAATACATCACCTGTTATATTTTAAGTGAGAGTGGCCATGTCTTTTTATATGTTCTTTATAAAACTGAAAATTGAGTATAGGGGAAACTTTTTGTTTATCTCCAATAAAGTGACAGATAACTTTCTGGCCTGTGTGCCTACATCCTAACAATATATTTTGAGAATGATATGGCTCCTTTTGAAAAGTCTGAGTCAGTGACCCTGGTTCCCCAAGATCTATGTGTGACTGGCTGCCTGAATGTTTTGAGCCTACTCAATATTATCAAACAAATAGTGATTTATTTTTGTTGTTGTTTAATAAAATTTATTTTTTCTGCAAAACTGCTTGATTGGCTGGTAGTTTCAGCATCTTTTGTAGACAGATGGTTTCTTTAATGATTATTCCTATTCCTAGTGAATAGTGATTTCTTAAAGGAACTCATCTGATACAAATGCCTTAAGTATGATTTAGTAATTCAAGGTGAACACAAGCAAGTTTAAAAGGGAGGGTCATTGAAGCAGCTCAGAAACTACTGTAAATGTATGAAGAATCTGTATTTTCCCTTTTCCCTGGGTAAACTACACAGAAAGCTGCATAAATGGTGCACACAGCTTTCATGACTTGGGCCCTAGGCTACATATTTAAATGGTCCCTACTGTATTTACATTTAAGCAGCAACATCATATATTAAGAATCACAATAATAGCAAAACAACTATAATGTTATTAGTATGATTTTATTTTAATTTTTATGGCTTCTTGACTAGTTTGACAACTACCTACTGGCTTTTAGGAAATGTCTGAAATGCCAGTTATACATATTTTATATCAGAGAAGATAGAGAGCTTTAATTGTACGCATGGGATCGTCCACAGGAAAGCTTCTCAGACAGAAATTTGGGGGTCTCGAGTTACAATGAACCTTCCATATACAGGCTTCCTTGTTATCAATTAATTCCACTTACTTCTTCATCAATTTTTCCCCTTTCAGTCTTGATGGTTTTATGACCTGGACCCAGGCAATACCCTTAGGCGGTCCATGTGATAATTGACACATTTTCTAACACAGTATAGTGATGCTCAAGTCACTGCTTTCAGGCAGTGACTTGAGCTTATTGGAGTCTGCAGCAGGGGCTCCTTTTATCCTCATACATCAGAATACACTGACAGCTCTCCCATGCAGGGACCACGCAGATCTCTCCCCCAGGAAAATATATGCGAACACCTCCAGAACATTGTAACGGTTACTAGGCATCACAATGGTGACATCTTTATGATAAACACAGTATGCAGAAGAAGGTCTAATAAAAGAATAACAAATTATTACATCCAGAGGGCAATTTTACAAGATTAACGGGTATAATAAATTACTACTAGAGTCAGAATACCATGTTACCTTTTAAGGTATTTCACAGTGGAGACAAAATGAACTTGCCTATAAAAACCCAGAGAATGTAGGAGAGAATAATAATTTGCTTTTTCACATTTCAGAAAGATAGTCACAAAAAGATAGTCATGGTACTTGCCTTATAGTATGGTGAGTTTGGCAAATAATTATTGTAAATTAGGGTCATGCATACAATTCATGCTAAGATGTTTATTGTTATTTTTCATACTGCTATTGTTTGTTCAGTTAACATTGCAAGCTATATACTACCAACTTAACCAAAGCTCGTAGCACTTTATTTCTAAAATAATTTCAGTACATAAAATATGACATAATAAATGCCAAGGCTCAAATATATTTTATAATAATTAGTAAAGTTATGCTTTGATAGAATAGTAAGAGTTTTGGTGTTTCTATAAAAGACAACGAATTGCTTTTCTTGATGACTTTGATCTGGTGTTCAAAAACTAAAAGGAAAATATTTCTAGATTTCCATATTTAATCTACATTTTCTTTTTATTTTAAAGAATAACCAATGCTTCTTTACTTCTTCATGCGTGTACTTATAGCATATTACAAAACTGAGGCAACAAAAGAATTCTGTTGCTTGAGCATTGAAGCCATGACATTTGTGATATATAGAATTATTATTAAATTTTATTAAAAGGACAGTAGCTGTTAAGACATTTCCAGTGGTGAGTCTAATCTTTTCCAAGAAATAAATAAAATTCAAAAAAATAGTGGAGGGGATGGAGGAAAGGAAAGAGAGAGGGAGAGAGAAGAGAGAAAGAGAAAAGGAGAGAAAGGAAGGAAAGTCATGAAGCTGTCCAAATATCCTCTCCTCAAAAGTTCTGATACTTGGAGTTGAAAAGTAAGTTTCTGTTAAAATATATTTCAATAGCTGCTTTAAGCTATGATTTGTTGGTTATAAATAATGCAGCCAGACTTTATTGGTGACTGTTTTGAGCTATTTTTTGCTGTTATGGGTGGACCATTGTACTCAAGCTCGACCCAAGGAAATGCTGCAGTAAAAAAACACATTGCATTCATATTCCTTTAATTTTTTTTTTATTATAGTTCATGAATACTTAAAATCAGGAGTGTGTTCTAATTATCTCCTTCCCACCACCCATCACCCTCATAGTGCTTTCTAATGTGGCTGCCACATCGTGGCAATTTACAACTGGATGAATGTATCAAGAGTACAGTGTTCCAATAGCAACACACTTAAGTGTCTAAAAGGATGGTCTTCACCTGATCAAAATTATAAAGACTTCTTTCGACTGATCCTGATATCTTCTCAAGGTGAGTTTGCTAATGCTGACAGTACAGTTTGTGCAGGAGAAGGAAAGGAGTTGAGTTTGTATTGATAATTACTGGGTATAGATTGGAGAAAGATTTGGGAGTGAGGCATAAAGAAGGCATTGAGTTTCCTCAAGAAGAATTTATGCATTATCCTCCTCATTGGGAGATACACAAAAAGAAAATGGAAGCTCAACCAACTTGAATGTTTAATGAATACTAGCTGGATATCTGTAGGAGTCATTACTCATTTTTTTTTTCTTTTTAATATGAATTTCTTTTTAAATTGTCATGCAGAGACTGCTTTATTTATTCCTTCTTTGATTCTCTCCCTTCTTTATATAAGTCCAAGTTTCTGACCTATCTCAGAATATTTCTTGCATATTGGAGTTGCAACTATTAGGCACCCACTTATTAAACTTATATTTCGCTACATCTTATGTCTATTTTGCACATCTCTATGAGGGCTATGTGCATGGTAGTTAGTAGTGTATGCTGTAAATCCCATCTACTGGGATTCTTCTTGAATACAATGAATTTTGACTTTTTTTCTTATTAATTTTATGACTTGGATGAGTTCACCCTTGGGTGTCTCAGTTTTCTTATCTGTAAAAATGGGAATAATAATAGTTTATCTCACAGGGCTCTTGTGAAAATTAGGGCATTGTACAATTAAAACAGTGCTGGCCACTTCTTAAGCCCTGTGTTGCCTAAATGGTGTCTCAAGAAAAGAGTTCTTTATGAGTTGTCTTCCTGACATCAAATGTAGCCATTGTAGCCTTGATTTCAAAATGGGGGTCATCTAGTTTAGGAGTATTTTAGCTAATACAGGTATTTACCTTATTCTGTGGGAACAAGAAAAAAGCATATTTACTCACAATGAGATGCACTGGTAAGGAAATAATTTTCTTGTATTGATGCTCCTATAGTAGTTATTGTAATATCAATATAACAATTCCATTTAAAAGTATGTTGATTAGTTCTGACTCATTAGGGACCAATTAGCACATATCATTATGTAACAAATGTTCATGTAGTAGATGAAGAATTTCATAGTGCATATGCTATATGCATAACAGACAAAAAGCAGGAGTCCTTGAGAGAAAAAAAAGTCAGGGGAACCACTGGGCTATATTTTATAAGTAAGTAGTAGAAGTTTTTAGAGATAAGAGGTTTTAGCTTTCTACCACTTTATCCTCCAGGTTACATGCCTAATATGTGCTCAGAAACCCCTGAAAATTAGCCCATTTTTAGTGTCCTTTATAAAGATTTGTACTTGGCTTGGGGTACAGAAGAATTTTACTAGCACGCAAACTGAGAAAGTCTTTTTAGGATTCATTTCAATAATATATTCTATGCATTTTACAGTAGTTAAACATAGCCATAATCATAATCCATGGATTGGTAAGATCACCAATTTTTCAGTTGTATAGGAACTGTATCTTTACTTACTATCATGGTAACGCTAATATGTCATGTTTATAGAGTCCTCTATCTGAGAAGCTCAAAATATTTTATGAATATTATACCAATTAATCCTATATATCAAGCATTACTATTCCCAGGGTACAGATAAAGACCCAACAGCGAGGCTGCTCTGCGAGCAAAAGAGTTTGTTTGATGTCTTGGGGAGAGAAATGTGTATCATACCCAACACTTTTCTCCTAAGAATGCCTTGGAGACTGAATTTTTGGAGGACTGCAGAAAAGGCATAGGTCAACAGTAATTTTTAAAGTTCTTGGAGCTAAGTTAGTCTTAGCTTAAAAAGCTGGAGCGACATCCATGAATTTGTTAGTATTCATTCTTGCTATTCTGAATTAGCAACAGGCTAGAGACACCAATGTATTTTTCAGTAATGTTGCTTTATTAAATGAGGGCATTTTTCTTAGAGATCTTGCTGCCTCAACTTCAAGGAATGGGCACAAGTATCTTCCTTTGTCCTTTGGATGGGAATTGAATGAATTGGTGGGACACAGCTCACTGTGTCGACCTCTTTGTTTTCATCTGTGTTTAGCCTTTCACCTGACCTCTGATCTCCAGTTGAGTCTAGTTCCATCAATTTTTTTGGTTTAGTAAATTTTGGCCTTTTATTGAATTTTTGATCTGTGGTCTTTTTCTTGACCTTTGCTCTTATATATTTTAGATCTTCATAGATAAATAAAGCTAAGAAGATGATACTCTTCCTCCAAGAAGTCATTGAACGAATGAAAGAAAGAAATGCCAGTTGCAGAGCAAAGACAGTGTCAAGGACAAGCTTCTAATACTTTACAGACAGCTGGAATAGACCAACTTTTTCAATTCTGTCAAAAAGTAAAAAAAACTTGAAAGCAGTCCTTTCTGTAGAATTAAAGTTCTGATGAAAACTCTACTTAGTATCAGTGTCCAGTACTAATGGCTACAAATAAATTGCCAAACGTACGGGAAGATCATTCTAGGCAAACTTTTTGTTTAAAATTGTTAAGTCTAAGTTCTTTAATACTATTCTTGAGAAGGACCTTGTATAGTTTAGTTCTTATTTGGTTAAGTTTCCTCAATGATTTTTTTTTCAGAATTAACTAATTTAACACCATTAAGTGAAGTAAATGCTATTTCTTTTATTGTGACTGAATGCTGTTGAATTTAAAAAATCATAAAAATAGCTCATAGATCCTCAATATTACTTAAGAAGATCATGTATTATTTCATGTATTATTTTCCAAACTCTTCTTGGGGTTTTGATCTTAACTTATTCACTGGCTATCTTTAGTTCTGCACTTAGCTCTACTTGAATTATTTCTCTCTTACGGTGCTTTCTTAGGTACTTGATCTAGTTATGCCATATGATTCAGGATTTAGGATTTTACCCATACGCTGTTAGTCACAGAGCTTTCATTCCCTTCCTATTTTGACTTCATGCCTCCATCTTTGTACAGATGGAATTCATGGGTACTGCTGTCAGTATAGGAGGTGAGTGAGCACTACAATCTCTGTATGTCTAGGAACCCCCTAGCGGTCACTTAGAAACAGCCAAAGGAAGATTTCTTGTCCAAGTTACTACCTGAACTCAGAAGTCTCAAGATTAGCAGAGTTCAAACCTTAAACAGTAAGCAAGACAGAAGCAAAAATGTGGTCAGAGATAGGCTATCTGTAACTCAGGTTGAGGAATCAGGCCTGCAATCAGCTAGAAGTGTTTCATGAAAGAGAGGAATTATTAGCTCTTTAATTCAGAGCCCTGTATCCACATTGGATTAAAGTTTTTCTATCTTTAGCCTAGGATTTATGTGGGAACAACGGGCTCATCAGTGGGATAAGAATGGAGATATGCAATTGGATGAGATGACATTTTTATTACGAAATGATTTCTTCTTCATTACTATTGGTGAGTAGATAGACCATGGCTGAGAATGATTAAGGACTTTTTAATCTGTGGTGACCTTTGCATACAGGGATCACATCATTTTTCATATAGTCAACTCCTTATAAGTGTTACTTAATGTCAAAGGAGAGGAAGTGGAATCCACAGGGAGCTCTGTGGTTAAAATTTGGCCCTCGCAAAAAGGACATATTAATAATAACAATAGTAGTTACCATCTATTGAGTAGCTACTATGTGCAGGGATTATGTTACCTATTTGCATATAAAACTTAATTTAATCCTTTTAGCAACCTTGCAATATCAGTAATATTATTATCTGTATTTTATTGATGGGGAAATTGGGAAAGCATTTGTGACTTTCAATAGGTCATATGACTTGTAAGTAGTGCCAAAGTTCCTGCTCTTTCCTCTAACCCAGGCAATGGCCCTTATCTACCTAAGTCCTAAGAAATTGTTCATTGATTTATTTTTTTAAAAAAAGCATTTATTGAGCACCCACTATATGTCAGACACTGTGCTATATTTCTGTTAGAACAATTGGGAACAGATAATTTTAATGAGGAAAAACTGACAAGTAAACAGGAGATTAGAGTTCGTCACAATAAGGGTTGTTATATACTTGGTGTTAGGGGCACAACCATAATGATTTTTTTAAAAGGCATTATGCACGTACATACAAAACTGTATAAAAATATATATTCTGGGTATTTAGTGAAAATAACCTATGAAAGATTCAAATTTTACCATGTATTTTCATTTTTAACTGGGATATTAATTGGACATAGTGAGTTTAACAGAATATCATTATGTTTTGAAAAAAAATCACCCAATTCTCACAGCCAATTAGAATATTTCATTGCCCACTGATCTGTCACTTGCTCACAAAGACTAGTTTTAGTTTGGATCTGGATACTATATGACAATCCTATATATTCCTCAATTAATGCTAGATAGTTCCCTTCTTAATTTTCTATGTCCTAGTTCATCAAAACCTTAGCTTTAGTTCTATTCATTTTCATTACCTTCTTTTTCTAAACAATTTTATCTACACCTACACTAATGTCTCCCAAATCCACAGAAATATTTCTAGCTGGTGATTGACCCGTTTTTTCCTCTATATATTTTACTTACCAATGGAATTCACTTACTTTCCCCATAAATTCTTTTCTCTGTAGTCATAAGAATAATTGATATCACCATCAACAGCTAAATCCTTATCCAGAAAGCACTCTCCTTACCATTACACTGCCATTACTTTATTTCATCTAATTATAAGATCTTAGTGATTATAACATTTTAATTTTAAATCGCACAAAAATCTACAGTTAAGCATTAATGAAAATGCTTTGTTCTCACTTATAATATTATTTTACACTTAAACTTTTTTCACACTTAAATAGGCACTGATTTTATCATTAATTGCTTTTGCACTTATATTAAAAGCAAATATGAGGAAAATAATTTGTTTAAGATGCTTCTAAAACTAGTTAACCTTCAAAGTTCTACTTTTCTGAACTACTTTTGAAGTTGATGATTGATAATTTTTGTGTTGTAACACTCAAATGAGTCCAAGAATGATTGTGATGTAGTGTCCATGAAAGAATTAAGTCACTGGGGCTGAGCTCTTAAGTCAGATTTTTAAAAAAATAATAAACTGTATTTTTAAGAGAAGTTTAATGTTCACAAAAAAATTGCTCAGACCGTACAGGACGTTCTCATTTACTCCGTGTTCTCACACAGGCACAACCTCCTCCACTAGACATCTTGCCCCACAATGGTTCAAAATAAACCTGCATTGACACTTCATTATCCCTGAAAGTTCATTGTTTACATTAAGGTTCACTCTTGGTGTTGTACATCTTATGGATTTTAACAAATGTACTGGCATATATCCATCATTATAGTGTTATACAGAGTATTTTCCATGTTCTAAAAATGCTCTGTGCTCTGCCTATTCATCCTTCTCTATCCTGTAACCCCTGGCATTCACTGATCTTTTTACTGTCTCCATAGTTTTTGCCTTTTCTAAAATGTCATATAGTTGGACTTATACAGTATATAGCCTTTCCAGATTGGCTTCTTTCAGTTAATAATATGCATTTTGCTTTCCATTATGTGTCTTCATGACTTGATAGCTCATTTCTTTTTAGCACTGAATAGTATTCCATACTACAATTTATCTATTCATTCACCTACTGGAGGACGTCTTGGTTGCTTCCATGTTCTGGCAATTATGGATAAAGCTGCTATATACATCCCTGCTCAGGATTTTGTGTGGACACACATTTTTGACTCATTTGGGTAAATACTAAGCTGTGTGATTGCTAGATAGTATGATAGGATTATGTTTAGGTTTTTTAATAACTGTTAAGCTTTCATCCAAAGTGGTTGTATCATTTTGCATTTCTACCAGCAATGAATGAGAATTCCTATTGTTCCACATTCTTGCCAACATTTGGTAGTGTTGTGTTTTAGATTTTGGCCATTCTGATAGAAGTGTAGTGGAATTTCATTGCTGTTTTAATTTGCAATTCCCTAGTGACATTTAATGCTGAACACTTTTGCCTGTGTTTGTCATCTTTATCTATTTTGGTGAGGTGTCTGTTTAGATATTTTGCCCATTTTTTAATTCAAGGCTATTCCTTTACTTATTGTTAGTTTTAAAAGTGCTTTGTACATTTTGGATAACAGTTCTTTATCAGTTGTGTCTTTTACAAATATTTTCTCCCAGTCTGTGGCTTGTCTTCTTATTCTATTGACATTTTTTTCTTTTACAGAGGTGATATTTTAAATTTTAATGAAGTCAGACTTATCAATTCTTTCTTTTATGGATCATGCTTTTGGTGCAGTTTCTAAAATGTCATTGCCATTCTCAGGTTTACCTAGATATTTTATAGTTGATTCAATTTTTTAAAATATGTATAAAGGCCTATTCAGATTATCTCTTTGTGTGACTTTTGGCAGATTTTGTTTTCCAAAGAATTGGTTCATTTTACCTAGGTTATCAAATTTGTGGGCATAGAATTTTTCATAGTATTCCTTTTAATGTCCCTAGGATCTCTAGTGATGTCTCCTTTCATTCCTGATAATTTGCTTCTTCTCTTATTTTTTCCTAGTCTGGCTAGAAGATCATTGACTTTAGCAATCTTTTCAAAGGGCCAGCTTTTGGTTGAAATGATTTTTTTCTTTTGGTTTCTTGTTTTTGATATTATTGATTTTTGCTCTAATCGTATTATTTTTTTCTTCTGCTTACTTTGCATTTAATTTGCTCTTTATTTTCTAGTTTCTTAAGGTGGAACCTTAGATTATTGATTTTAGATCTTTCTTATTTTCTAGTATATGTATTCAATGCTGTGAATTTCTCTTTAAGCATTGCTATGTTGGATTTCTTCTTTGACCCATGTGGTATTTAGAAGTGTGTTGTTGTATCTTCAAGTATTTGGGAGATTTTCCAGCTATCTTTCTCTTATTGATTTCTAGTTTTATTCCTTTGTGGTATGAGAGCAGACATTGGATGATTTCTCTTCTTTTAAACTTGTTAAGGTGCATTTTATGACCCAGAATGTGGTCTTTCTTGGTAAAAGTTCCAAATGAGATTAAGAAAATTATGTTATCTGCTGTTGGATGAAGTAAACTATTGTTGTCAATTATATCTTTAATTAATGGTGATGTTGGGTTCTTAAACTAGCTTTTCAGTTACCAAGTGAAGTTCAGGAATGCTACAAAACACACTTGATCCACCAACCATTTGATTCCTTGTGATTATATGAGTACTCTACTTTGGTCTCTGAGATTCCATTCCAAGTCTTTAAAACCTATTCATCACCAAGTTTTGGTGTTGCTGATTTTTATAGTTGAGTATGATCAGGCAATGACAATGGTCATAAAGCATTGTCCAGACTAGGAAATACCAAAGGAGATGGCTGGGTATCCTTTCCAGTGCAGTTCTGGGCATTGTCTAGTAGACTGTGTATTATCTGATTCTATGGAGGTGTGCACATGTGTTTGTCTTTCTGTTACTTAGGCTATTATACAACTCTATTGAGGTAGATATTCAGTAGTTTAAAAAGGATAAAAAGCAAGTGACTCTTATCCATAGAAATAAAAAAGCATTTTGTCTGATAGAAATAAAATTTCTACCTAGTTGGAAAGATGAGCCCACTGATTGTATTTTATTTCTTTATACAATATGAACCAATTTTTCTTCTATTAGCAAATTCAACATTCCAAATTGCTTACATATATATGTTTTTTCTTTGAATTCTCCTTTGAACTGGTTTTAGCATCTTACTGGTTTCTTCTAATTAACAAATTTAATTAATCTTAGATGTGTTCATTTTAAACTTGCATGTGAGGCATGATATTACCTTTTTGAAAATTATACTTTCACATAATTAAGTCATGATCGCCAGCTGTGCCTCAGTGATTATAAATAACATTTATTGAAAGATTTAAATTTTTTTAAATGTAAAATTGTGCATATTAACATTGGCAAAATATGGTAATCCCTATGTTGTATTAATATTTTCTTCAAATAGCTCTTGAATATATCTTCCTCCTTTAGTTCCCACTACTTTCATCTGAGTTTCTTTGCTTCTTATCTGCATTTTATCCATAACTTCCTAACTTATCTCCCTTCTTTTAGATTCCATTGTCTTCAGTCCATTCATTGCAATGCTGCCTGAGTAATAATTCTAAACCCAACTGCTTATGTTACAATGTTGTTTCAAACCCTGCAATGATTCTATTTCTTCGTATTGGATATTGGGACCTTCACAATTTAAATCCTGCTTGTCTTACTTCCAATTTCATCTATTCCTAAACTGGTCTCAAATTTTCTGACCTTCTTAGAGATCTTTCACTTATAATATTACTTTCTGTTTAGAGATTTTTCAAGATTCTATCATGGTTTCAAAATACTCAGCAGATTACACACCTTTTTGTATATTTATTTGATTTGTATTTATAAAGGTAACTTATTTTCTCATAGAAGCTTCTGAATGGCTGTCTTAAGCATTTCTGATGTGTGTTACCCTTTGGACAAAGAGTTTATCAAATTCCAGGTTATTTACTCCCTACATGTTAAGCCTTAATTTCAAGTACATGTTCAAAGATAATAATCATATACATATATTCTGAAAATGATTTTAAAATAAATTAATATATTTACTGGACCTGCTTCTTCTCATTCTATTTTATACATCTAGGATATAAATTAGGAGCATTTTAAGGAGTTTTAATGAACCACAATAAAATAAATTAATGCTTGTTATCATTTTAATTTGAGATCTTATAGCCTATTTAGATAGATAAAGATATTGATATGGATATAGATATAAATATAAGTATATGTGTGTTTATAGGTTGGTGTATACACAAAACATTCACTTAGTACTAAGTTTTCAGTGTTGACAAAGAATGGAATTTTTCACATCAAAAGGAATCTGATTATGGAAGGAACAGATTTTCTTATGAAATAAATATTTTTATATAAAAAATTATTTTTGTTGTAGACAGCTGAGAAACAAATTACAGAGAATTTGAAGATAAAATACTTAGTTCTTTATATTTTTAAAAATTGCATTAGACAAAATGTCATCATATTAACAAATCTCTTTATTGACACACTTTTGTTTCCTAGCCTCAAAGTCACAAACACACATTTTATGAAAAGTGGGTCAATATTTTTTTTTCATAGAAAAATGAAGAAGTATTGTATTTGTATCCTGAAAACACAGATATTTTATACCAGAATTTCACTTTGCAGATTTGGCTTTTTTTGAGCAGTGTATATAGACAGAATGACTTGTTTATACATATTTATTCACCAACATTTTTTTCTTTTCAAGCCACCCATGGATATACAATACTCTTTCTATCTCTCTTTTTTCTTATGTTATATTTGTAAGAGGGATTGACAACATTTATTATAAATCCTAAATTACGTATTTATTATTTGTTTAAGAAACACATTTTTTTCTCCACTTGTACCCTGAGGAAAATACAAACAGCAAACAAAGCAAAAAACATTAAAGACTAAGTTGTGCATTTAAAGTAACTCTATGTCTTCTAGACTTAAAGCTGTCTCTTTCAGGTATCATTATTTCAGCCAATTATGAATTTCTGCTTAGTTATTTATTAATTCTGATTTTCAATCTTCTGTCCAACTGTCTGGCAGCCATTGAAATTTTTAGTGAGTTTAAATATCATCTTGGCAGTAGGAAGAGATGTCAGGTTCTTATGCTAGTTTATTCTGAGGTTATTCTTAACTAGCCTTATTCCTAAACTTCCTTCACTGGGATCCACTAAAGTATGAATGGAGCCTTTTGGACACTAGCCTGGCACACACTGCTGAAGTCGACAGTCCCAAGTCATGAGACCCTATTTTCCCACCTTCACTTCTAAAACCCAGGTTTCTTTTCACTGTTTCTGTAACTCTCCTAGGGCACATGGGGCTCTTTGGATCACCTAGATCAGTGATTTTGATGGTGAAAAAGCAATTGGGATCTCCCTGTGCCATGCAGCTGCTTCCCACTAGCTATCTATTTTACATTTGGTAGTGTATATATGTCAATGCTACTCTCTCACTTCGTCCCAGCTTACCCTTCCCCCTCCGCGTGTCCTCAAGTCCATTCTCTACAGCTTTGCGACCTCCTAGAGGGGTGGGATAAGGAGGGTGGGAGGGAGACGCAAGAGGGAGGGGATGTGGGGATATATGTATGCATATAGCTGACTCACTTTGTTATACAGCAGAAACTAACACAACACTGTAAAGCAATTATACTCCAATAAAGATGTTAAAAAAATTTTTTTTAAAGCAATAGGGAGTAAAATTGCTCTGCACAAATCAAAGCAGTGGTACCAATCTGTAAGAGTAGTTTATTTAGTCTTCACCACAGCAAACCAATCTTTTGCAAATGACTAGTTACAGAGTGAATGGTTAAAATCACAAATCTAAGTACAAGATAGACCAGTGGATTTTGACATAACAGTGTATGGTTAAGAAACTACCACTTGTTGAGTTTTGTCATAGTACCATAGAAAGATATTCACAATTATCTAAAAAAAAAGTAATTTCAATAGTAATAGTCTTGTCATTCTTATCCAAATGTCAGGGTGTGGATGGATATTCTTCAATGACAACGACATATCACAAAAGATATGTTGTTAAGTGAAGAAGCAGATATTGGAAACCAACTGTCTTCTATCACGCCACAGATTTTAAAAATTTGGAAAAATGTAAATCAAAGCCTCTCCCTCTTATCACTATTTTTTTTTAATTTATTGGTTTTTTTTCATGTTAACATTAAAATTGTTTTTTGGATACAGTAAGTATTAGATTTTGGATTTCTAATACAGTAAATACTGTGACTATGAGAGTTCTCAATAATTTTTTAAAGTATAAAGTGGTCATGAGACCAAAGAATCAACCTTGCTCTAAACACCATACATAAGCAGAATACTTGGGGGTGCTTCCCAAACCCATTTTGATTCGATTAGGCCTTCTCTCAGTTAATTCCATTCTGCCATCTCAAGAGCACTATATTGTCCTGAGAAGCAAAAAACAATGCTTGCTCATTTAGGCTTTTCTGTCATTCCTTCTCCCCCACCAACAGACCCACATATGATTTCTTAATCTTCCCTCTATCTCTTCAGAATGCACCCCCTCCTTCTACTCCCTCCTACATCTCAAAGGACCACAAACACTTTCATTCTTGTCTGGAAAATCAAGCTTTTGAAACAATTGACGCACAGTATAGTTTTTAAAGTTTATTTTGAAACTCAGAGCTTAGAAATGAAGCAATGACCTTCATTGTTCTAAGTCATGTCTGCTTACCTTCCCTGGGAAAATGAGTTTTAGTCATGGGTTTTACTCTTAATAGTAAAAAGATTAAAGGAGGAAGTAAACATCTACCTACATTTGTACATGCATGCAAACATAAAAAGTAAAGTAAGTTGGTGATATTTCAAAACATTATCCCACTAAAATTATTTTTTCACAGCATGGTGTAACCTCTTCAAATTTGACCATCCTATGGATCATTTTCTCTGTAATAATATTCCTAATTAACCCATCCTCTTTCATAAATGTCTTCATTTATGAATTTTTAGATTGAGCACTATCAAAGGCTGAGCTGTGTCCTCCTCAAATTCATATGTTGAAGTCCTAAAGTTAAGTACCTCAAGATGTGACTGTATTTGGAGATAAGACCTTTAAAAAAGTAATTAAGGTAATATAAGGTCATTAGGGTGGGCCTTAATCCAATGTGACTGGTGTCCTCAAAAGAAGAGGAGATTAGGACAGAAACATGTACAGAAGAAAGATCATGTGAAGACAGGGGGACAAGATGGCCATTTACAAGCCAAGGAGGAAGATCTCCAAAGAAATCAACTTTGCTGACACCTTGATCTCAGACTTCTAGCCTCCAGAATCGTGAGACAGATGCACAAGCATGATTAGACTAGCTATCCTCTGTGTTCTTAAGAGTTGAGCACAGGTATTGTTTCTTTTAAGAACATTTTTAGCATTCCACATTATTTATATATTTATCTTTTTTGCTATGGTATTAATTCACACTGGGCTTCATTTGCATATTATTGATTGATATTATACATATCAAAATATAATTATACATATTATTATTATATTATTTATCTGAATGTGATAATTTACTTGATTATATTTATCTTTAACCAAAATATTTATGATAGATAGATCCATCTTATTCAACTTTGCATGCTCAATAATTTTACCACCACCAAACGAATGTACATAATCAATCTTTTTTTTTTTTTTCTTTTATGAAAGAATACATTCCTGGGTATGACAGGGACATAGTATTGGGAAAAAGGTGCAATCTTTGAAACAGGTAAAAAGATTACAGTCTGCCTTTATAAGGAATGCTTGATGTTGTCCAGCAGACCCTGAGGCTATCTGATTCTATAGGAGTCTGTTAATTATGTTTATTTTGCAAATTTAGAGATAGAATTCAACTTGTGTTGGCCTGATGGTGATACAAATGGTTCCTATTCATAAAGATGCAAGTAAATTTTGGGAGGTAGAAATGCAAAAATGCCTTGATTTCATCTTCTCCATCCCTAGAGGTGATTACAACACTACATTCCATTGCCTTTTGCATATTAAGCAATTGTGCATCTACTTGTAAATTAATTTCAGCTTTCCTGATTGTGTATGTGTGACTTCAGCTTTATTTTTTTCTTGCTTTAACATCTTACTTATTAATAAGTTAAATTTTTTACATATGTTTATTTTTTAATTTTATGTGATACATTTGACTTAAAATAATTATTTAATAATAATATATCAACAGAACTCATCTCTATGAAATATTATGTCAATTCCTCCAATTGAATCATAAATAGGATTTTACTGTTTGAGCATTTTCTAGTTTAAAAAATCTATTAAAAAGATGAAATTTGTACTTTCTCATTAAACAATAAGAGATGTCTGCTATTATATAAAGATCTTCTTTCTTTCTTACTTTCCTTCTTCCTTTCTTTTCTCTCTTCTTTCTCTTTCTTTGAATCATTTTAACTTTATTTGAAAGAAACATTTTACTGATTTGTTTTAACTGGCCATCACAGGGCCACTGGCAACTTTCTTTGTTTACTTTTATTCTTTATGGTTTTCTTTCTGTATAAATTAAGTCATTTGAGTGAGGCACTTTTTAAATTCATTAGTTCTATCACGTTGTTAGTATACAGTGATCATGAAATCTGTTCACTTTAGGGTATTTTAATATTCTTTTATAATATTTTGATTAGAATACGTGTCCTAATTAGAAATGTGAAATCAGAATGGAAGATGGCAATGCTCAACCTTCACTTCAAAGGATCCTACAGTCATTTCAAGAAGAGGTCAAAGAAATAAACTGTAACTCATTAGCCTGGGGCTATGAGTGATCTCTCACCATACTGGAAATTGGCAGCCCTTCTGTCTTTTGTCCTTAAGGACTTTGAGTATTAAACTAATTGTTAAATATACCAAGTGGACTGACAGTAAAATAATAGGCTCTGTTGACATGTATAGAATAGAAAAGGCTATTAATTTCACAAAAGATCCCTTTTTGGTTAATATTTACAAGCAGTCTCGATTTCAGTAACTTGTGACATACCACAGAGAAATCTCTAAAGTACAGATGGTCTGAACCTTTTTTGTTTCTATTATGCAGAAATGGTTTTAATGATATCTCAAGCAATTATATAAAAAGATCCTTTCTGAAAGAATGAAAACACTCTACATGTTTTATTTATGGTGAGTGATATGCCTGTTATTTGGGGCATATAATTAGCTGCATTATATCTACATATTAATATTTGAACCACCTTCTTTTAAAAAGTAATGTTTTGTTAAAGTGTTATTTTTTCTTAAATACATTATTCTTCTCAGTGTTTAAATGTTGTAATTCCTTGTGATCTTGATTTCATGGGGTAAATACCTCTGGTCCGATTCAAAATTGTAGTCTCAGAATTTATTGAGTACCTTTCTGAATTCAGTTAAGTACTTCTGCACTCCATAAACCAAATGACGCATAAACCCTCTCTGGATTGCGAACATTTTGAGTGAATTATTCTGATATAGATTAAATGATAGAAAATGAAAGTCAATAAGTTATATAATAAATTGAATTTGTCTGGAAGACTATAGGGGACATAGTCATCATAAAACGTATAATTTAAAGAGACAGAAATAAGGGAAATGGAGAGCTTTAGTAATATATGTCAAGTAATAAAAAAGGAAGCATTTCAATAATAAATAATTTCAGAAGTATCTCTTCATATCTCTCCAGCCATTAAACAAATGTCCTTCTTGGTGCTATCTCTGTATTTTGAAGTGTTTCACATTTTGCATTCATCACTCTACGTAGAAATTTATGTTTTTACTTTTCTGTCTGCCACGAGGTCCTCATGGTAGTGCCTATATGCACATCTTCATATCTCTGTCTAGTCTAGTGCCTGGCACACAATGAGAGCTCACTAACGGTTTTTGATATGAAATAATGAATGCTTTGGTCCTTGTGATGTCTCAGACTAGTAGACCAGGTTCCTAGTTGGCTTAGCAACATTGGGATTACAGCTTGAATGAGATGTAAAATTCACAGACTTAGCGTATTAGTTTTTTGTTGTTGCAAAAATGAATTAACAAAAATTTACCAGCTTCAAATAATACCCACTTATTAGCTCACAGTTCTGTAGGTGAGAAGACCTCATGAGCTCAACAGAATTTTGCTTAGAGTTTGACAAGGCTCCAGTCAAGGTGTCAGCTTGATGCTCTGGGGAAGAATTGACTTCCACACTCATTCAGGGTAGAATCCAGTTTCTTGTGGCCATAAATCCTTGTTTCTGATCCTTGCTGGATGGCAGACAGGAGCACGCTCTGCTCATAAATGCCACCTACATTCTTTCTCACATGGTCCCTCCATCTTCAAAGCAAGATGCATTGAGTCCTGCTAGCAGTTTGAATCCCCTGACTTCTTTTTCTACTATGATCTGGAGAACACTCTCTGCTTTTAAAGGGCTCATGTGTTTGGATTAAGTTCAGCTGAATAATCTCCCTTCTGCCACATTATCATAGGAATAATACCATGGGGTAAAGTTTACAAGTGCCATCTTAAATTTATGCCTACTACTGAGATATGCATGAACTATTAGACAAGAAGAAATTTAGAAAAAAATGTGATAATTAGAATTATTATTTTCAATCGGAGAAGAATAAAGGATAATTTTGTATTTTTTAAGTTTATAAAGGAGTTCTCTCCAAAAGATGGCAACATTTTACAATTCAAAATCATTTATATCTTTTAAGGCAAAAATTAAATTTGTGAGTAGGTTGTGCTATGGACTAAATGCTTCCCTATCCCCATAATCATATGTTGAACCCTAATCCTCAGTGTAATGTTATTTGGAGGTGGGATCCTTGGGAGGTAATTAGGTCATGAGGTTGAAACCCTCATCAATGATATTAGTGACCTTCTAAAAAGAGATACGAGAAAGATGATCTTTCTCTCCATTATGTGAGGCCACTGTAAGAAGACAGCCATGTGCAAACCAGGAAGAGAGATCTCACCAGACACCAAATTTGTCAGTGCCTTGATCTTGGACTTCACAGCCTTCAGAACTGTGAGAAATAAATGTTTATTGCTTAAGTTACCCGATCCATTGTATTTTGTTATAGCAGCCTGAGCTGACGAAGAGAGGTTGGAAAGACAAAATGTGAAGTCTCCTCATAATATCAGAAGACACTGTCTCTCTGCACATTAGTCTAATCATTCCAACTGAATTAACTCACAAATTTAGCCATTCATGGATTGAGACTGTTCAACCAATACTCTGAACATATAAAACCTTAAGATATAGAGTTCTTCCTTCATTAAAAAAAGAACAAATTTACTGAATTCCAGACATTCTTTTCTTTTTGTGAAATACACTTACATGCATATATTGAAGTAAATTTTTTGAGAGCTATTTATGATAGAGTCAACATGAATTTGAAGCTCATTTGAAATTCCAAATTATTTTGTGTGAGGGACAAGTGAAATGATGAGGTATAAGCATCTTAAAAACTGCAAAGCTCTGTGCAGATATTAGCAATTATTAGCAATAATTTGGTTACATGTCTTCTGTCCACTGAACATCATGGTTGTTGAGGAAGCTGGCACCTAAGTAAGAACCAGTCAAAAGAACCAGTCAATAGTGTGACCAAAGACTCATAATCAGAATGAATTTTTTATCAATTTGAATTCATGTGCAGCCAAAAATGTACCAAAAGCCTAAACATATAATGTGAGCCTCAACATATAAAGGTATCACATTCCTTTTTATTAATTTTACAGTTGAAATTTCATTCTCTTTTCTAGATTTCTTAGTTGATTTATCAGAAAAAAAACTCATACAATCATTAAACCACTCATCCAAAATTATATGCAATTAAAATATTTACAGTCTTTTAAAAACAAAAGTATCTATACTATATTGCTATGAATAAATCAAGATTATTGTTCGTGGTTGTTATAACAGTAAGTAGTCAGTCTTCACTATGTCAGTGAATGCTTCATGAACCAATATAACTAACTAGGTAGAGATAAATCTCCAATATCTCTCAAGATGCTGTAAAGGAGGCAATATCTGTGAAGTCAATTGAAATAAACTTGTGATAAAAAGCATTTTCTGAATATTAAAAGGAAAATGAAAATACATGAAGCCATACTTAATTTTAGAATAATAGAAAATGCTTCAGTTAAGTCATTGTCTAGATTTTTTGGCAACCAAAAGGGAATATGGGAAAATAAAGTATTTTAACTCAAAATTTCACTCCAACATGAATTATGTTTGGATTCCCATTATTGTCAATGAGTTTAATAATCACAAACTCCAAATTAAGATAGGATGAATGATAATGAACTTATGGTTTTCGATTCAGATTTATACATATAGGAAAATGTTTAAAAGTTATAAAACAAAACCTTAGTTATACAATTGTTAAATTATCTCAAAAGAGTAAGACACTATACGGAATTAAGATTATAATCAGGACCCTTTTTTGATGGATTTTTCCTTAACATTTTTATAATCTTCACATATCCTTTAGTCACACACTATGTCCATACAAACATTTATGTTTATAAAAATGAGTTTATTCATACTCATTCAGAGATTTACTCATGTGTAGTATTTATCCATATGTGCTTTTTCTCCATCCACTAATGTGAAACCTTTAAATAACACTCAAAATTGTATTTAACATATGCCATTTTTGTTTCTTAGTAATGCAATAGAAAATAAAATTGCATGGGTTTGTATTAATTATTTCAGTGTAGAATTGCTAGTAGAGCTATGCTTGTAGTAACAAGGTCTTACTCATTTTTATATTAGTCCTGATAGGCCATAATATTTAAATGGCTTGGTTTTGCCACAAGAACACCAATATTAGACAATTTGACCAGATTTGCCCTATTTTGTCTAATAAATTTCTCAGTATATACACTGTGCTTTTGGAACAAAGCTCATGAGATATTTAGTAAATAAACAGAATGCATTAGTCAATTTTCTAATAATGTGCTTGTCTATAAGAGAAAATTCTTTCTAAAGGTGATAAGTATTGGCCCTCTAGCCTGAGATTTGATTTCCTTGTCATAAAGAAACAAAAGATTACAGAAAGAATGTTTCTTCATAAGCATCTTTATAAGAAAATGAGAGGTATGAAAATGCAGGAAGGAATATGTTCTGGAAATCCCAACTGAGTCATTTAATTATTTTTCTGAAATTTAGCTAGCATTGCTGTGATGCTTTTCTGCTCCTATAAATATGTCTTATTGGTGATAAGCACCATGAGGTTCTCTACATCAAGGGCTTCTTACTAAATCCAATAAAATAAACCTCTTTGCTTTCCATAATATTATTGTGTCACTGAAGGCAGCTCTTTTTATAACCATTTTATATATTTTCTTTATTTGAAGTATTTGTAAATTTTCTCAGCTGCCATTATTGGTATTGTATAATTTATCCTTGAAAGAAAGTCTTTTGTCTCTCTTACCATGTCGTATAACCACTCTGGCCCAAAGACTTGTGGATATTCAAAACAAGAACAAACTGTGACTTGGAGCCTGGGTGGCAAAAATGTATGAAGTTTATGGAAATTCAAAGAAACAGACAATGATGTTAGTACTCTAAAGAACTCTGTCCTATAATGGGGTTGGAAGAAGCTGTAAAAAGGCAAGTGTTACCATTTCTATATTCATATATAGCGTAACAATTATGTGTTTATAATTGTTTTTATATTTGGAAAAAATGACAACATATATTCAGCATAATAGTTTTGTGGGATTGCATTTATGGTTGCAGTCATGAATAATGGAACTTGAGTTATAAAATATTTTTAATAATTATTTCCATGATTATTTTGCGAATGAGTTACTACAGAGGTCAAAATTTCTGGTAACTACACTTTGAATGCTATAAGAAAAAAAAATGTGGTTATACTTTAATAAGATAAAAATACTAGAGTTTGATAAAACTAAATTAAAATTTTAAATGTGTATCTTGAATTTTTCATTTAAAAATCTTGCCTTTAATAAAAAAATGTTTCATTTACCTTAAATCTTAGGTATTAAATTTATAAGATATATAAATAAATGCCACTTCAAGAATTGAGTCCTCATGAAAAAATTATAACTTCTGACAAAGCAGAATTGGGACCAAAATAATTTGACCAGAAATGCTATTCTTAAGAGAGTTTTTAGACTGACTACGTTTTTTTCTCTCTCTTTTCCCCCAACTTCCTCCTCCTAAATTCCTCCATCTGATATAGAGCATTGCTTAAGCATCCAAGAAAACTGGCAAAGTTTTGAGCACAGTTCTAGTGGAGATGGTGGTCAAATGTTGCAGATCTGATGGAGAGTGGAGATTTTTATTTTTTACTTTCAGAAATGTGTTGATAAGAGACAATAAAAACAATAAAAAAAATTGTAACAGAAATTGATATTCAACCATGATAAGACACAGTATGCAATGGTATGTGGACTTTGGTAGATTTAAATAAAGTATTCTAATTAGCATTTGTTTATATCTATTTACTTGCATCTAAAGGAAATCAGCAGGAACTTTCTTTCTGTAAGAATAACTTGTACAATAAAAATTCAACATAATTTTCCACTTATTTAAAAACATTTAAATAATGTTTAAATAAATTAGATCCATACATTCTATACATATGTAGTAGAATAGAAAATGTATTGGGGCAAAACAAAGCTGGAGACAAGAGTGTTAAGGACTGACAGTAATACATGTGACAGGTGGTAAGTCTAAACCAGGGCTGTAGATGGATGGCTGGAAACGAGAAGGTGGATTGAAAAATTTTTAGGAAAAAGTTGATGTAACTTGGTGATTAATTGAATGTAGAGAGTGTGAGTAATTAGAGAAACCAACATTACTTTTAGGAGCAGGACTTGGGCAGGGCAGTGACACTGTAATTAATGAGATAGAAAATACAGAACGTATTAAGGAGAAGGGTGGTGAGGAGAGACTGTGATTTTACCTGGGGTGTGTTGACTTTTTGGGTGAGGACTTTCTGGATGGTAAGAAACAGGTAAGAAAACATACATTCTGCAAACCGCTAATCCATTGAGCTATCTTTCTTAAGAATATTTTAACAACCTTCAGAGATGGTAGGTATTTTCTTTAAGGGGCAAAGCTATGTTGACAATGCTGGAGTCATGCTGGAGTGAAGTGTGTGATTTAAAGTCAAAGTATTTACACAATTTATTCACTCAACAATTGTGTTTGGCAAGCCCTGCAGTGAACCAAATGCTGCTTCAGACATTGGATATATAGCAGTGATTCCTCCAGTCAATCTTCCATACTGATATAATAGTTATTGTTTTAAAATTCAAAAATAAGTTTTGTTACATAATGGATTAAATGTCTCCTATGTAACCATAGCTCTTACAAGTTAAGATATAATTTCCTTAACCAGGTGTAGGAACACTTTCATAATCTGCCTTCAGTCTTCTGACTGACCTCATTTACATCCTCAAATCTCTAGGTATCCTTCCCAAACCTCCTTTAGTGTTCCCTGATCTCCCCTTTCTACTAGGTGTGATTATTTATTTTAGATACGTGTTCCCAGAACACTTTATGCCAAACTCTCATAGCATATTGTCTGCCCTTGTAAAACTTCACAGTATTGAGCAGCAGATCTGAACACATGTTCCCTATTGGCAGCCAGCTTCCAAAGAAGCAAAAGCTGAAGGCAGATAATTTATATCAAAATCACCAATTAATTAAGATGTTTATCCTCTCCATGGAATGTGTTTTTCTAATTGATATTTCTCTATTTGGAAATAAGAACAGTGGGTAAATATTTATTTATTTATTTAAATATTTATTCCTCTCAAAGCTTGTTCTGTTGGGTATCTATAGAAGAAGTGACAATGTTTAGTAATCACTTAGAAATGCTCACCTGAACCTCAAAAGTGATAGGACTTGAAACAACTTATTAGGAATTAATTTGTAAGTCTACCACAATTTGGTAATTAAGTAGTGACCATATTGTAGATGACCTAGGGTTATTCAATAGCATTTATAGGTCAACTACAAAGAGTTAATAATAGAAAAATTGCAAGTAAGGGAGCTTCAGAGTAAAAGGAGCTAGTGAAAGAAAGAGGAAAAGAACATTTAAGAAAACCAAAAGAGCATAGCATCTTAGAAGCTGAGGGAGATTCCCTAAGGAGACATGGTCAGAAGTTCTAAATACTTTCTACATGACAAATATTTGGAGGTTCAAGAAGACCTGGGCATAATGACAGGAATTATTGGAGAAAAAGAAAGTGGCACTGGAAGAGAAATAAGAAAAAATACATGAATCGAACATTGAAACAGGAAAAGGTGTGGAGGTGGAAGGAGAGCCCAGATATACATTTTTAATTTTGGAAAAAAGTAGGGAGACCAGAAAGATGTAAGACCAGGTGAAGAGATGAAAGTGATTGGGAGGAGACTTGAGAAAACTCATGCTGATAGCTGTGTTTATTTTTGATGTGGCAGGAAATGGGTCATCTGCTAAGTGTAAAGGGCATAAGGATGAGAAGAAAGCTTGGGGTAACTCTTGCAATTGCTGTGGTGGAGAATGGAAGGGACAGTCAACTGGATCTAAGATTGGGGGTGATGATTTTGGGGTAGCTTGAGGGCTTAGATGCCTCCCTATGTTGCTTAAAGGAGGATCCAATTTACCAAAGAGTCATGCTCACCAATTACTGTGTAAGTGTGTACTGGGTTTTTTGTTGTTGTTGCTGTTTTTTTTTAAATAGCACTTCCTTGGTGGTTTTTTTAATTTATTTATTTTATTTATTTTTGGCTGCGTTGGGTCTTTGTTGCTGTGGATGGGCTTTCCCTAGTTGCGGTGAGCAGAGGCTACTCATCATTGTGGTGAGCGGGCTTCCCATTGCGGTGGCTTCTCTTGTTGCAGAACACGGGCTCTAGGCACGCAGGCTTCAGTAGTTGTGGCACACGGACTCAGTAGTTGTGACTCATGGGCTCTGGAGTGCAGGCTCAGTAGTTGTGGCACACGGGCTTAGTTGCTCCATGGCATGTGGGATCTTCCCAGACAAGGAATTGAACCCATGTCCCCTGCATTGGCAGGCATATTCTTAACCACTGCACCACCAGGGAAGTCCCTGTTGTTGTTGTTTTTTAACTTTACTTTTTTAACCTATCTTTATCTTTTAATAAAGAACAAAATGAAAATCTTTATTTCTGAGTTGCCACAGCCTTTGCCCCTGAAAATCTCTATGCTCTCCAGAGTTATGTAAGACTTTATTCGAACATCTGCTTTTTATTTATCTTTGTTTATTTAAGTCCCCACTTTATTATTTTATAAACAGTAGCACAGATAACGAAATCATGGATAGTTATTTTTGTTGGAGAAGAGTTTTAAACAGTGCTCAGCAAGAATAAAAAATTTTAGCTGTCAGGAAAAGTTTTAAATTCTCCTCTTTTGAGAAGAGACTGGTTAATTTTTATTTACTTGAGCAGAAAACATGTTTTCTCCAATTTTTACTTATAAATGATGGCAGCAGAAGGTTGCCCAGGGCTTTGTAAGCATTTAATAGTGCAGATTTAGTTGTAACACCGTGAAGAGAACACTTCAGTGCTGAACTACAGAAGGACACTAAAAGTATAAGGGAACTGTGCTTCTATCTAGCGATATTTAAAGGCTGGTAGGGATATACTGGGGTTTCTATATAAAATAATTACACTAGCACCTTAGGATTTTCAACACACACATTTGGGGTTGTTGGAAAACAAAATTCAACTGAGTAAATTTTAAAGATTGTATTGGCTTTATTCAACAATTCATGAATTGGGTGGCCTCCAAAACAGCAGATAGAAAGGAGTTCCAAGGAGCTGTACAAAATGGAAGACTTTTAAAGGCAGATGTGGGCAGGAACAAGGAAGTTATCCTAGCCAAAAAAGCAGATTGGTCATGGCAAAGTCACTTTCCTTCAGGGGATATCAGGGGTCGATCAGGCAGATGGCCTAACTTGTGTTGATTAGGTGATTCCAGATTGACTGGTTTAAGACTACATTTCTGGGAGAGCTGAAATGTAATAAAGTTAAATCTAGGTTTGGTGACATGAGACTTAGCATAAGTGACTCCATTTTGGGCCTGTTGTCTTATTTTTAATAGGGTACATTGTTTTCCCCACCCCTATATTTTCCATGAAGAAGGCTATTCTCTAATATTTCTTGGTCATTGGTTGCATTTCTATTCCTTTCAAGGAGGTGGAATAAATTATCTGATTGATGAGTTGGGGGGAGGAATTAGCATGTGTAGCTCAGTTCTTTGTCCCCCCTTTTGCCGGGGAGCTCATTCACGCTGTATGTTTTTATAGGTGAGACCATCACATAACATGGGCGTTTTCCTCTTCCTGGGACTAAGTGAACACATTGGTCCAATTTTAAGTTTCAGGATTCAAAAAACCACAACTTGTTTCTACACATTTAAGATATGTCCTCAAATTTAGCATTTTTCAGTAATAAAGATGGAATTTTGCCTTTATAGTAGTATCATCTAATAATACATTTGTCTCTTGTAATGAACTCAAATCGCAGGCAGAGATTTGTTAGTTGAGGACTGATAAGATAAATTAACGTCCTTCACCAGAAAAAGTCCTGATGGTAAAGCAGGCAGTTGACATTTGTACAGTATTTACAATGATCTTCACACTGTGATTTTACAGGACTTTGCCCATACCTCTACTATATAATTTATCTCATTGTTAAAGTGGTTCATTTATTTATTTCTTATTCATTTCTATGTCCAGCTCCTAGTTAAGTGAGTGGCACATAATAAGTACTTAATAATTATTTGTGGCATGAATAAATGAATGGAATTCAAGAGATCTTTAATGAATATCAATTTCATTCCCTTTTCTATAGCTTCAATTTTAAAAAATCAGATATGGAGCCTGATATTTAACTAAAAATTATAACACTAAGCATTTGGGAGTTCTATAACATTTGTCATATTATGAAGGGCAAAACATCCCATATTTTATGACTAATTTGTCATTTTACAAGTATTAGGTGTGAATCTGAATTTTAAAAGGGTCATTTTAATTAGATATAGTGATTATGAAGTACCAGAGATAGAAAATCATGCTGTTAATCGCAAAATGGAAAAAAAAAATGTCACATGGAAATGAGAGGCAGCATGATGTCAACCACAGTAAAATTATTATTATTGTTGTTATTATTGTTATTATTGCAAATAAATACTATCAACAGATGTAATGAAGATGTAATTAGATTTTTCATAGTTTAGGGGTTTATTCAGACTTAGAGCTAAAAATTAACTATGGAAATTATGGATAAAATGAAATTGAAAAGAAAACCACAAAAACCTGTAATGATCTAAAAGAAAATGGATATGAAACATTACATCCCTGAGTTTGAAACCATGTAGTTTAAAACATTCAAAGACCTAGCTGGCTTTCCAATGAAGCTTACATACACATATGCACACAGTGTTTTGAAAAATCAGAACTTGCATTTTCACAAAGGAAACTGGGTGCCTTGTAGTTAGGATGAGAAAACTCGATTTGAAAATTATTACAGCAATAAAACTGAAAAGAATTTTTCATGCTATTCAAATATGAAGTAATCTCATACAAGTCACCTTTGAGAATGATGTGTATGTTAGTGTTTTGATCAATTAATATTAACAGGTACAGAGTTTTAGTGTATGCTAAAACACACCCTTTCCTAAAACCAATATGGGAAATGAGGGGGTTATCATTAATATGATTAAGAGTTGTTGAAGCCATGAAGTCTCACTGTAAATATACTATTCAATGAAAAAATGTATTATTTAATGTGGACATTTACAATTCACACGACTAGTATTTGTTCTTGATGACTTGATGTAATATTTTAATAAGGCTAATATTGAATAAACAAATTGAAAAAATATTTATGTGCCAAGCCTTTACAAAAGAGGCTTTTGCTTTAAGTTTTGGCATTGTTGAGTGGACTTAACCTATGTTTCGACAAAGTGACTTACTCTTCATGTGCAATTTATAACCTCTTCATATAAGGCATATAATATTTTCACATAAAAACAAAACACAAAATGGTTCAACTGTGCTGATAAGTTTTCCCAAATAGATGTATTCATCTTGGGAAAAAAAGTGTGAATATGATCAAGGATCTTTATACAGAATGCCAATACAATCCTGATAGACAACTGGCACTGTGTTTACTTTTCCCCAAACACTTCAAGCATCTATTACAACTCATATTGTCAGAGTCCAGTGAAAGACTGGACATTTCAAAACCAAGTAGCAAGATTCATAATTGGGTGAATTACTTGATAAAATATAAAATTACCTGGTAAAACAAAAGAGAAATAGTGATTTAGGCATTAAGAGCTATTGCAGAAGGTGTATATATACTTCCTATACTCATGGTAAATCCATTCTTTTATTTTCTATGACATTACATGATCCAACCTTCCTGATAACAATGCTTTCAGGGGCAGGAGAAGCTAATTAATAAAATGAATTTTTGTAAGCCTGTTTGGGCAGCTGGATTCAGGAAGAGTTTTAAGGTTTCAAAGGAGTGCAATCATCCATTCCTAAAGAGTGATGCATTAGATCATTTATTTGTGGCAAGACAGACATTTCCATAGTGCATTTTTTTCCCATAATGAAAGCTTTAAATATTCCCTTATTTTCCTTAGAAATTTAATTTTTGCTGGAAATGGACTAGATTGTTCAAGATTTTAAAAAATTATTTCAAGGTTTCACAAACCCCACACTATTATTTTTCAAAGTTATAATTATATAATATATAGGAGAAATCTGGCACAATTGTATCTTTTAATAGTATAGTTTTACAAGAAACCGAAAATTTTTTCTATACAGAATTGTTTATGGGTTCATGTTAAATCATAGGAAAATAATTTTATTCATATGTAATCTTGGTGAAAAGCACAACATATTTTCTGCACTGACATAAGTTAACAGATATACCTAAGTTGCTTCAAAGAGCTTTCCTTCTAGGACTCTATTCTTTCCAGTTACAGAAGTTTGCAAAAATTCAGAATATAATTTGTTGAGGTCTGGTTCCTTGTAGGTATTTTCTACCACTGATGGAGGTGTAAGTTTGCAATGCAGGATTGTCTTTCTCAAGGACCAGGGAACCAGTCTGTTGAAATATAATCGTCAAGAAGGAGGGCCCTGTCTCCTAGTCTCTGTCGGCAGGTAGGAACCTAATTTCCGTGGGCAGCAATTAGCAAATATTGAGAGACCTGCTCACTCCATTCCTCCTGCACATTCCTATTAGCTCACCCCAGTGTTTAAGTACAGTCCTCCCACCTTCTGTTTCAGCAAAGTTGAGTTCAATCTCTCTCTCCAATTGCAGTAAACTCTCTCCTCTATTAAAATAGTTTTGACTAAATAAAGTCTTCTTCTATCGTTACTGTTACTGCACTGTTAAACTGGTCCAGTGCAGTTTTTCTTTTACGCTCATAACCAGACTTTTTGGCCTGGTATGAATGATGCAGGGCTTGATATACGCTAGGAATAGTTAACCTGTTCTCATTTTCACTTCCTGGAAAATCACAAAGGAAAAGCCTGCAGTTTAGTCACAAAATTACTCTGTTGATATTGTTGGGGAATGAAAACAATTTGTAACTATATAGCTTTAGTTTTCAATTAGTTGAGAACTCAGGGAAGAGAAATATGAAGAACTCAGGCTTGAAAAAAATATTACTGCATTATATCCAAGAAAGTAAAAAGCCGAAATTTAAAAATAAGAATAAAGCTTGTTATTTGAGAAATAACATGTTAGAGTATAAAGTATTTATGAATGATGCTTTATTTTAACCTTGTGGCCTATGGGAAGAGTTAAATCGTGATGATATGGGAATTGAAAAAAATAAAAAGTACTCCTGCGTCTTTTTACTCAAGTTAATATTATTTCTTTTTGTTCTTTTATTCAAACTGACTCAATGAATTCCAAAGTTTAGATAGACAATCAGTATATTATGAATTTAGAATATAAAGGAAATAATCTGTAGGAAATTAAAACCATCCATATATAATTCTATTCCCAATCATTTCAACTTTTAGAATAAATTTTTAGAAATTTAGGCTACAGATATATTTATCTGTGAGCACAAAGATACAAGTCACAAATTCCCATGGCAGAAATTTTTGTATATTAAAGGCAGAATGTGTGCATGCATGTGCTTGTGTGTGCAAAATCCTGTTTTTACATATGTGTGTGTAGGATGTGCACAAATGCATGAAGATATCTGGGAGATACACAAGGAAATGTTCACGGTATTACCTCCAGGTGTGATTCTCAGAGTCAAAGAAGAGGAGTTAGAATTTTATATTTCATATTGTACATCCTACTGCATGGTTTGATTTTTAAATCAAAATTGTATATGTTAATTATACTTATTAAATGCAACTGTTTATAAAAAGTAAATGCTCTTGTCCATAAACAATTAAGTGCAGAGTTGATAACTTCAGGGGCAAGATATGTCACTTTGCAATTATTGCATCTAGTGACATAGGGTGAATATATTTCCTACCTAATTTTGATCAATAAAAGGCATCCCCTTTGCTTGTTAGACTTAAAGAGACAGGGAGCCTTTGGTATGCATGGCAAATGCATCCTTAGCAGGAAGACTATCTTGCATAATTTAAACTGGGGCCTGGAATTTCATCTTATATTATAGGACCCTAGTTTCTATCTGGACCGTCAATACATGTCAAGTAATACACTGACAACAGTAACTTGATTTTCAGAATTAAATGGCAAATATAGATATTCCATTGCCTGAAACTGCTGGAGTATAGTACGATTTACATAGAGACACCAGGCATTAATCATTTAGGTAAAACCAGTTAAATATTCACAAGTTTGATTAGTGAATTTAAACATTCAATATGGTTTAAGGCAATTAGCTTTGCACATTTGGGGGAAATGGGAAATGTTGTGTCTTGGGAAGGGCAGTGTGGGCTTGTTAAAGAATCCATGACATATGAAGAGAGTTAAGTCGTATGCACTGAGCGTGAAATAGGAAATGCACCACTCAGAGCCACCCGTTAAGATCCTCTTATCTCCCTGCAGAAGGAAACTGAACTTTACGTGTTGCTAGTGTTAGTGAGTCCGGCTACTATGTTTATCACAAATGGGGGCTGGGAGTCTAGTTAAAAGGATTTTATACTCGGCTTCAGGGCGAAACCAACTGCAGAAATAACCACCACCACCACCAGCATCACCAAACAAAATCTATTAAGACCCCACATCCACATGGATTCTATCAGAGCCAGGCTGATGGAAATCAACTCCAAATCCAGTCAGCGTAAGGGTAAATGAACATTTTTTATCTTATATCCCTTAATTTTTCAGGATGATGGGACATTGTTTTATATTTTCTTTCAGAAGTGGTAACAGCTCTCAGGCCGAGGAATTGGACAGATGTTAAGCCATAGGCAAAACCCCACTATTTATAAAGAGTTATTGGTATTTCAAAGTCATGAGACAATTCACCCTTCTGAGTCCCTTAGCCAGGTTGGCTAACTTGAAATTACATTTCTCGAAAGCCACAGGAAGATCAAAACTTTCCTCTCCTTTGCCCTTACCCTTTATAATGTCTTAGCAGAAACATTTTATTCCTGATGGCAAACTCTTGTTTCTCTTTGGACGATAGGTATGGTTCAAGCTCATATTTATCTATTCTTTAAGTTTGTCATCTTCTTTCTCCAATGCATCTTGGCCAGGAGCATGCCCTTTAGAATGGTAGAATCAAAGTTTAAATGTCTATTGCCCCTCGGCAATATGTTACAAATGAGTTGACACTGTAATTAAAATGAAGACACCTGATAGATGTCTGCAGATAGAAGATCTATTTATACTAAGTTCTCTTGACAGCTGATGACATCATATGAGCCATTTCCAATGATTTAAATAATGAGGGGAAGTCCTGCCCCTGAATCATGTACTCCAAGTATCAGTCTAGATGCAATTCTAACTTACAGTGGAAATCCTAGAATATAAGGTGCAAACTATTATTCCATATTCTAAAACCAAAGGAAAAAAATGATGCAGAAGAAAGCCTTCTTTTGATATACTTCAATACACCTGGGAACTATAATCCACCTATGAGACTTCATGGAGAACACTGAATATTCTGAAGCAGTGATTTTGACATTAAGTGATGGTACCTGCAATTGAATTTTTGAAATCTAGGGCTGTTATTCCATTCAGCAAAGAAGACAAAGTAGATAATTTAAAGTTACTTTAATAAGGATGCTTGTTAGATGGGAAAAGAAAATCAAGTCAAGTAAATCCTGTTTCTTTAATGCACACAGATTTTCACAGATTAAAAATTATCAAAACTTTTTAGAAATTAGAGTTTGAGGATCTTGACACCTTAAGATGTGTTGTTGGTTTTCAAAAATATCGTGCTCTTTGTTAAAAATGCAGTGTCAAAAATATTATTAGAGGTGCCAAAGATTTCAGAGCAGTATTTTGGCCTCAGTAATCATAAAGAATTTTAATAAACTCCAGACAGTATTCTGAATTATATAATTCATAACTAGGGCTGTGCATAATACTGGTAAAAAGATTCATTATAGCACATGAGATAGCTGGATAGAACTGAGATTAAGAATGGGAGAGGAATATCAAAGAAAAAATTCAGTCAGATTCCTATTATATTTCCATTAGCAAAAGACCAGGAGACATCACTGAAATTCCAGTCATCTTTGTAAAGAATGAGGAATTATTGTGATCACATCTTTGATCTTTTCTCCTGGATTTTAGCAGCTTCACTTGTAATTTTTTCCTAAAATTATCCTAATCCTTAAAAATCTTCTGTGTTTCACACAGAAAGAATCTTGGTGAAAAACTTTGACCATCTCTACAGATATACTTGGCTCTTGTATCAACACTGGCCTGGCCGTAACCTAACTTAAATCTAAATTTCACTACTGGAACATTTGCATAGGCACTAAGAATGTGTTATTTATGGAAGACAAAGATAAGAGAGAAGGCCTTTTGAACTGATCCTTTCCTTCCTGATAGGATCCAAGTTAGAGGACAACAAATTATCTATTGTGCCCATGAGACAAAAAGGGTGTAGATAAAATAACAACTTTCCAAAGATACCAAATGGAAGGTTGGACAGTGCTAGACCTTTGATGATGTCTTTGAGTCACTGAATTAATCCTGGAACAACTGACCTCCAGATTTCTACTGACATAGGTAAAAATGACTTAAACCATTGGTTTTCTGTTACTTTTAATCAAAATCATCCTCAACTGATATAAATAGCTCCCTACCTAATTTGAACAACCATTAACATGGCATGTAAGATCTTCCATGAAAGGACCCTGACTACTGCATTTCCCATCATTCCTCGTTATACTGAGATATACTCCTTTTTTTCTCTCTCTTCTTCTTGGAAAACAGTTCTTGTCAAGTTCATTGTACCATTGTCTTCTTATCCTTCTAACCAGTCAGGTCTCAGCTTAAATGGCCCTTCTCAGAGATGCTTTATCTGATCATTATAGACAAGGAAGTGGCCCTCGCCCAATTTTTTTCTATGACAAAAACATTTTTTGTTTTTACTTCATGGCACTTTTTGTAATTTTTATTGTTTATTTCTGTTTCCTTTAATCATATCACCCCACAGTGTAATCCTGATGAGAGCAGAGGCAAGTATGTTTTAATTACCTCTGTTACCTGGCTCCAAGCCAGGGAGTCTATAGCATATGGTAGGTTCCTGATGAATACTTGTTGAATGAATATATGCATAGGTTGGTGCTTCAAAGTAATACATGTAGAGGCAACACCCATTTAAATATTTTAGCTCCTTAGAAAGCTAGACATTAGGGTAATAAGGACTGAGTCTGATGCTTATACCACAGTATTATCTTCCTACAAAAATAGCACTTTTGTCAAATCAGTAAGGTCCTATGATGTTGGTGTTATGTATTCTGATTTTCTTTGAGCATTTTTATGTGTATATATTACTTCCACCACGAAGAAGTTTGGGTCACTATGCTTATTTCACTTTTCATTTGATTGTGTGCTAAACCAATAAGTACAATTTATTTCAGTAACATTGCTATGAAATTCCCCTTTATTAACTTATATCTCTTTTATGAAACAGTATGACATCTTTCCATTACCTCTTATTTCAGAAATAAAGTTGCTACAGTTGTAATAATGTGAAAACAAATTTAATATCAGGATTTTAAAAAATGCTGTGTGTGGGAAAATTAATACTAGGAAAAATAACGTGTAATGGAAAAGCAGAAATAATTACATTTACCAGTTAGATTTTTTTTTCTTGTATACTTTATTTTTTCTTCCACTTTTATTGAGATATAATTGACATACAGCACTGTATAATTTTAAGGAGTACAGCTGCATGGAATGGAGACCCCAATATAAAAGCATGATGAAATTGGGGTTTAATTTTTTCCTCATAACAGAAAACTTTGCTTATTGACTTTGGTTCAGGGGCTCATGGATCTTAGGGACAAGATTTAGGATTCCCTTAGCCTTTTCCTTATGGTGGCTTTGTGGTCACAAGAAGGATGTTGAGGCTCTGGTCTTCATTTCTGCATTCCAGTCAGAAACAAGGGTAAAAAAGTCACATTTGTTGCAAAAGTCTCAGGTGGTTTCCACTTATATCGTACTGGCCAGAACTGAATCTTATGACTATGCCTTCTTCCAAAGCAAGTGAACAATATATGTTTTTGTTGGATGCCTGAGGAAATCAAAGTTATTATGCTAATTACAAAGAAAGGTGGTGAAGTCATAATTTTACCAAAGTAGTCATGTCTGTCTAAGAAAGAAAAACATATTTAGGATGACTGTGTGTGCTTGATGGTCACATTACCAGTGCCACCCTGAAAATCTGCCATATGACAGAGCATATATTTTACAATGTACGCTACAGGTCTCCTCCTCCCATGGGACCATTGTGCAGAAGAATGGAGAGAGAATGAAAAGGTTTTTACTTCTGCATATGAATTTTCTCTTTATGAGATGAAGATTGATAATAATTTCTTATGGAAGCAAAACCAGGTTTAGAATTAGCCACTTATACAAACTACATTGCAAGAGAAAAGAAGTGCCCTTACTCTTTATTTTCTTATTCTTTTGCATGTGGATATTCAGTTATCACAGCACTATTTGTTGAAAATACTGTTCTGTCCCCATTATGTTTTCTTGGCATCCTTGTATAAGATCAATTGCCCTTAGACATTTGAGTTTATATCTGGACTCTCAAATCTATTCCATTGATCTGTATTTCTATACTGTTGCCTGTATCACACTATATTGTTTATTGTAGCTTTTTAATAAGATTCAAAATAAGAAAGTAAGAGTACTCCAACTTTCTTCCTCTTTTGCAAGGCTGTTTTGACTATTCTGAAGCTCTTAAATTTCCACTAAGAATTTTAGGACCAGCTTGTCAACTTCTGCAAAAAAAGGTAATTGGAATTTTGATAGGGATTATGTTGAATCTGTATATCAATGTGGGGAGTATTGCCATCTTAACAAGATTAAGTCTTCCAATCTATTAATGTTTTTGCATGTCCTTCGGTCTTTTTAATTTACTTCCATGACGTTTTCTTCTTCTCAGTGTGCATGTCATATTTATTTTGATACAGTTATTTGTAAGAATTTTATTTTTTGTTGCTATTCTTAAACAGAATTGTTTCCTTGATTTCATTTATAGATTGTTCATTTCTAGTATATAGAAATAGTACTATATATTCTATTCTAAATCAATCTGGTATCCTACAAACTTGCTGAACTTGTTTATTAATTCTACTAGTATTTTTTGGATTACTTAAGACTTTTTGTATTACAAGGTCATGCTATTTGCAAATAGAGATAGCTTTACTTCTTCATTTTCAATCTGAGTGCCTTTTACTTCTTTATCTTACCTAATTGCCCTGGGTAGAACCTCCCGTACAATGTTGAATAGAAACGATGAAAGTGGACATCAATTTCTTATTCCTAATCTTAAGGGAAGTGTTTTCAGCTTTTCACCACTAAGTACAGTGTTAAGTATGGGGTTTTCATAGATGACCTTTATCAGGTTGAAGACATCATATCTATGTCTAGTTTGTTGATTTTTTTATTTTTTTTCATGAAAGGGTGTTAGATTCTGTTTAAATTTTTCTCCATCTATTGAGGTGAATTGATTATTTGGGTTTTGCTCTTTTGTCTATTAACATGAATATGAATTGATTTTCATACATTAAATAAACCTGGCATTCTTAGAATAAATCCCACTTGGTCATGGTGCATAATTCTTTTTATATACTGCTAGATTCAGTTTGGTAGTATTTTGTTGAGGATTTTGGTGTTTTTTATTTTTTCCTTAAGGAATATTAGTCTCTAGTTTTCTTTTCTTGTGATGGCTTTGTCAATATTACCAGGGTAATATGGACTTCATAGAATGAGTTGAGAAGTGTTTCCCCCTCTTTATTTTTTGGAAGGAATAATTATGTAATATGTTGGCATACAATTGATCATAGTATTCCCTTATAATCTGTTCATTTCTGTAAAGTCAGTCTCCACTTTCATTCTTCATTTGTCTAATTTGTATCTTCTTTCTTTTTATCTTTATCAGTCTTGTAGAAATTTGACTGGTGGGACAAGGATGAAGTTTAAAAGCTCTCTTTTAATACAGAGGAAAGCAAAAGAAACTCATAAGCTGGTTGAGATTAGTGATATGGAAGCAAAGGAAAATGTATAAAATGTATACCTAATTATTTGCTTTTCCAAAAAGAAAATAACATAAAAAGCACTGATCTTAAATATAGAAAACAGACTTACCTGAAATAAAGAATAAACGAAGTTGCAAATTTAAGGTGATTACCTGTACCAGGCAGAATCAATGAAAACAGCACCTAAATATATCAATGAATATATGTGGAATCTAAAAAAGCCAGCTTATACAAACAGACAGTAGAGTGGTGGTTTCCAGGGGCTGGGGGGCGGGGTGAGGGAAATGGAGAGATGTTGGTCGAAAATTACTAACTTCCAGTTATAAGATTAATAAATTCTGGGAATCCAATAAACAGCATGATGACTATACTGAAAAGGGGAAAAAAGGAAAATAGAAGTGAAGGTTGATAAAAGAACATTTACCATGGTCAGGAAGCTAGCATGAAGCTGTGCCAGGTTTTTAATCCAAGGATGTCTTTCTCCATTGCTCTTGCTTTACCAAATACAGCACTCCACTTGTAATTCTTCCCTAACATTTGTTAAGTGTTCAGATGCATAGCAATGTATTCACTTGATAAAAAATAAAATTACACATATATGTGTATATATACACATATATATATATATAGTGAATCATTCAGCAAGCTGACAGGTTTTATTGACAATATCTGGCACTGATTTTTATTACATATAATCATGAACTTATATCAATTGAATTCAGTAAGAAGTAATTGCTTTCTTTATTGTAACTAAGAATATATATTCAACTGAATATAGATATATTCTGAATATATATGATTATATACATACATATATATACATATATATACACATATATATGTGTATGTATATATATATATATATATATATATATATATATATATATACATATATATATACACATGCTGGTTTTCAATGTGAAAAATGAGAACACTGCATTTACTAAGGATATGCACTGCTTTCCACCTTTTGGTTTATGTAATTTACCTCATAATTAAGCACATGTATATGAAAGTTTAGACCTGAACTATAAGTTGGGGTGAATGAGACAAAAATTGCATATGAGGAAACCACAGACTCAGCTGCAGATGCTTTTTTCATCCTGGTCAGTCCCCTTCCAAACATGTGTTGGCATCTTAACGAGAATAGATGCATAGCTTCTCAGGAAGGGCTACAACAAAGTAGGGTCAAATAAGCAAAATGCTATATGAGTTGCTGGAGAAATGTCTGGGGACAGAAATAGATAGTGATTGTTTGTTATTCTGCAATCAGTGTTTAAGAGGTGTTGAGGTCATGCTATAGGCCTTTAGCAGGGATTGAAGAAAGCAGCATGATTTTGGAGCATCGCCTTTAAGTGCTCTTTCCTTCAAATGGCATCCGTCTTCCCTTTTTAATTGTGGATTTGAGTTTAATTGTGGAGTTTAATTGCCTCATTAAGAATGTCATAATTGGGGCCAGAATGTGTGCGTGTGATTTGTGGTTTAGTCTTGAGCAGCTGTGTGACTTACCTTCTCTGTGCCATGATTTTCTCATTTACAAAGGGCTGCTGTGGTGCTTAAATGAGTTCAACCACATAAAGAAGTTAGAACAGTGACTGGTACAGAGCAGGGTCTCAATAATGTTAATGTTATGGCTACGATTATCTCAAAGCTAGATTTCTTTAAAGCCATTTGCTAACTAATCTCCAACAAGGTATTAGCTGTTTCAGTTAAGGTGTTTGTACATAAGGGTATTAAAATCTAATTAGGTGACTCCTGAATGTTAGGAAAACTAATCTCCAACAAGGTATTAGCTGTTTCAGTTAAGGTGTTTGTACATAAGGGTATTAAAATCTAATTAGGTGATTCCTGAATGTTAGGAAACCTTCAAAGTCCAAAGGATAGGACATCTAATTGTGGTATTTCAGACACTTTGTATCAGACCCAGGAGAAAAAGGGTGGCCATTTTAGCAGTTTGCAGAGACTGGCACCACTTGAATTACTGTGTGTGGGCAATTGTTTTCTTCCTCTGTCTATAATGGAGGCCCAGAACTAAGAATTATGAGAGAAAACAAAACCTAAACTCCTGGGAGGAAATGGGTGCAGACTGAAGAAAGAACAGAAGGGGAGAGTTACATGACAGTATGGCTGCCTTTTGGATACTCCAGCTGCTTAATGGAATAAGTTGTGACATTCTTCAAATGCTGTTGAAATGACCTTGATTTGTGCTTTCACGTGGCTTCACTAAAATTTATAAGAATGAGGGACTCAAGTCTGCTAAGTCTGTTTACAGAGCAGATGTTTGATGAAATTATCTGGATGAGAGAAGTGTGCAGATAGATGATGGACCTCAGTGACCTTTGACTATCCTCTAGTAGCTTTAGATTTATAAGGAAGCTACATTAATTTACGTGAATAACCAACCAAGCGAACAGCAAGAAAATGAAAACAATTTTAGGCTATGGTAGAACTTTTATTCCTCCCATATATCTGTAATTACACATTTGTATCTGAGCTGAATGCTGGCAAGTAGGACACATTAAAAAGAAACTAAAAGAGAAAGAAAGAAAAAGAGAAAGAAAGAAAGAAAGGAAGAAAGAAAGAAAGAAAGAAAGAAAGGAGAAAGGAAATATACAGAGGAAGAAAAGAAAAGAAAAATGGTGGAAACACAAGGCTTCTTGAAATAAAATAATAAAATTAAAGCATTAGGAGAGTGGGGATGTTACTTCACTCTCAAGCTCTGTATGGAGAGCGTTCACTTAACCTGATGAAATGACTAAGGTTGGGAGGATCAGAGAGGTGATATCTTGACTGCTGTTCTTTGGCCCTTGGATGGCAAAGGTTATTCTCTTTTCCTTTGAGTTATTTCCTGTCACTTTTCTTGGGATATACGAGCCATTTTGTTCAAGATACTGCTGGTAGGCTCTCTCTAAAAGGATTCCTAGTAACCTCCACTAGCTTGCTCTTTCTTCCTTGCTTCCTCCTGATGAAACCCCTCTCTGACATCCTGGAAGATGCAAACTGGGGTACATACCTCCAACAGTGGCAACTGCTAGGCCATTCTTAAGTGTTTTCCAGAGGCTGAATTAAGCTGGTCAGTTATTGTAAAGGCTACCTATTTAGGGAGTGCTCCTAATTAGCTTACTGACTATCCGGAGAAAGCTCTCCTGGTTTCTCTGTGCCTGGTTGTTATTGAATGAGCTGCTGCTGAATGAAATAAATGTGTTCTTTATAACAATGAGGTCATTTTTACGCTTATTAGTCTTTAAAGCAAGCTGTTTCTTTATAGAACAAAGTTGGATTTGAGAGAGAGAAGATGATGACTTATTGAAAGGAAAAGAAAAGAAGCTTTTGTGTGTATGTGCCCATGTATTTTATTAAAAGTTTTAGTGGTCGCTCCAAGAGCAAGGTGTCTGTGCCTTTAATCATTTTCATTTTAAAAACAGAGCCTTATATTTCCACATCTTCAGCTGTCCCAGAAGGCAGCTAGGCCAACTTTAACAACATTAATTTCTCTTTATGACAGGACTACTGCTGCCCCAGGTCTTCAGAACTGCCTAAAATGTCTAGAAAAGTAGATAATGAAGAGGATATTAGAATTGTAAACAAGAACAATTTTGTAATAAAAACCATATATTTTCTCCATTGGACTTTGGGCTGAATACTGCGGCAGCAAGTGTCACGAGTCATAATTTGTTGATGGCTACTGAGCATTAGTTACAGTCAGAGTGTGTGCATAAAGGTCATGTTCCCCTGGCATCCCATTAAAGGGGATCTCGGATGGGTAATTGCAATTTTGTTGTTCTAATGTGTCCCTTTCATTTGATATTTCATTGTGCTAACCTGATGAAAAGAACTTGTGTATTACAACTTCCCAGGCTGCCCACAGAGACTTTTGCCTTTATGCAGAGGCATTTTGCACAAGTTTAAAGGATTTATTAACAGTGAACGTGGAAGGATCACCCTACTAAAAGTCAAAGGAGACCCATGTCCAACCCTGGATTGCTTCAAACGTTTAGGAACGATATCGGAGCATTGAAAAAAGAAGCATTTCCCTCCCCGCTCTGTGTTTCTCCAGCAGACATCCCGGCTTCTATCATCTATTCATCCTTCTTGCTGACAGGGTTTATGAGTCTGGTACAATAGACTAAGAAACAGTAGATTTCCCCCAAGAAACAGAGTACTCTTCTTTGTCTGCAAGGAATGTGGGAGCGAAGTGTAAAATGTTAATATCATATTGTCTGTTAATATCATAAATAAGACGGTCTTCTTGTCTTAAGGTGCATGGCCACTGAGAAAGTTCATACCGTGCTTAAGCTTTTGTCTTTCCCTCATCCTTTGTTGTCCTGATTCACATGGAAGAAATCTGAACACATCATCCTGGAAACATAACAACTTCCAATAATATGGTTTTTGTTTGCATTTCATATCTGCTTTTACTGTACTCAGTGGCCTATATTCCACAATCAATTCTCTGAATTTAGCTTTGCTGGAGAAATGATACACAAAGGTCCTCAATTTCTATTGAGGTCTTTTCCTATTGAAGGTAATCATGAAAAATATTTATGTTTTCAATTAGCCAGAACTTATTTGCACAGTTGTATGATTTTCATTTCAAGACTGGCAGTAGTATAATAGCACACATTTCAAAAAAGAAAATAGTTATTCTCATGAAGACTAGAGTAAGATCCCAAATACTTTACTATTGAAGTGAAAAGAGAAGGCACATTGTGTTTTATGAACTCTTTTGAAATATTGCAACTTAAGATATAAGGGCAGAAACACTTCATCTTTATTTATTAGCATCTAATTCACTTCTTGCAGCTTAGGATGTGCAGGTAATCAACTTTGTCCTCGTAGCGGGATCAGGTTGGGTTTAGGTGTCTTTCAGATGAGCTGGGGTTCAGACAGAGCTCACTTGGGCTCCATACAAAGTGAAAGACAAAAATGGCCCTCTTCTATTATTTAGGCACCTGTCCAGAGGTTGGGGGAAAATTTTTCCCTGGGTAGATTTAGCCTAAGAGAGCAGAGATAACCACCTTGCTTTCTGTGTCTAATAAGATGTGAAAGGGGGCAGAAATAATGAGTATTACATTGTATTTTTCATGTAAAAGCCCAAGAAACAAAACGTCCTGAACACTGGCAGTGATTCCAGTCATTTTCAAATGAAAAGGGCTATTTGTTTCCAAATTACAGCAGCCACTGGAATGCATACATTTATGGCTCAGAAATCCTCATTTTGTGAAGTAAAATTACCTTTCCGTAATTTAGTCACTGCAGGCTTTCTCCTGCTGACTGGTCAGAAGCTATCAGATAGCTTGCAGCTGCGAGTTGAAGCCTGACCATTTTTTTTTTTCCCTAGGACAGGCAGTTAGTTAGTAGAGCCATCAGTACGGCATCTGTCATCCTGCTAGGTCCAAATTGTTTTCTATGATGGATGTCACAGTCTGTATGATCAAAATAGAAGCCCTGCTGCTTTTAATTGCAAAATCGGAGTACTTGCACATTTATTATTATGCTGAGGTTATTACCTCACACAAAATGAATTAACAGGTGAAAATAATTGATGAGAGGAGTCTAGGGATTTTTAGCCTCTTCAAAGAGACTTTGTAATTATGGCATAATGAATGTTCTGAGACATATCTGTGGGGGGCAGCATGAGACCACCAAAGATCTCTTCAGATTGATGATAAATTCTACTGAATTTTACTGTAATACTGCTTAAATTTACTTAGCAATTAGTTTAATAGGCCTACATGATTCATGATACCATACTGAGAATTTTTAAATAAGTTTGTCCCATCAATCTATAAATTAAGCTACTTACCTCAGCTTTCTTCCCAAGGTGATGGAAAACGTGAACACATCAGACTTTCTGAAACAAAGATGACAGAATAGGGGTTTGGGTTTCACAAATCCCTGACTAAACGCTGCTGGCATCTCAAATCATTTCCCTTCCCCTCTTCCAATAGCTTGTGAAAAAAGCCTCACCAAATTATGTCCAAATATAGTTTTAAGAGTTTCCCAGCAAATGAAGACTCTGCATTTGTCCTGTGAAGTAAATCGTTTAAACATTTTGCAAGCTGAAGTAATTGCTTTTGGCTTTCTGACCACTCTTCCATTCAGACTTGGTCATATTTCAAATTCATTCAGCCCCTGAGTGCATCCAGAATGATGGAGTCCAGCCATCTCTCCCCTTCGTCCTGACATCCTGAAACTTCAGGGGGTGGGGGGATCTCTGTCACCATGAACTCACTTCCAACCTTGCTTCAGAGCACAGAAGGCACTTTCCCTGTATTAACCCAGTGCAGCCAACAGGCTGGGGTATTGCTTTTCATGTGTGCTTAACTTGGTCCAGAACAGTGGTGTAAGATAGACAACCTAGGAGTACAAGGGCAGCAAAATATTATTATGTGATGTAGGAGACCATTTCAAGAAAAAGAAAGAGAACTATAGATGAACACATCATGAGCATGCTTCTTTTCCATAACCACATATTATTCACATACAATGTGTATCCAAATCTCAAGGTAATTCTTTAATTAGCAAGAGCTGAAAACTCCTTTAATTGAGTACTGTTATAAGAAATATACATAAAGGAAATCTTGAGACTAAGGTAACCTTTAGTTAAAAGTAAAGGAGAGACAAAGAAATGGCAAACAGAACTGTAAGTTCTGAGGAATTATAAACTCAATAAAAGAGTCACATGTTTAAAACAACTATATTCATTTTTTAAGTGACAGGGAGCTTTATCACAGATTCAAACTAGATTGATTAATCCATATTTCTAGAAGATATGCATTATTTATGTTGTTCTTGTTCCTTTTGTCTCACACACACACACACATAGACACACACTCAAACACACACACAGCTTCCTACCCCAAAAGTAGGTAGAATCCCTGTAAAGTATCCATTCTATTTGAAATAGTTTCTAATGACTATTTGCTGTTATTCTTGTCCTGAGTTTAAATGAAATGCATATTTGAAGCATGCAATTAGTATTGAGGTATGCAATTGATACTGAGGTGACTCTTTTTACATTATGTATATATCATTATATATATAGAATATAAAATGTAATGATATATATGTGTATATATATATATATATTATTCTTTTCAGATTTACTGTCAGCATTTTATATTTGAGTATATAATATCAAATGGTCTCAATAACAGGAAGAAAAAATACATGGCCAGAAAATATAATGAATGCAAGGCAAGTAGTGGATTGCCCCACATGTGAAACGGACTGTGGTAACTCATATCAGACTGCATGTCACTTGCAGAGGCATTTTTCATAAACCTTCACATGCCTGCATTTATCTTCAGTCTAAACCCCAAGATGAATTCTCCAAAGACATTAACAATAGATAAATGTTTTTTAAACAAAATAGTTTATTTGAAAAATCTGTTACAAAGGTAGGAGGGTGTTATACAATTGAATTGCAATTGTTTCATAAACCAGTGCACCAATCTGGCATATTACTTTATTGTGGTCTTAACTTTAATTGGAAGCAAAATAACCTAAAATTCAGAGGTTAATGCTATACAATTTTGATACCTGTTTCATTTAAATTATATTGGATTATTGTTATGAAACACCATGGAAAACACTCAAGGGATTCCAACTTGAACAACAACAAAAAAATGCAGGTGAAAGAGTGAATTTCTGAAAAATTTCATGGTAATGAAGCCAGGATACAATTTTTAAAATAAAGGCAATTCAAAACCTTATTTGTAACACCAACCAAAGAGCAATAGATTACACAATTTAAATTTCACAGTAAGCTATACAAACACAAATAGATGTCTTATACAGAAATGAAGAACAGAGGGATTGGGTGTGCTTTATGATAGCTTTGTGACAAATGACATGCACAGAGTACACTCTAATTGACTCTGAAGCAAATTCAGCTGCTTTTTTCTGGTCTCTTTTTTTTTTTCTGTGTATAATATGTACAGAAGTACAAATGTTTAGAAGGTGTCTAGTGACTACAAACAAAGAACATTCAATGCAGTATGTATGTTTACCAAAGAAATTGTATTTTAGCTAAGAAAATCTGATGTCCTTTTTAATGACTATAGAATGTGAAGTAGTAAGGATAGGGAAAAGAGTATTTGTTTTATTCATGGGCCATTGCAAAATAATTCTTGTGTGTCGTAGGGGATGGTGAGATCATGGAGTCTGAATCACTGACTTACCAGACAGATCCATTTCCAGGAAAGGGAAAGATTTTGTCGATAATTTAATGAGAATGCAAATAATTTCTTTGATGATGCTAGAATTTTGGTAGTGTTAGTCTGCTGCAAGCATGCTAAGAATTCTGTGTAAATAAATGGAATTGGATTTGGGACCTGGCTTTATGTAGACAGCACTGGTTTCTGAGTAATACCCCATTCAAACACCTCACTCTGATGTATTGCATTAATAGATCATCAGAAGCAGTTGTCATTCCAATGATGTATTAGTGTAATACATGAGAATGAGACTCACTGATGATGTATTTAGTACTCACAAGATGGCAGTGTCCGGAGAAGAAATGGGCCTAGGAAGGAAGCCATTATGACTCCAGGATGAAGTCAGTCAGCTTGCAGTGCTTTACAAGCTTTTTCAGACTGCTAAGTTGGTATATTGTTGCTGAAGCTACTTTTAGGACACTTTTGCTGGTACAAGGAGATGAGGGTTACTTTCCCAGTTCAAAATAATTTCCACTGGTGAGCTGCAAGATAATATACATACATGTCTGGTTACATTCAATATTTTAGTGTGTATCAATGTCTATATTGGCAGAGAGGCTTGTGTACTCTTAGTGCTGGCTTGTGTGGGCCAAAAAGAAAATCTCTCAAGCAGGATTTTCTGGGTTGATACTCAAATATATTATTGTAACAGTAGTTTTCCTACTGATATTTTCTGCCAAAGGGGAAGGTTTCGTTAGTAAGTGTCTGCATGCCACCGATCATGGGCACAGCTTCTGGCATTAGCTGGAGGTGCAGATATTTTAAGTAAAACATTAAACTTAGGTCTGACTGTCATACATTTTCTGCTAATAGAGCTTGCAACACCTACTATAAATGTAGATGAATTAGATACTCCCAGTGACCTCTATCTACCTCCTGCTGTGCTTTTTCTAAAAGGGTAAAAGAGAGACTTTTAAATGTTTATAACATAAGGCTAAAAAGGCTTTTTTATGCAATGGAATAGCAGTTACTGTTCAACTTCTTACAGCAGCTGATTGCCTCATAAATAAAACAGTAGGGCTAGTCATCCTAGCTGTGGAATGGGTGCATCAGACAGCAGTCAAAAGGCATGGGTGAGGGTAGGGCATTGTCTTCCCAGGATCTGGGCTGGTAAAGATTGGGGATGCCCTAAGGTGTGTGTGTGTGTCTGCAGATTGGAAAGGAGGAAGTGGAAGAAGGGGGGTAGAAACAGAGAAGGAAGTCGAGGTGATAGCTTGTACATGTCATTTCCTTCCTTGGAATTTAGTAACTGAAGTATTGTTTGAAAGAAGTTTCCTGAACCCCTCCCTATTCAGAAAGTCTAAGAAGTAGTGGAAGGGAAGGATTCACCACGGAGATGGCAGGATGCTGAAACATACTTCTTCCCATTTCCCTAGCTAGGCTGGTAGTGGCTTTCTTAGGCTACCTTAAGCAACCATGCTTAGAGCAGATGACTACATTTGGAGGGAAAACAGGGGGCATTATTTTTCTTTTTCTTTTTTTTTTTTAATTTTTATTTGTGTATAGTTGATTTACAATGTGTTAGTTTCAGGTGTACAGCAAAGTGAATCTATTATACATATACATATATCCACTCTTTTTTAGATTCTTTGACATTCTTTTTCTTAAGTGGCATTTCTACTTTCAGAGATATTTTCAATTGTTAAATTTGAGACAGAGAAATCATTTTATGGTTTATGAATAATAAACAGGAATTCTTTCAGTTTAACCATCTCTGTTTTGTCTGAAGGTTTAGAAAATGTTACGGAAAAACGTTATTGCCTACTTTAAATTGACAAGAAAGATGATTTTGAAATGTTTAATATATCCAATATGTCTAATCCTTTTTAAGAACAGTTATTTTATGTAACGCCCATTAAGGTGTACATTTTCCAAAATGTTTGTTGGTTTTCCAAATCATTAACCTTTAATGCTCAGTTATATTTTAGACTCATTAATAACACTGTTGAACTGCTGAATGATTATTTCATACTATTTAAGTTTTCTTAACATCTAGGAACTAAGACCTGGGATATAGACTTGTACTTGAGGATGAATAGATGGGGGGAAGGGTAGGAGGGAGGGATAGATTGGGAGTTTGGGGTTGACATGAACACACTGCTATATTTAAAATAAAATGCCTTTCCATAAAAAAATAAATAAAAAAATAGAAAAAATTTAAAGAAAATTAAAAAAAGAAACTAAATTTTTTTTTAAATTTAAGAAAAGTAAAATCTATTTTTGAGGGTTCAAAAACACCAAAAGAAATAAGCCATGGACAGAGACTGAGACCATTATACTATAGCTATCCACCAATAATTTTTAGGTGATATAAAAATGATTTTTCACATTAAGTGGATGCATTTTTGTTACATATTTAAATACATAAAATGTATTCTTACTTTTGCCTCAAACATGTTTGCATGAAACAGATTTAATTATTTGTCTAGAGAGTTTAAAAAGTCTTTACACTGAAAACGTACATGATTAATTCAGCAAATATTTGTTACAGATTTCCACATTATTAAGGAATGTGTGCTATCAGGTTTGCATAAACAGTGCTAACAATATCTAAAAGAAAAACCCTGTGGGTGTTTCTTTGCTTTAGGTAGTAGAAACAACTCAGATACAGCCCCAGAATTCCTTTTCCCCTCTCCGTCCCTCCCTCCCTCCCGCCCTTCCTTCCTTCCTTCCTTCCTTCCTTCAGTTAAGTACACAGCAGTAGAGAAGAAAGGCTAGAGAGACAGGAGGGTACATTGCCACCTTCAAATTGTGAAAACCATGAAACAGTTATTTACCTAAAACTCTGTAGTATTTCTAAAATGTTACATAGCTGCAAGGATATGTTAATGCTATTTTCATGCCATAAGATGTGCTTTTCTATACATAGGCAATAATCATAGTGAATGAGTAACAAGGATGTAAGTTAACTGTAAAATTAGTGATAGGATAATTTACTACTAGAAAACTCTAGTGCTCTGAGGAACGCTTTTAATAGTAGAACAAAAAAATAAATAAATAAATAAATAAAGTGAGAGTACAAGGGTGCAAAAACAAGGGGCTAAGCTAAGCTAGTTTTGTGGAAAAGCTTGGGGTTTTGAAGCTTTTCTTTTAATAGTTCAAACACATTCATTTTAAGTATATTTTCAGTATTTTAAATCCTATGAAAGACCTACAAAAATTTTACATGCCTTAGATTGCAGTAAATAAAAACAAGAAACAGAATCCTAACAGGAAAATGAATTCTGACCTTTCAAGCATTGTGCTCTATTCAACAACTTCTAAGGTAGCAGTAAATCTAAGCTTGTACCAGATATATGTCACATTGTCTAAGAAGTAACAGCAACCAGAAAATCCAGAGTTCTCACAAACTTCGCAGGAGGTCAACACTGATCAAAATCATTCCAGATGGTTTGTAGTTACAAAAAATATTTTAAAAAGTAAACAAATTTAATATACTGTACCAGATATTTCTCATATTTTTTCCAGGAGAAAAAACTGTTTAATCCTTTACTATCTGCATTCTTGAAGTAAAGGATTAGATTGTTATCTAATGGTGAAACGTGAGAAGTAAGTTCCCTTGTACTTTTGTGAACAAAAATGACAACCTAGTTTAGCAAAACACAAATCTCCCACTTCCACCTGATCTTAATGCAGAGAGTTCTTCATCAATGAAGTAACCACTCAAAGTTTTCCCTAAAATTTCATCTAGTGCTCACACTGACTGTTTTGACAGTAGCATTTCTTTGCTTAAATAGTTTTGGCACCTAATTATCTCCATGCACTTTTACTTTTTTACTTATGAATCCATCCCACTGTTATCACACTAGTCTACCAGCTGTAACTATGATTTTCTATGTAATAGGTGGCAGCTCTCTGATGATCCCACCTACATATTTATTCTAGTTTCTTTCTCATACTGTTGCATTGTTTCTAGGATTTTTTTTTTATTTTTCCTTTTCTCCTCAATCTCTCTCTCTCTCCAATTTCTATAGGAAATAATCTTCTTTCAGCTACATAAATGTTGCCTTCTCACTTGATGGAAATTCGCCTCATCACTTTTCTCCATCTTTTCAGGCTAATAGTCTCATTCTGGAAATGACTATTTCTTTTACTCTTTTTCATGAGGAGTTATTTTTCCCAATACTAGCCTTCACTTTCACAGATATAAAAACCTAATTGTGCACTGTGGGACAAATGAAATCTGAAATTATCAATTGAAAAATTAGCATTAAAAAAATCATAAGACAACAAACAATAGGGCTTTTATGTGATTTTTGTAATTGCATGAAACTAGTTACTCTGGTAATAATTGTTTGTGCTTCATTAACATGCAAAATGGTTTTGTAGACTAACCCCCACACAAAAGAAACCATTTTTGATGAGAACTGTGCTTTGTTTAATGTTAGACACCATTGTATTTGCTTTCCTAATATAACAGTTCTAATTAGTACCTAGCACTCATCCTTTTTCAGCTTGAACACTCTGAAGGTGACAATCGAATCACAATTCCATGGCACTCTTTGTCAGTACCTGTCAAAATATAGCTAAGCCTTTAGGAGTTGTGATCTAAATACAGAAAAAAAAAGTTAATAGTCCAGAAACAATATGTCTCTAGGTAACTTTAAAACAAAAATTTGCATGTTAGCCCTTGCTTAAAAACATAATACCATGAATGCTACCTCATTAAATGTAGCTCTGACAAAACTAAGCTTGTCCTAATAATTTCTTAGCATTGTTTTTATCGTCTGACCTTTATACATTTGCCTGATTCATTTGATTTTACCTCCTTGGTGAGGTAGCACAGGTAGATGAATATCAACTTTTTAAATCAATTAATCTGTACATGCACTCTTTTCAGAGATGATTAGCTGTTCAACTTAAAAGCATGGAAAATATTTTTTTTAACTGCACTGAAGAAGTAACTCCATTTGGCAAAGACTTTGTGAATCTAACTGTTCCAATTTGCTTCTAACGTGGGAAGGATGTGGGTCCCTGTTTGGGGCCTGTCTCTAGTTAGGAGAGAATGCAGATTCAAAGGCACAGGAGATGATATATTAACTTTTGTTCAAACCCATGCCCTTCTCTACGTAAGACTGACTCAAGAAGGCCATAGGACTTTGGAGGACTAAGTTTATTATGGGATGCTGCCATTCATGAGTCTTGACCACCAAAAAAGTTATCAAACATAAGACCTGTTACTTTTGAGAAAATGGACAGACAATTGAGACTGATTTAAACCTTTAAAATAAAATCACATTTTTATTTTTTGGGGTATCAGACTGATGTCATTTTCCCCCAAATATTTGAAGTAGCTTATAGAGACATTCCATGTAACTTAAGTTTTGTCTAAAATGTTGATGAATTTGCTAATTTGCAAAACTGATCTGTTAAATTAGTTATCTTCCTGAATTAGATGAGGTTGACCAATTAACCAGGGGCTCTCATGGATTTAGGAAAGTGTTTTCTAGAGTACCGTTCTTCTTGTTTGCTTCTCATTAAAACTGAACACAAATGGCTTATATTAATCTCATGTAATATTTTAATACTAGAACATAAAATAAAGCAACTATATTTTTATCCACACAATTCTGAGTCACTTGGATCTTTGGATTCTGGATCACCTATGATGAAATTTAAAAAAAATCATATGTGTGAGTCTTAAAGACACATCCACTTACTTATGTTCTGGAAGAATTTGAATTTAAGAAGCCTTGAGTAAAGTTTCGACATAAAGGAATTGCTCGTCACTTCTTCCTCCAAAAAAACTCTTAGGAACATTTTCTTCCTATTCAGTTTATATAGTTAAAGGTTAAATCCCAATTTTTCCATGCCAATGCCTCACACTAAAATTCTACTCTTGTTTTTTTTCCCCACCACATTTAAGTCATCTCTGATCTCCTAATTTTTATAATTCAAATGTCAGATGATAAAAACAAAATTTATCATCCCCTCTTTTAATATTTTGGACACATATAACTATTGACAATTTTGAGGGCTTATAATTTTTACTACATAGAACTTAAAATCCGCAAATAAAGTGAATTGTTTTGGATGACTGATTTTGGAGTGAAAATTCGTGAACAAACATTTTAATGAATAATGGACACATGAAAATAGAGTCCATAGATCGGAAAGTTAGAAGGGTCTTGAACGCCTTCCATCCACCTCTCAAACAAGATAATTATAGACTCTAGCTTTTTGGATAAAGAATTATTAAGCTTCTGTTTGAAAACATCAAATAATTGTGAATTTATTATTTTACTCTATAGGATCCTTTCACAGTTTTTACCATAAAATACAGTTTCAAGACTCCTCTCCATCCTTTTCTTCTGCATGTTCTCTAGCTTGTCAATTACTCTTTTAAAAATGGCATTCAAATCTTCTTTCTCTCCCTCTCTCTCCTTCTATCTACCATATCTATCTATCTATCTACCTATCTATCTATTTATCTATCTATCATCTAGTTTTAACATGCATATTATGTTCAGTGTGCACAATGCTGAATTCAGACTGATGCATTAAGTCATTATCTTCAAGTTAAAGCAACTTATAGTCATTAATGGAAATAATAAGTAAAGAACGATGTTGTTTAATTATAATTGTCAGCAATAGTCTTCTGGATGATTTAATAAAAAAGAGAGACTTGATTTAATGGAAGTGGAAAAGAAAGTCAGGGGAACTTTTCCTTAAGAGGAAAAAAAAGGATGTTTTCTTTTTTTTTTTCTTGAGGACTGAATAATATAAGGACTGAATCAAAACTTTTAGTATATAGAAGACTATGCATTAAAGTTTTGATATTCCAAAACAAATGTAGTTTTTGGCCCATAAGCTGTATATATTAGACAATCACTATCAAGCAAGGGCCTCTTGTTGCCTATACTCACACTTCTATAATGACTAGATTTTGAGTCAAGTAAAATAGACATAGGTCCACTCCACAAAAGTCCCAGGGAATTCATTTTTAATTTGAGCAAGAATCTTATGTGTTTTGAAAAGCTCATTAAATGTAAGTGTAGAATCCTGCATTGACTATGAGAGAGTCATCTCAAACTTAGACAGTCTAAGATAATTCAATTTGTGATTTAGACATTCTTTGCACCCTTATTTGCTATTTGACGCTTTCCTCAGTCTAACTTGCACCACACTGGATCCTCTAAATTTTTCAGAATCCTTAAATACAAAGAATAACTGCAGTGTTATCAGAATGTATTTTAAAACAGATGAAAACATGTTGTTGCTTCTTTTGGAGTAGATCATTCTTCAGTCACTAATATCATTCTCTGCTCTAATTTTGTATCCCAATTCCACAACATGGTGACATATTCAGAGTAGTTTTTTGATGATAAGGAGGAGGAATCATAGCTAACTTAGTTCTCCTGAATAGCTCACTGACAAATATAGCAGCATTCAAACACCCTTCTATTCTTCATCCCAACAATCTTCAGACCTCATCATCAGCTAAATCCAAGCAATGTGTGTGTTTGGGGAGGGGAGGTGGTTTGCAACTGGGCAAGTAATCAAAGCAAAGGAATGAATACAACCATCTGTATGGAGATTGGTAAACTGCAAATTGGTCCCCTAACTGAGATTAGGGAGAATAGATGTTTTCCCCAGCTCTGCTTCTTTCCCAGAATTTCACACATCAATAACAATGGCTTTTACTTCCTTCAGCTGAAGATGGAGAGAGAGATGCTTCAAAGTTGTCAATGTCAGGGAGGGTTTATCCTGCATAGTTATAAGCCCATTATTTAAAAGAACAAAATGAAGCCTCGTTTCCTACAGTGAATTTAATACTTTTCCTGCTCTGTATTATGGTGACAGTGCTGAAAAGGAGAAGCAGGGAAAAAATGAAAAAGAAAAAAATAAGAATGAATTTTTTAAACTCAAAAACAAATTGTAACCCTTTTCTGTATGCCTGTGCTGGGATATTTACCTACCAACGTAACCTTTAAAAGCACAGTTAGAACCAAAGAATATCTGATAGTCGTTCCTTTTATTTTCCTGTTAATAATTTTTTTACAGGAATCCCTTTTGGGGTCTCCTAGGAGCCTAGTGTAATATAATAGGGTATGATATAAGCACTGACATTAGGGTACCCACAATACACCGCTGTTAAAAAATGTATAAACTTTGCAAACATAAACCAAAGAGAAGCAAATAAAAGTAGATTATCTAGCCTGAATGATTAGTCTGAAAGTTTATTATTTATGTAACCCTAAAATACTGAGTTTGTTTAGAGTTCTGAAAAGCTCTACAATCTTTGCTAAATTGTAGAATTGGGAAAGAGCATGTAATAAAATATGTAAGATTCTACATGAATGATCAGGTATTTTTGTCTATTTTTTAAAAATCTCATGTACATTAATATGTTTTTAGTTATTTCTGATTGTAAAGTATACACTCTTTCAATTTAAATCCAGGAAGAAAAATTCTTGGAAATATTTTTTAAATTGACCGTTCTTTTTCCTCTCCCATAAGCCAGCTGATCAGAGACACAAATATATTGACGTCATACTGTGGGACAATGTATTAATACTAGTAATTGTAGTGGGTTGAATGGTGACCTCTTAAAAAAGATATGTTCAAGTCCTAAAACCTCAGATCTGTAAATGTAGCCTTATTTGAAAAAAGGATCTTTGCAGATATAATCAAGTGAAGCATCTCAAAATGAGAACATCCTGGACCAACCAAGTGCCTCCCAAATTCAGTGGCAAATGTAAGAGGAGAGACTTAATGACATAGAAGAGAAAGCCATGAAAAGCTGAAAGCAGAGGTTGGAGCAATGAATCCACATGCCAACTGACAACAAAGATTGCTGACAGCCACCAGAAGATGGGAGAGAGGAAAAGAACAAGCCTTCTTTCAGCATCTCCAGAAGAAACCAACCCTGTCGACACTTTGCTTCCACATTTTTCGCTTCCAGAACTGTGAGAAAATAAATTTCTGTTGTTTTAAGTTATCAAGTTGGTGGTAATTTTTTGTGGCAGCCCTAGAAAACTAATACACTAATTTTCATAATACTAGCATTCAGGTATCACACGCAGCTTTCCATGTGCAAATTAGAAACAGTCATTTTTCATCATCGTAAGTGTCACAGGAAACAACAGACCAAATCCATAAATGAAAACAAAATTAACAAAGAAATAATAACTCCAACCTTATAATAAATTGTCTAGCATAGAAGAATAGAAAGCAAACTAGACTTCAGGGAACCTTCTCTGGGGCACCTAACTTCTGATTACCCTAGTTTTAAAAGTAGACATTTTAAGAGCAGTTTTATATTCACAAGGAAATTGAGCAGAAGATACAGAGAGTTTCCATATATATGCCCTTCCACACATGTACACAGCCTACCCATCTATGGGTATCTGCATCAGAGAGGTAGATTTCTTATAATACATTAGTCTACATTGACATATCATCATCCAAAGTTCATAGTTTACATTAGGGTTTACTCTTGGTGTTGTACATTCTATTGGTTTAGACAAACGTATAATGACATGAATCCACCATTAAAGTATTAGACAGCATAGTTTCACTCCCTAAAAATTCTCTGTGCTCTACCTAGTCATCCCTCCCCTTTCTCCCAACCCCTGATGACCACTGCTTTTTTTTTTTTTTACTGTCTCCATAGTTTTACCTTTTCCAGCATGTCATATAATTGGAATCATACGGTATGTAACCTTTCCGATCGGCTTCTTTCATTTAGAAGTACATATGTAAGTTTTCTCCGTGTCTCTTCATGGCTCAATAGCTCATTTCATTTTAGCACTGAATAGTATTCCATTGTCTGGATACCACAGCTTATTTATCCATTCATCTTGATTGCTTCCATGTTTTGGTAATTACGAATAAAGCTGCTATAAACATCTGTGTGCATGTTTTCATGTAGACATACGTTTTTAACCTCATTTGTGTAAATACCAAGGAGACAAAATTGCTGGATTGTATGGTAAAAGTACATTTAGTATTGTAAGAAACTGCAAATCTACCTTCCAAAGAGGCTGTACCATTTTGTATTCCTACCAGCAGTGAATGAGAGTCCCTATTGTTCTGCATCCTTGTCAGCATTTGGTATCATCAGTGTTTTGTATTTTGGCCTTTTTAATAGATACGTAGTGGGATCTCATTTTGTTTTAATTTACAATTCTCTAAGGACAGATGATGCTGAGCATGTTTTCACATGTTTATTTGCCATCTTTATATCTTCTTTGGTGAGGTGTCTGTTTAGGTCTTTTGCCTATTTTTAAATAAAGTTATTTGTTTTCTATTGTTGAGCTTTAAGAGTACCTTATATATTATGGATAATAGTTATTTATTACATGTGTATTTCCCAAATATTCACTGTCTTTCTGTGGCTTGTCTTCTCATTCTCTTCACACTGTTTTTTCAGAGCAGAAGTTTTTCATTTTAATAAAGTCCAACTTATCAATTATTGCTTTCATGGATCATGGCTATGGTGCTCTGTCTAAAAAGTCATCACCAGACCCAAGGTCATCTTGGTTTTCTCCTATGTTATTTCTAGGAGTTTTGTAGTTTTCTCTGTAATTTGTAGGTCTATGGTACATTTTGAATTAATTTTGTGAAGTATGTAAGGTCTGTGTCTAGATTTTTTTTTTTCTTTCTTTTTTGTTTTGCATGCAGATGTCCAGTTGTTCTAGCACTATTTTTTGATAATGATATCTTTGCTCCATTATAAGTCTCACGTAGTGTCAGTTTTCCAACTTTGTTCTTCTCGTCCAATATTGTGTTGGCTATTTGGGATCTTCTGACTCTCCAAATAAACTTTAGAATCAGTTAGTCAATATCCAGAACATAACTTGCTGGGATTTTAACTGAGATTGTATAAATCTATTAATGAAGTTGGGAAGAATTGACATCTTGACAATATTGAGTCTTCCTACCCATGAATATGGAATATCTGTCCCTTTATTTAGTTCTCTTGTGATTTCATTTACCAAAGTTTTGTAGTTTTCCTCAAGTGTATCTTGGACATATTTTGTTAGATTTATACCAAGTACTTCTCTTGGGGGTATGTGCTAATGTAAATGTGTTTTTAATTTCAAATTCTATGTGTTCATTTGTTCATTGCTGGTATATAAGAAAGTGATTGACTTTTGTATATGAACCTTTTATCCTTCAACTTTGTTATAGTTGTTTATTAGTTCCAGGAGTTTACTTTTATTAAATCTTTTGAATTTTCTACATAGATGATCATGTTATCTGTGAACAAAAAATAGTTTAATTTTTTCTTCCGAATCTATACACCTTTTCTTGACTTAATGCATTAGCTTGGACTTTCAGTTTGATATTGAAAAGGAATAGTGAGAGGGGACATCCTTATCTTATTCCTGATCCCAGTGGTAAAACTTTCAGTTTCTGTCCATTTATATGATGTTAGCTGAAGTTTTTTGGTGGATGATATTTCTCAAGTTAATGAAGTTTCACTCTAATTTTATTTCTGAGATTTTGTACCATAAATTTTGTCAAATCTTCTCATTTATTGATAGGATCATATTAATTGTCTTCTTAAGAATGTTGATTTGATGGCTTACATTATTTGAGTTTTAGACGTTAAACCAACCTTGCATAGCTGGGATAAATCCCACTTGGTTGTGGTGCATGATTCTTCTTATACATTGCTAGATTCAATACACTAAGATTTTGTTGAGGATTTTGTCCATCTATGTTCATGAGAGATATAGGTCTATAGCTTTTTCTTCTTATAATGTCTTTTCTGGTTTTGGTGTTAGGTAATGCTGGCCTCATAGAATGAGTTAGGAACTATTTTCTCCATTTTAATCTTTGAAAGAGATTGTAGATATTAGTATAATGTTTAACTTAAATGTTAGTAGATATCTTAATTTTTAATCAGTAAAATGGAATTAAAAACAAAGGTAATACATAATATTTTTTTCAGTAATAGTATTTTTTTATAGCAAAAATCGGGATTTATTTTCAGAAACGTCACAATGTGATTTATGGAAAACTGTGTTCTAGTTCTGAATAACAAACATAATTGCAAAGTATAAGCTAAATAAAAATGTATGATGTATTATATATGTTGTGAAAAAGGTAAGATAAATGTATTATAATTTGGAGCAATATTAAAAAGAAAGTACTAATCTAAGCCCATTTTGAAAATTCCTCTTGGATACCTTTTAAAAAAGTCTCTAGAGATATACTTACTTTTTAAATAAGCTAAGTTTTTATAACTTGAAATAAGTAACAGTTTGGAACTCTCCATTATGGAAATAATACACTTTTAAAATTAGACATTATGCCATGCTTACCAAGACTTTTATTAGCCCTTGTTTTTTGAGGCCTAGAGCCAGATGTAGTTTCTCAGTGCTTTCTGAATCATTTCAAATCAGTTATCATCAATAGATTTATTATCTATTTATTTATTTAGCAAAAGCAACAGTTCAGGAATAATAAAGACATTTTTTCCCTTGAATAACTATATCAAATATCATAGTGAAGGAAATGCCTATTCATGAAACATAGACAAACTGATATATGAATAGCAGATGTCAGAAGAGTGACCATTTTCTAGGCATAGAATTTTCATATTTTGCATCTTTGAAAATTAGTAATCTGGTAATAGCTTTCCAATATCTCTTTCTAAAATTAAGTAGAAGGCTTAGCAGGTCTCTGTTCATTTCTTCTCCATTTGCCATTTTAAGGTCTTGTATAGCTGAGTGTAGTTGCTCTTGGAATAGTTGCATTAAATTGTCATTTTCAATATACCATTAATTAATTAATTATACACATATGCATGCATATTACACTCTAGATATGGTGTAATGGGATTGTAATTCAGTACTTGGACACATGGAACTTACATTTGGTAATGGGATACAAAAAATAAATTAAAAACGTATATATGTAATTTCAGGTAGGGATTATTTTCATGGGAAAATAAAGTTTGGTAAGGATGGGAATGTTCTAGAAGTGTTGGTGGTGGGAGCATTTTTTTCCAACTTATTTTATATAAAAACATCAAAAGGAGAAATACTATGATAATGTGAAATTTAAGCAGAAACCAAGGTAAGGTAAGGTTTTGAGTGATGAGTTTTCCTTGGGTGGAAGGATGTCCAAGCAAAATGAATAACATGAGCCTTGGGTCAAAGTTACTTGGATTTTTAGGGAACAGCAAGGTCAGAAAGCAAAGAGTGAGCACTGTAAGCAATAAAATCACACAGGGTGAAGAGTATAAGAGGCACATGTAGAGCCATGTAGACTGTTGTAAAGAGTTTGCTTTGTCCTCTAAGGAAATTGGAAAACTATTAACAGGCCAAGAGCAAAGCACTAAATGATCTAATTTATGATTTGAGAGAAGAGCTCTAACTGTTGGTTTTAGAATAAACTCTGGGGAAAGAGAAGAAGGAAAAAGATCAATTAGGAAGTGATTTCAATAATCTAGATGTGAACTAAAGGCAGTCTGTGGCAGGGCACAGGTGGTAAGAATTGGCAGATTCAAGATGTAATTTGACATTAGAATTGACAGAATCTATTAATGTCTATTCATAAATTAGAAGTGGAGTATAAAAGAAAGAGATCAATTAATGATGATTTCAAAGTTTTTGACCTGAGATACCGAAAATCAAAGTTTTTACTTACTTGCTGGGTGGAGAAAATTGTCAGAGGAATAGGGTTGGATGTAAAATCAAAGTTTAGCTTTGGAGATATTATATTTAAAATGTTGAATAGGAAGTTTGGTATTTGTGTGTGAAGCTCAGTAGAAAGGTCCAGACTGGGCATATACATTTGAGCCATCAATGTCCAGATGACACTTAAAACAGTGAGTCTGACTAAAATTCCCTTGTAAATGAGTGAGATAAAATAGCATTAGAAGGATAAGCAGTGGCGATCTTAAATGTTTATAGTTTTTGACCAGGATGGAGCCAGGTTTTATGGATAAGAAGCTAAGTATGTTTATTTTAATTTTATTTTTTAACAATCCTTCTTCTTTTAGTCAGATAAGCCATAACTCACAACAGAAATAATACAATTAATTAACAAAACTGTTGACAGTTGATTGTGAGACAAATCTTTAGTTCAATGTTACCTTCAGAATTTTAGAATTTTGTTAAATTACACTTATTAACAGAATAAAATAACTTGTAAGGATTTCCCCCCAAACAACAATTTATCATAAAGCCTTTACTTCAGAAATCACAATGTTCCAGAGTATGATTTCTTTTGACCTAGAATTAGTTGAAGAATTGATGCAAGAATCGTCATAAATAGAAAAAAGTGATAGGAACCGGTCTTTCTGGGGTCAGCAGAGTTTGGACAAAGAAGCCTGTGATGCTGTCCAAAGGACAGAATCCAGACTAAAGGTCTCCCAGTTTGGCCTTCTGTTTGATCTTTTGATCTCTACTCCATGTTTCAATGTCATTATCTGACAGTAAAAGAGAAAGGTCATTTTCCCCTTAAAATGTAAGCCCTTAAACTTCAGTCTATCTTCATTTCTTTCCTTCCTTTGTGGTATCAATTTATCTCACCTGATCCATGGTATTCCAAAATTCTCTAACTGGTAATAATGTGGAGACAAAGAATTCTCCCCAGAAGAACCAAGTCAAACAGCGCAGCATAGCCATTAAAACATTCATGGACTCAGCAGCCAGATAGAACTTGCTTCTACTTCTAATTCTGTTTCCATTTAGCTAGGTGACTGTATCAATTGCTTAAAAGAAACTGAGTAAAAAAAATAATATCACAGTCCCATGGTGGTGACTGCTAAAAGACTCAGGACAGACTTATGACATTGCTTAGGTACAAATTGGATCCAGGCTCTTTTGACAAAAGACTTCTGTATCTTCTTACGAGTGAAACCAAAACTTTATTAGCTTAACAAACAATTTTCAAGAAACTGCTATAAAGTATTGCAGGAATGTCTTTCAAAATCTTTTATCATCTGTCATCTTTCCTGTCCCTCCAGCTTTCTTGATCATATTTTGTATCCCAAAGTTTTAAATTGTTTCTGGTTCCCAGAAAATTCCTTAACATCTAAAGTCTCATTATCCTTCATTTCTCTCTCTGAAATATTTCAGCATAATCCTGGTATATCATCTCAAAGCCTGTCTCCTTGCAGAAACCTCCCCTGACTTCACCAGGGTAACTAAATCTCCCATCCTCCCGGCCCCCATTCACTTCACACCATGCACATCCCTGTGAATCTACAGTTTTATTATATTACAATTATTTGTATGTTTATTCCCAGTAGAATTTAAGCATGCATAAGCAGGCTTATCTTCTTCAATTCCCCTCTGTCCTCTTTTTAGTCTCAGACCTAGCACAGTGTCTGATACAGTTAGTTTTGTTAAATGATGAAGAAACCAGGGAGATGGCTGCCAAGGCAGGACTGGGGGCAATTTTTTGGAACATAATAAATATTTAGTTTATATGGGATATCGCGGGGCACATAGTAAGTAATCGACAGAAGTGATTCATGTCTCACCTCACAACCTAAATCTAAAACAGTCTGAGATCTTCTGGTAGCCAGAAATATCTACCTAAATATAACTCAATATGAAAATCAAAATACAGTGTAGTGCCTTGCACTAAAGCATTCAATAAATGTCTTTTGACTGATCTATGGCATGAATACATAACAAGAACGAATGAATGAATGAATTCATTGTTTCATAGGCAAAAACAAACAAATGGCTTTTATATTCCCTATCAATTCTGAATTTAAATTGTGACTCCTGGAGTCACATAACTACTAAAAGTAGTTTTAAATATGCAATCCTGTTAATTTAGATTGCTTTTTTATACAGATAATTTTTTTAAAAATCCCACATTTGTTGATGAGGAAAAATAACATTTTCTGTGCAATGGTCTATTCATGACTTTCTATAGAAGCTCCTACCTGAACTCTCTATCTTAATCCACTTTTCTCTTTCTCTCCGGGGAGCCATTCTTCTAAAAGACCTACTTCTTCAAGAGAAACAATTACATTTAACAAAGGACAAGGACTAATGCTATTACTATGTATATCCTATATCCTTGTGCATTGACTACTGGAAAATCATAGTAGAGAGATTTATAAACATTATTGCTGTTTGACACTGTAGGAAACTTGCAATTTGGTCAAGATCCACATTTAATTCCTGTCCTTATATTCAGATCTCAGTTGTATTTTCTCCTTGGCATCTTTAAAAGCTGTTTTATACAAAAGAGTTCTATTAATAATGAATCAGTCTGCCTTTATATCTCACTATAAGCCCCAAATTGCTTTAGATAAGTAAAGAGATAGGTAGCACCATAGATAAATAAAAGAAATAATAACACTATGTCATATGATTTGTCACTACGTTGAAGATTATATCTTGTAACTTATGAGAAGGAAGCTTTAAATGAGTTTCCAAGGTCATAACCTTATGGTGATGAAAAACATATACATAATACACAGTCTTCTTACTTTATTTTTGTAATAATATATTCCTTTTTGTGACAATAAAATATTAACTTATGTCTCATATATTTTCAAAAGTCTGTTATGATTATCGTATATGTATGTTGAGAAGCATGCTTGCATCAATAATATATATTACTTTTTTCACAACTGGATGTTTTGCTCAAGCATCTTGATAAATGATTAAACTTTTGAACATATGTATCTTTCTGTTTCAAGAAGTTTGAAAACACCACTAATAGAAAGAAATTTTATAAAAATCTATTATTTACCCGTATACAAATTTCCATCTTTCTAATATAAACATACATAGCACATACAAAATTACCCACAGACTACCTGAGAGCTGCTATTGTGAAAAGTACAAAAATACTATAATAAGAAACCTAAATTTAATTTGTTCACTTGAGATCATAAATAAATATATGTACATTCTTTGTATTACAGGCATCAATTCTGGAGGTGACTAAATGGGATAATTGATGATTGTTTTCTTAGTATGTCTTGATATTTTAAAACATGGTCCTATTCTCAATGTCAAGGCTCCATTCTGTTCAAAACTAGAGATTTAAAAGTATTATCTTCCACAACCTGATAAAAAATGGGGCAAAGGAATTACGTCCGGGTCTTGGTATTTACTTAAATTGAAATATACATGAACACTGAATGATTCTTTCCAAGAATATTCAAAATGGTTTGTAAGTATTGCTCACTCCTAGTTTATGTCTTTTATCTTAAAGTTGATTATTTCAGTGCCCAATGTCTGCTATTATTTGATGTTTAATTTTAGGACAAAAAGTGTATAACAGCAGTTTGTTTCCTCTCTTAATGATGAAAGAAAAATCATAGGGAAACATAGAATTCCTGGGATGGCTAAGACATGGAAAATTCATCCTAACAAGAAATGAATATTACTCCTTTTATAATGAGAAGATTTAAGGCTAACATCCCAAAAGGAATGGCACTCTATGTGCTATGTCAGAATAGGTTCACACCTAGAAACTCCAACCCTCATTCCAATTCAGTCTTGATTACCAATTCATCTGAAATTTCTAGGAATAAAACCCAAAGTAGTGACTGAGAAGTTGCACCTAACAAGCTGTACAAAGTCTGTAGAAACCTATTCTCACTGAGTGTCTCAAGGCTACTTATACGTGGGGGAATTACTGGTTAATCCCTGGATGGTCCCTAGGAAGTTTCCTGATTAACCAAACTTGCTGGTGCAAGGGACATGCTTCAGCTTTTTAACTGTGTCAGTCCCTGGCAGCATGCTACAAAGGCCCTATGCAGTAATCAGCAGCTCACTCTGTGAAGGCCAAAAGGAAAACCTCTTTAGATGAAGCCCCAAAGGGTTTCATGCCTCAGAACTGCTAAGATTGTGTAGATGGAATGATTTTAGAGAAATTTACAAGGGAAACTTTATTATGAATCTCTCATACAGGATGTCCCCAGAGAAGCTTATCACTGTTTGTCAACTGCAACAGAAGGCATAATGCTTTTTTATTAATAGGGTTCTCCTTTTTTCCCCAAAGGGATTGTTGTAAAATACCATGATTAATTGAAGATTTCTTTTTATTTCTGATTTGCCTGATTGACACAATAACCCTTATTAATTTCCCCAGATGCCTAAAGCAGCAGTGGCAAAAGAACACAAGATGATGCATTATTTATTCTGATATTCAATGGTCATTTTCATCCTCATCACAAGTATTAATTTAATGAGGTCACATTACCATGCTGCCCACCAACTCTGACATGCATAGTGTTGATAAAACTGATTAAACTCTCTAGATTAAGCATATTTACTCAAATCCATGTTCAGATATTTAAAACTCTTGTCATGCATTATATCATGCATAATATGTCTCATAGCTAGTTGCATTAAAAAATGATAGAACAAAATAATTAATGCCAAAAAATTAGAAACTCTCACTAAATGCATCACATCTCTAATAGTTTCCTACTTAAAGCAACTTGACAATGGCAGGCTTAAAATTTAATGAACTCGATAGACTTTTGCTTCACTCATTTGCTTAGAGAACATAATATTTTTATTCATATTTCCTATAGATTTTACCCTTGTGAGATAAAAGAACACTGTGTGTCAGTCTGTCAATTATATTTTGTTAAATGCTGTAGATCCTACTAAAATACGTTATTAATATTTAAAAGGGTATGATGTATATCTCTACCCATGGAATAAATTCTAGACCTCTTTCACTACCTCCATGGACCCTTGCTTTCAGTTATATATATATATATATATATATATATATATATATATATATATTAGACATGTAATATTTCTGAAAATAAACTAAGTATTTCCTTAAAGAAAGACTTTGAATTTTTGAAGCCCAAGATTCATGTGAGTAATACTTTTTCTTACCTTCAAGTACAAGTTGCAAAACACTTGTTTCAAACTGTCAAAATCATTAGCAATAAATTAATATTTTCAGAAAGTCTAGAATTGTGCTGATTATTGAAGAGTTCAGAACTTTTGTATTCAGGAAGCTGAAAATAATGGCCTTCAATAATTTTAATTGTCTCTATCCTCCATTCAAATCCCAGAATTATCTGTCTAAAATACAAACATAGTCCTATCCTTTTGCTCTTATAAAGTATTAATTGAATTTTTTAGCCCATACAGAAAAAGGAATTCCGCTCAATACTTTTTTAATCCCATGACATTGTCTATGCAACTGCCATTCGCTCTTATAGAAGAACCTATTCTGTTTACTTTTTTTTTCTGAATTAGCCTTTAAGGGTCAGTTATTATATAAGTTCCTCTATGAGACCTCCCATGACCTTGTCTCTCTGACTTGAGTGCTCAAAAGAACTTTGAATGCCACACTGTATTATATATGACATCACTGCATTGTGATTCTTTGTTGATGAGCTAACATCTACTCTGAGTTTCTCCAGAGGAAGGAGAACTTCACATCTACAGTGTCCAGAATTGTGTCTAGCATAGGTGGTTGTATAGACTACTGAACAGATAAGTGAATTATTTCAGGCCACTAAGCATTACTGAAAATTATGTTACTTCCGAAGGCAGGTCATAAGAAATTTGGTGAAATTTGTCACAGGTCACAGATACAAAGAATGAAGAAACATCATCAATATAAAAGTCAGCAGCCAGCTACTTGTTCATCCCCTGGGAAACTGCAATCTCCCCATTACAGGAAAAGTGGCTCCAAGCTTCCCTGTATAGTCCAGATAAGAGAAACTCTAGGCTGTCAGAATCAGTAAGGAAGGACAAGTCAGGACAAGTCAGGAGGGATTACTCGGGCCAAAGGTCTGGAACTATGAGTTACACTAGAAAATATGTAGAGACCCTAAAGCTCAAAGGCAGAGAAAAAGTGTGTGGCTTCTTTCTTCTGCCAATGGTGTGCTTTAAGCTCTCTCTTCAGGAGCTAAATGAAATCCAGTGGTATCCTCAGCTTCACAAGTCT